>NC_135626.1:8814642-9135000 GCF_053574225.1 Canis aureus
GGAAGAATTTGGTAATGCTGTGTTTTTCTGGAAGACCTCACATGACAGTGGGGGATTTGCGCTCAAGGCTAAGATTGGAAATGTGGGCGCCAAGCCCCACCCCATCTTTGATCTTCTGTGACAGGTGCAAGCCTTGTGAGAACCAGGCACGCAGGAAATATTTGATGACAGTGGTGACCAAAATCAAGATGGGGAGGCTTCAAAAGCAGTAAAACATTCCCGAGATCTGGTGGCAGCCCAGAACAGCCAGAAATGAGAAACTATGTAGGATAGCAGAAACAACATGCATTTTGGAGTCAGACTGACAGACGTTAAACCTTAACTTTGCCAATTATTTGCTATGTGCCCCTGGCAATTTATATTGCCTTCTGGTGCAGTATCTATCTCAGAGGGCTGGTGTGGGTTACACTGCAAAACAGCACTTCAAAAATGCTTACAGGGCACTTAGCCCGGGCTAGGCACTATTCCAGGCACTGGGGATCTCACAGTCTCTGCCTTCACAGAGCTTATATTCCAGTGGGTGGAGATGGACAAGGAGCTAATAAATACCATGCCATATGGAAAATGCTATGAAGTATAATAAAGCAGAGGTAGGGATAGAGTGGCTGTGGATGGGTTGGGTGCTATTTTAAAACAGTGTGATCAGGGAAGATGTAGGAATCTTCAGGAAGTGAAGAAGAGAGCCAACGGCAGGCCTGATGTGCTCGAGGAGCCATGAGAAGGCTAGGGTGTCTGTAGTGGAGTGAACCAGGGGGCAGGTGTCAGGAAATGGGGCAGTTCATGGGGGGCCTTACAGATCATGGCAAAGAGGTCTCTAAGTGTGATGGGAAGCTAGCAGAGTCTTCCACACGCAGTCTCCAGCTGCGGTGTGCAGAGATGACAGAGGTGCCAGGGCAGAAGCAGACAGGCCAGTTGGAGGATGCTGTAATAAGCCAGGTGAGAAAGAAGAGGCAGGGGAACCTAAGAATTCCAATTTGGGCAACAGGAGGAAGGAAGGTGTCACTGGCTGACACAGCAGCCACTGCTCACACATCGAGTGCAGGTGTTAGCAGCTGTAGGGACTGGAGGCTAACGCCCAGGGAAAGACCTGGACTGAGGGTGTCAACCTGGGCATCATCAGCTAACAGAATGTATTTAAAACCATGGGTGTATGAGGTCATCTAAGGAGAACACGTAGACAGAGGAGGTCTGAGAGGAGGTCTGAGAACTGAGCCCCAGGACACATGGATGCTTTGGGAAGAGGAAGAGGAATGTTCGAGTCTGAGAACTAATCAGTAGGGAAAGGAGGGGAGATGCTGAAAGAATAACAGCAGCTATGATAAAAGGCGAAACCCAACCACACTCCCACTTGGGCAAACCTCCCACCTCCGTAATTTAAAGAATTGGAGAGATGGAATATGTTACATCCTGTAAAATGAGCACAATCCTCAAGTAGCCACCTTAGAAGCAGACACAAAGACCGTCACTGTGTTATTTTAGCTGCAATTATGAGAATGAGAGGCAAAAATGGAAGGTAAGTGTTTTCATTTCATATTCACAATGTTTCTGATCAACAGTCATCATGGTAACTATGTCATGAACCACACCTATGAAATCCCATGACTGTCAACAAAGGTCCAGCAGAAATCACAGCAGCCGGGGGCCCTCACTGTGCTCTTAGCATGCTGCCTGGATTCACAGTAGTGGTAGAGGCAGAGGTAGTGGCAGAGGCAGAGGTAGTGGCAGAGGTAGTCCTCACAACAGCCCCATGAAAGAGGACTCTGAGCAGCTCCATTCTGCAGGGGAAATGACAGCAAAGTCCAGGGAACCACTCAAAGTCACACTGTCAGCAGCAGCCCAGCCAGGATATGGACCCCGGCGCACTGACCCTAGAGCCTGCATCCTCACTGTGGTTTGCTTAGGGGCTGTGTTAGTGATGATGATGACCACCTGCTCTGATAACTGCACATAGCACAATTCAATTAATTGCAATTAAGATGAAACATAATACAATTTATATAACTAGTAATATCATAGACCATGTTACTGTGGACTCATACTCATCTTTTAATCCAATTGTCAATGGAAATAAATTGTGTATGTCACTTTTACTGGAATTGAGCAACTGTTTTATCTCAACACCCCGACAAAAGGAAAAGATTAACTAGAGGAAAAATCAACTGTGTAGATTAGGATTACAGAATAAAGTAAAATGCCAAGATAAACTGCTTTTAAAATCAGCTGAAGATTTAATATAGCTCTGGAAGGTTTCAATTATTTACATGCTTGGTCTATGCAGTGTATATCTGAGCTAATGAGATTCAATTGCGGTGTATAAATCTGAAACAGGACAACCCAATTGTCTAAAGGAAATAGCAGCTTGGGCTCCTGTGTTAATAACTCTTCAAAACAAAGATTATGATTCAGCAAGAGTAACATCATTTTTGCTTCGCATTATTGATTGCAGTGGGCGCTGAGAGAAATGGCTCCATTTGGTCAAATATAAACTCTGAGACAAGGTGCAAGGGGTTTCACAGAATCTATTGATCAGTATCATTGTTCTTTTAATAACAAAACAACAAAAATAATTTATATCGTCTCTTTGTCCTATGGTGATTATGAAGCCCCAAGGGAACCCTCCTTTGTAAAGTTCCCCACATATAGTACCAAGAGCCATGTAATGCCACATAATAACATGGACCCACAGATGTTCGTAGGTAATTGGCCAGATCACAGCACTTCCCCTTTAGGGTTTTCAGGAGGGCTTTGTGCATGTACTAGATGATATTGTTGGTACTGTCAAGTGCATTTTAAAGCAAAGCGACCCATTTCAGATCAATCCATGACATCTGTACACAGTATATTCCTTTAATACAGGTATAAACAGGGCTTAGGAGCACAAAGGAAGAAACTATCTCAGGCTGAAGTAAGGGTGAACTTCTTGAAAGGTAACGCTGGATCCCAATCTTAAAGAATGCATAGCAGTTTTGCCAGAAAGGGCAGGAGGTGGACAAGAATGCCACAGGCAGAGGGAAGGACAGGCACAAAACACAGAAACAAACTGGTATGGAGTATTTGGAGACTCTGTGGTTCCTAAGGAGCCTCTAGAAATGCGAAGGTATTTGCACCTGCTACAGTAAGTGGAGGAGAGCTACTGGTGTTTAGCAGCTTGGGGCCAAGGACACTAAAACTTCTGCAATACACCAGCCAGCTCCATACCAAGAGGAACAATTACATCCAAAATGCCAATGTTGCCTCTACTGGGAGTATTAGAGAGCACGGAGAATGCCCAGGCAGAGGGGAGAGAGGTGGGGGGGGGAGGGGGGAGAGGCAGAAAGGTAAACTGAGGCCAGGCTATAGAGACCATAAAGCTTCTCTATGGAGGAGGGCTTTATATCCTTCAAGCAACAAGAAGCCAACAGAGTAGGACACTGGCATGGTGAGAATTGCCCTTTGGCATGATCACTCAGATGCAGAAGATGGACAGGAGGCAGAATGTCCAGAAACAAGGAGGCCAGGAGACCAACTGGATGGCTACAGCAAGAGTTCTGGCAACAGAGTGGATAGCAGGGCAGATGGGTGGAGGGGCTGGCTGGAAGTCACCAGACAGGGCTGACGGTACATCAGCAAGTGTGCACGTGGCACTCTGTGTGTATGGGGATGGCTCCTTGCTAGAGATGACAGTTTGGGGTTATCTTTCACATGGTATTTGATCAGTAAGTACCTGTTATAAGAATCAAGTAAGTACTGGAACAGAGAGCTGTCATCTGGGGGCAGGGTGTAAGACAAGGAATCTGGAAATCGGGTACCCTGAAATAAGAACCAACACTTAGCACTGATACAACTGAGTGACACAATTAAAAAAAAAAAGTTAATTGTGGTATAGTGCATTCACTCAAGCCACTGTTCACCCTGCCTCACAAAGTTAAGTGCCACCTGTTTCTACCAGACATTAATTTCATATAATGTGTTCAAAATATTTTTAAAGTAAAATCCAACTCCTTTGGAGTTGGAATCGCTTTCTCCAACATTTATATTCACTATTGTAAATGCCAGCCGAATGAAATACACCTGTTAAGGGTGATGGAATACACTTCCCAATATTTGGGGGACAAATAATGCAATTGACGTGTTGAGGAAAGTTGTACATCTGAATTATGGGTATGAGGGTATCATTAGAAATGGCTGATGACTACCAGTATACTGGTATTTTGGGGTATGGTTCTAGGGTGCCTCACTGGGCTTTCACTAATTTAGACTAAGGATTTTTAGGGAATCAGGGCAACTATCAAACTAAACACACATTCCAATGACAGATGTTAAGTGTACTGTGCTGCCTCTGGAAACGGCTATGTTGAATTAATAGCTACAGATAGTAAAGATAGAGCATATACCTAGGAAATGGTATTTGGAAACAGGAAGCAAAGAAGGAAGGAAGGGAGGGAGGAAGGAAATAGTATAAATTGCTCTTGAAAGTAATTCTAAGGAAAAAAATGCTTATGTCAGGAAATAAAGACTACGTAACTAAAAAAAAGTTTTTAAAGACTTAGTTGTCAGAAAACTGAAAACCAGATTTAATGCCCAAGCCCTTTTTAAGCCGCTCCACTCTCGTGCCTAAAAGTATCAAATCCATCTGCTTCCTCTATTTGGCCCGCATTGTTAACAGCAGTACTTCTAGCACTGGAAGCCACCAGAAACTCACTTGGAAATGAAGTACAAATGTTAAAATGTACTGAATATAAAACGAGAGGACACAGAGTAGAAGCTGCAGCAGGCAGGTGACCGGCCAGGTAGCCTAAACAGACAGGACTCGGAGCTCTAGCTGGGGTTTAAGACCAGTGTAATTAGCCTTCTCTAGGCACCAGGCACCCTTTCTAATGGAAGCCACAGCCCCTGACCCTCAGGAAAAGGCATTGAAGTGCATCTGCACACAAAAACTGCAGAGATTTCTGGAAGCCAATTCATCACCTTTCAGGGGGTCACGGACCAAGATTAGGATCCCCGTCACTACAGCAACAAATAATTTTAGAAGATGAAGTAGGAACAGGATAGGGAGCCCCCACAAAATGACATCTGTATGTTTTAACAAAATACTGTATCTACACAGACCTTAAAATCACATGCTTTCAAAGCTGAAGCCAAGCATATTTAGCAGAAGCACTGCATATGCTTTGCCTAAGAAACCTCAAATTAAGTGGGCCCAGAAAAATGACCAAGGCCACACTCCCCTCCCTCTGGCCCTAGTGCAGTTTCCCATTCCTGGTGTGTGGAGTCCCAAATTCATCTCTGGCAACAGGGAGGCTGGATACTCCAAGGGTAAGTGGCATCATGAGCATGCAGGAAAGTACAGTCACACTGGAAGAGAGCTAAATAACATCGAGGTAGCTTCAGATTAGTTCTCAAAAATGAATGAAAGTCTGAATTCCTGAGTCAGGCAGACGAGGGTCTGAACCATCACACCGGGACTGATGATCTGGGGTTATCTTTCAGCTGCGTGCCTTGAGCCACCCAGCACTTGGGGTCCTGACTGGGGCTGCATGGGGTCCCAAGGTGGAGCACGTAAAGAACAGAGCTCGGGCCTGGCACAGCAAACACAGGTAGTAAACGAGGAAACTTACTAAAGAAATATCTAATATCAGGACAGCCTTGCTACGCCCAATGAATTCTATACCAGAAAGGACAGCGTTTCTTTTACAAATTTTAATCCTAGAATCATGCATGATTACATAAATGCTTGCTTGCTTATTTATTTATTTATTTATTTATTTATTTATTTATATTATGTGAAACATTAACATGTTTCTGAAAGTCAAAACTATACAAAAGGTACATTCAGAGTCCTGTCACTCTTCCCCACACACATCCTACCTACACATCTACTTCTCCTTAGTTTCTTTACTGCAGGTTTATCTTTCATGTGTGTTTCTCCTCAGAGATGAGAAGGTGACAGTTATTTGATATCCTCTCTTTCTTACCAAAAAGGAAGCATATTAAAGAACATTCTTACACTTTGGTTTTTTTTTCTCCCAACAATATATCCTGGAAATCACTTCATAGAAGTCATAGAGGTCTTTTGCAATTTTATTTTTTAAATATTTATTTATTTGACAGAGAGAGAGAGAGAGAGAGAGTGAGCACATAAGCAGGGGGAGCAGGAGAGGGAGAGGAGAGAAGCAGACTCCCCGCTGAGCAGGGAGCCCCATGTGAGGCTTGATCCCAGGACCCCAGGATCATAACCTGAACCAAAGGGAGATGCTTCACCTACTGAGCCACCTAGGCGCCCCCTTCTGTGTTCTTTTTTAAAAGATGAAAACAGGAATGGCGTGGCCCCACGGTGAGGTCGTATCATAATTTATGCAGCCCCTCTCTTCATGGAGGGCATGGAGGTTAGTTCCAGGGTTTCACAATTACAAACAAACTGTAATTCATAACCCTGTGGACATGCATGTTCATATTGTAGGAGGTGTGTGATCGGTGTAAATTCCTGGAGAAACACCACTGGGTGAACAGGTACAATGCACACACAGCTGTATCAAACATCGGCAAAATCCTTCCACAGTGGCCGCATCACTCTGCATTCCCACTAGCAGCGTACGTTAGCGTGTGTTTCCTTATCGGCTCACCAGCATGTGCTGTGATACTTTTTAATTTTTGCCAGTCTGGTAGTGAGAAATGGTACCTCAGGGCAGTTTTAAATAGCATTTCTTGGGATCCCTGGGTGGCGCAGCGGTTTGGCGCCTGCCTTTGGCCCAGGGCGCGATCCTGGAGACCCGGGATTGAATCCCACATCGGGCTCCCGGTGCATGGAGCCTGCTTCTCCCTCTGCCTGTGTCTCTGCCTCTCTCTCTCTCTCTGTGACTATCATAAATAAATAAAAATTAAAAAAAAAAACATTATTAAATAGCATTTCTTTACCGATGCATGAGTTAACATCTTTTCTGTGTAAGTACCATTTTTATGTCTTTTTGGAGGGAGGCATGAATGTCTGTCCCCCCGCCCCCCATTTTCTATACCATTTCTGGTCTTTTCCCCTTTATTTTTAAGATTTAAAAAATGATCTTAGGGATGTTAGCTCTGTATCTGTGATATATGCTGCAAATATTTCCTTCCAGACTACCAACTGCCTTGATTTTACTATGTTTTTGGCCACATAAAAAGCGTTTTCCTTTCTACGATTGAGGCCCCTTTATTATCATACACTAAAGTTTCATATGTACTTGAATCTACTTCTTGCCTATTTTATTCTACTAGCCTGTTTGTCTACCTATAAGCCAATGCCACACAGTTTTTTTCCCCCCGCACAGTTTTAATTAGAGAAGCTTTAGAGTATATTTTCATGCCCAAGAGACCAGTTCTTTTTTGGTGTCTTCCTATCCTTTCTTTCATGTTTTTCTTCCATATGAACTTTAATATCAACTGAAAAAAATCTTTTAATGATCACATTAAATTCATTTACATTTACTGATACATACGGTGTCAACTTGGTCACATAACTGCATAGTTATCATGTGCATGGTCTTTCCAATGCTTCCTTCTGTGCGTGATGTTGTCTTTGCTTGCTCTCTCAGTAACTGATTGACTGACTGTATTCATGAAGGCTTATATTTTTGTTCTCATTATTATCTTTGTATCTATACATTTTAATGTCTGTAGACTCCCATTTTCCTAGCATTTTAGTATCTTGCTTATCAATTTTTAATGGTGTCCTCTCATGTTCATCTATCACATAGTCTTGCTTCAACAACTGAACACATCACATGCTCACTGTCAGTCCCTAGGCACAGGCTCCCCACTCAGCTCTTGGGTGGATGTATCTCATCCTTTGGTAGATTCCACAAGATGGGCTGACAGGCACAGGATTTCTGTATGTTTAAAATGGTTTTTCCTGGTCTTGCTACCTGAAAGACACATATATTCTTGATTTGCACTTTCTTTGAAAATGCCACCACTCCATCCCTGCTTTGTTTTATGTATTGTTTTTGAGACAGCTGATGCCAGTCTAATTATTGTCTTGCAAGTTACTGGATTTTTTTTGGCTTGGAAGCTCTGAGGATTTTTTCTCCATCTTTGAAGTCTGCTAGCATTACTAGTCTGTATCTTAGACTCAATTGTTGCTGGTCAATTTTCCAAAGCATCCGGCAAGCCCTTTTGATGTGAAGATTCAGCCATTCTTTAATTTAGAAATTTTTCTTACAGTCTTACATATTGAGACCATTTGTTCCATTTTTTGTTGTTGTTGTTGTTGTTTTTCTTCTCCACAGATTCAGATTATATCCACGTTGTTTCTTCTTTGCCTGGCTGTCATGTCAACCACTGTCCCCCTGACCCATTCTACTTCTTTGCCTCCTTATCATTCTTCTGGCTGTTTCCCCACCTTTCCTCGATGTTCCTTATTAAACTTCATGTGAATATCTTTTTCCTTGAACATCTTGAAATTTAGTCTTAGTATCTGAGACAATTTTATCGTTTTCTTCCAAGTTTTCCAGAGTATACTAAATTCTTCTCATTTCTGTTCTGAGTTTCTGATTTGAGGACTTTTAAAAGTCTCTCCCCAAATGCTTGAGGGTATTAAAACCAGTTTGGAGTGCCATACTCGACAGTTTTCTTCTGCTTTGGGGTGTTTGCTTCCTAGGGGTGGGATAGGTCTTCAGTTGAGGTGTTTATTTGTTCAACATCTTAATATGAAAAAAAAAATATGAAAATTTTCAAATATCTAAAAAGTCAAAAGAACTATAGAGTGAACATCCATATTCCCATGAACCAGATTCTGTAACTGTCATTTTGTTCTACTTGCTTTATCACAGATTCATTTATCTATCCACCAACTCATCTTATTTTTTTGATGCATCTGCAAGTTGTAGTCAGTGTATTTCATCCCTCAACACTTAGGCAAGCACATCCTTAAGTAGTTTAACATTAATTTAAAATTTTTTGTAAGGTAAAATTTGCCTATAATGAAATGTATATATCTTTAGTGTACTGTCCTCTGAATTCTGAAAAGTGCATGCAGCCATATAAACCACATCCCTATCAAGATACAGAACACCTGCCCCACCACATAATGTTCCTTCATGCCCTTCCCAGTCGATGCCTGCCCTAGCTCTCTCAGGGTAATATTGTTCCTATCCACCTTAGTCTTGGCCTGTTCTAGAACTTCATGTAATTCAACTATACAGTATGTCCTCTTCTGTGTGAGGTATTTTCCCTTCAGCAAAGGCTAATAGCGAGTACACCAAGTGATATAGTGCACAAGGATTTGTTTGCATTTTCTTTTTCTTTAAATCACACATAGTTTGGACTGTGGGCATTTTTAGTCTTCTAGTTGTGCTTACTATGTGGTTTCTGTAGCTGTATTTTTGTTTTTCTGAACTGTTTGGAGAATTCGTGGAGAGTCTTGCATTTAGATGGCCATCCACAGTGTTTCTGATTGTGAACATGTTCAGACACAAAGGAAGAGAGATTGCTTAATAACCACCTGGATTAAAAAATGATCAAGACTTTGCCACAACTGTTTTATCTATCCCTCCCCTTCCTCTACGGCAATATTTTAAAGTACACCTTGTATATCATCTCATATCAGTTCTACAAACTTCAGTGTCCACCTCTAAAACAAAGACCTTTTGTTTCATGGTCCTTGTCATTATCACACCTAACAATATTACCCAAAATTCCTTGGCATTGGTTGAAATTTAGACCATGTCCAGATCACTTGGACTGCTTAAGAAAATCTTCTCTTACAGTTGGTTTGTTGAATCAAGATCCAAACAAGGTCTACACTTCACATATTGCTGTTGAAACTTTCCAGCATTCCATCCTTTCTGTTTTTTCCCTGTAACTGATGTCAAAGAAACAGAGCTGTCTGCAGAATGTCTCCCATCCCTTTGTCTTGTACTTTTTGACTTCTTTTTTAATATCAAAGTTTTCTATTACTAATACATTTCCATTCATATCACTGCCATTGCAACAAACATTTCTGGAACCACCTTTCTGAAATTTAGTTTGACATACTAAGCATTGTAAACATGCTTAGTTAGTTGAATATACTTCTTCCCAAAGTAACAGTTCTCAAACATTTTGGTCTCAGGACCTCTCTATGCTCTTGAAAAACACTGAGGACACACCCCCTCAAGAAACTTCTGTTTCTGTGGGATACAGCTACCAATATTTACTATATTAAAAAATAAAACAGAAATGTTTAAAGACTACTGGAGCCAATCAATAGGTGTTGGTGTGATGACATCATCTTATGTGATAGAGGTTCTGGAAAACTCCACCGTGAAAGTGCAAGTAAACAAGAGTAAGAAAGGAGAGTGATATCTCAGTATTACCACAAAAACAGTTTTGACTTTGTGGATTTCTTCAAAGGGTCTCTATGACCCCTTGGTGCCAAACCATAATCTGAGAGCTGCTGCCATAAAGAATGGATCTGATCTTTGGAAAAAATGTCTTTGGAATCAGGTTTTGTAAAGCAATTTTGATGTGTCCAAAATGAAGCAGAACTATAAAAATGGATTTAGGGATCCCTGGGTGGCGCAGCGGTTTGGCGCCTGCCTTTGGCCCAGGGCGCGATCCTGGAGACCCGGGATCGAGTCCCACGTCGGGCTCCCGGTGCATGGATCCTGCTTCTCCCTCTGCCTATGTCTCTGCCTCTCTCTCTCTCTGTGTGACTATCATAAATAAATAAAAATAAAAAAAAAATATTTAAAAAAAATGGATTTAAAAAAATTAAATTCAAGTTCAATTTGGCTAACATGTAGTGCATTATTAGTGATTCATCAGTTGCATACAACACAGTGCTCAATTACATCTAGTGCTCTCCTTAATGCCCATCACCCAATTACCCCTTCCCTCCAACCACCTCCCCTCCAGCAACCTTCAGTTTTTTTCCTAGAGTTAAGAGTTTTTTATGGTTTGTCTCCCTCTCTGTTTTTTCATATTTTTCTTTCCCTCACTTCCATGTTCATCTGTTTTGTTTCTTAAATTCCACAAGTGAAATCATATGGTATATGTCTTTCTCTTATTTTGCTTAGTAGCAAAATACCCTCTAGTTCCATCCACGTCATCACAAATGTGCAAGATTTCATTCTTTTTGATGGCTGAGTAATGTTCCACTGTGTGTGTGTGTGTGTGTGTGTGTGTGTGTGTGTGTGTATCACATCTTCTTTATCCATTCATCTGTTGATGGACATCTGGACTCTTTCCATATTTTGGTCATTGTGGACATTGTTGCTATAAACATTGGGATGTATAAGCCCCTTTGAAATAATTTATTTGTATCCTTTGGACAAATAACTAGTAGTGCAACCACTGGGTCACAGGGTAGGTTTATTCTTAACTTTTTGAGAAAGCTCCACACTGTTTTCCAGAGTGGTGGCACCAGTTTGCATTCCCACTAACAGTGTAAGAGGGTTTCCCTTTCTCTGCCACCTTGTCAACATCTGTTGTTTCCTGAGTTGTTAATTTGAGCCATTCTGACTGTATGAGGTGGTTTCTCATTGTGGTTTTGATTTGTATTTCTCTGATGCTGAGTGATGTTGAGCATTTTTTCATATGTCTTTTAGTCATTTGTATGTCTTCTTTGGAGAAATGTCTTCTGCCCATTTCTTGACTGGATTTTTTAATAAATCTTATAAAACGGCATTTATATCAAAAAAGCATTTAACAAAGAATTCCAATAATGTTCTGTGCTGTGACAAAAATGTTGACATGTGGGTGGAACTTCCTAAAGCGACTGCTGTGGAATCATAGAATGTCAGCACCGAATGGCCTTCAGAAATCTCTGAAGGTCAACTAAAGTCACCATCTGAATCTTTATATGTCTGGGAAAGACGTGTTTTGCTACTTCGGAATTGCTGGTAGAGTGTAAATGAGTGCAACCATCTAAGGATACTCTTTGGTGTTTTCACGGGTAATCACATGTCTGCGTGCCCTAATGCACGCTTTCTCTGCTTTGGCACTTACATTGTAAGCTGGACAGCCCTTTAAGGTGGGGGGCTGCCCTTTTCACTTTAAGATGGCTAGCAGAAGGTCTGGGCTCTACCCATTGCACGCCAGTAGCACCCCTCTCCTCAAGTTGTGACAAGTAAAAATGTTTCTAGACTTTGCCAAATGTCCCTTAGCAGGCAAAAATCACCCTGGCTGAGAACTACCACCCTAAACTGAGCTCTGCTTCTAGGAGGAGTGCTGTGAAAAACTTGAGCTTAGGGTACCAAGGATATGAACAAGAATATTCAGAGCACACTGTTCATAGTATCAAAACCAGAAACAAATCAATGACCACTGATAGAAAAAGGGATAACTAAATTAGCATATGCTCATATAATGGAAGATTTCATATCAGCAAAATCAATAAGCTATAGCTAAATCAACTATTTGAATGATATTAAGTAAAAAAAAAAATGTCGTGAAAAAATTAAGTCCCTGAAGGTAACATATGATATCTTTTAAAAATAATTAAGTACAACAGGCAAAGTTAAAGAATACGTTATTTAAGAATACATATATATGTATATGTTAAAGCTTCCCTTGTAAAAGGGAAGGGAAGCGAGAATGATAAGCAAAGGGATGGTTAACAGTTCCCTACAAGGCAGAGGCAGGGGATGGGAGGGGATGCTCACCAGGTGTTTGGGTTGCAGAAAAATCCTAGCTCTAGGGCTGGGTGGTAGGTTTAATGTTTACCATATTATTAAAGAAATACGAGAGGGCCACACCTGGATCATGAATCAAGGATCATGATCAATTTAATTTTGTACACCTAAGTTAAAATAAAATTTAAAAAATCCCAGGTCTCCACACAATCTGTGAGTCTGGTCCACTGCTTCCTCAGTCTCCTCTCCTCCCCTGGCTCCCGGCACTCGGGCTATCCTAGCCTCCTTGGTTTTATCCGAACACACCCACTGTCATCCAGTTAGGGTCTTTTGTACCTGTGCTGCCCCTCCCGGACCCAGCTCAGCACTGCGCCCCACTGCCTGCAGGTGGAGGGCTTCCCTGACCCCCGCCCTACTCCCACAGCACCTCTGCCTCTCTCCAGCCCCTGTCCTGCTTCCTTTCCCCTTAGCCTTAGCCTCATCTGCCATCATATTGTGCAACAACTGGTTGGTGTCCCACCCATTCCCGTTCCACAACACAGGCTCCAGGAGTACAGGGACGTTGGTCAATGCTGAACAGCACCCACAACCATGCTTTTCTCTCCTCGTGCTCAGAGTATTTACTGAGGAAGTGACTGAATGCTTCAGCAACCTAGCTCATAAAATAGCCTGACACCAGAGCTAGGACTTACCAAACAAACTCGCCTTCACTGGAACTCCAAGACCACAATGGGTTTAAAATCATTTGTCAAAACGTGCTGCACAGATTATCTGAGGCTTCAGTGGGGCACCTGGGAAATGTGCCTCTTGGGCTCTATCCTGGAGCAACAGAATCAGAATTTCTATGCTGTTTGCCATGGATGTGCATTTCCCACAAAGTACACTGGTGATTCTTAGGTCTCCTACAGTTAGAGGACTGTGGAACCCAGTGGAGAAATCAAAGTCTAGAATAATTAAGCTAGTTAAGCTGTTCACCAGTCTTTCCTTCCACAAGAGCTTCTGACAGAGCAAAATGAGATGTGTCTGAATGGTTTAAAAAAGATGTGTCATTCAAAAGCAAGGCATGAATATGTTAAAGACATTAAAGATTAATTAAAATGTATATTTAGAAAGATAGATAAATACGTTTTATCTCTTGTAAAACGTAACATAAATATTAATTTATTAAATATTGTGTATATTTCAAATACTGTGATTGAGGATTCATCTTTTTCTTTTTTTCTACATTTCTATACCTAGTGGATCAGTCAAAAATCATAGATTAATATTTTAAAGGCCAAAAGAAGCCAGCTGCTTGTTCTAGTCTCTGATTCAGTTAAGCTCTTACGATATTTTGACTGTTTGAAGCAAATTAATAATGGGATGTTAGGTGGTAGATTAACTGAAGCTAAATATCAACATAGCTAGATTTATTTTTGGATGGCTGAGCTCATCCCTTAAAGAACGGAAACAGGATTTATTATATCATGAGTTATTAACTTACACAACACTGAAGCAGCCCCCTCCACCCCCCACCAGGGCAGAGAGCCAGCCACAATGTATTTAAAGATTATGTAAGAGGCTGAAAGTTTATATTTCCCATCAGCTAGGACTTGGTGTTTACAGGATACAGTCAATTACCTAAGGCGCATAAAGATGCCAGAAGAAGTTAAGGCAATAACTGTTCTGACAGTTCTGGAATTAAACGAGTACCCATGCTGATTGCCTCTCCCCTGAGCAGCAGGTCCCCACTGTAGCCAAGATGGGCAAACTGATACATATGGAAGAGAAAGATACTTTCATCTGTCATTTGTGTTTCTATGCAGCAAACACTCCCTGAGCACCTCAGGGTCCTCCCTTCCCGCTTCTAGCTCCACCTCCCACACAGGCACTCTCTGGGGGTCCACACGTGTGGAAAGGATACCTGTGTGTACTTCAAGTCAAACACAGTGCCCAGGCCAGAAGGGGACTGCTCCTAGTGGTTCTCATGGGCTCTGAAGCCCTGGTGCCTCCAGCCAACAAAGAAAGGTTGGTTTTGCTTTCAATGAGCCAAACTGACTCCAATCGCCTTAAAAAGTACCAATTCTACCCTCTCCCTTTTCTCATTCTATACTGTGAAAAACCTGATGATAGACTGTGGCTCCCGATTACAGATCTTTGCACACCTACAAAGTTTCTTGGCAGTGACCGCTTGGTGAGGGGAGGAAACCAAAATGGATCATCACCACACTTGCCTTTTGTTCATGGAATGCTCTGGAGTTTAATGACTTTACATCTTTTACTATGTGTGTGCACAAAGAAATCCCCACCCCTGGTACTCATACACCCAAACTGGAAGAGATCTATAACCAGATCAGCAGAAAGTGTTGATTGCAAAGAACAGGTCACTTAACTGGAGCCATTTCTGGACACCCCTGTAGGCCAGTGGGGGCATCATGCTGTTGTGTTTCACAGCTCAAGTGGCCCTGAGGAAAAAGTGGTCTGCTCCACTGCACTAGCCCCGGAGCTTGGTTATTCATCCACCTGTATTTTGGTGTATGTGTAAAAATGCTCAGGCCACCATTATTTAAAAAGCACAGCTGGAAACAACCCAAACACATACAGAAAAAGAATAAAGTGTACATGGTCATAGAATGGACTATTACACAACAATGAAGATGATCCAATTACCAGGTATGACCACCAGCATGGATATACCTCAGAAATCACACACACATGAGAGACAGAGAGAGAGAGAGAGAGAGAGAGAGAGACCAGAAACAATACACACAATCTGACCCTATTTTTATGAATTTCAGAATTTAACAAAACTAATTTGTATATTATTTAGGTATGCATGCCTATCTTGTAAAATGCATTTAAAAGGAAGAAAAGAGGAGGATTATCAGGATGGTGGTGACTCTGGCTGGAGAGGCAGGGACTGGAGAGAGGCATATATTGGTATAACCATAGCTCTGCTTCTTAAATTGAGTGGTGAGCTCATGAGGTTATCATTATGCTTTATATTTGCCATACGTTACACATATCCATTTGTAAATATCAAATTACATCATAAAAAAACCTTAAGAAGAAATTAGCAGCTCAGGACCTGGTAATCCAGGTCTTACTTGCCATCACTACGAGCTGTAACCAATAGGATGAGGAAAGTACCCCAGAGACTTAGGAGCTGTGTCCAGGCTGTGTGGCCAGGTGAACCCCCATCCCAAATTTTCTCACTTGTAACAGGAAAACAAGTGAAGGTCTACTTTACCATGCAGACTCCTGCTTTCCCAGCCCTGCCTCTCTTTTGCTGGGGAATCATCTCCTCCACTCCATGCAGTTGCACACGGCTAACAAGGCACAACACCCCTCCTGTCCCAGAGGAGGAACAAGCCCAGGGAAGTCTGGTAGGAATGTTTCGCCCAGGCCATAGAGACAGGCACAGGATGGAAGGCAGTGGATGCCGAATCATTTGGGCCAAAGTGTCCCCCCAAAGGACCATCGTCCTGCTCTGGATGCCCCTGGAGCCACCCTGGTTTTTGTTCCTCCTCGCAGATCAGCTCTACCTTTAGGTCTGTGAGCATCTGGCATCATTAGAAATCAAGACCAAGACAAAAACAAACCTTTTCTTATATTAATCAGAGCAGGTTTCTGTTGATTGTGCTCAAGGAAGCCTGGCTGACTCAGGAGGAATTATCATTTTATTAAAAAGCACAGGTGCAGTTTGGGCCTTGGCCAAGGCAGGTAAAAGGAAATGTCAGCAGAGACTGCTCGTGTGTGTCCTGCTTCACCAGCCTTGACTGTCTGTCCTGGTCAGTCTCACTTCCCAAAGCTTTCCAGAATACACGGTACTCCAGATGTATATAACCCACTGCAGACTGATCTCCAGAAAACACCACTTCCAACTCTTGCCTGAACCTCCCACAGGGCTTTCTTAACTGCCTATGGTGCAGGTCCCAAACATTCCCACTGAGGTCATGGGGAGCCGCTGACAAGCAAGGGCAGAAGAGGAACTGCTGGTCCTGCTCTTCTGCCAGGTAAGAAGTCCCTCGGCCTCAGAGAAGGTGTCTGTGGCAGCCGCAAATGGGCCAGAGGTTGGCAACCTAATAAAATGTCATCTTGTGAAAGTAAAAGCCAAACCAAGCAGTGATGTTGAAAGTATGATTATCCACCCAGCAATCTGATTCTGAATCAGGTCTCTCACTGCTGTTCCTATCAACATGCACCACCGTATGTGAATTCCTCTGTCACCTAAGGAAGGTAACAACTAGCTGGCTAGAGGCATAGAAGATTCTGAATTAGTCACGCATGGGGGGAAAATGCACATCTAAAATGAGGCTCTTCCCCTGAATCGAGCCCTTAAACTCCCTCATCGGTCTGTTAAAACAGCGGCTCCATGGGAAAGCAGATGGGGCTGACAGGTCATTGTAACATAAAAGCCCGCCTTCTCAGGTGGAAGTAACTCTGATATCTTAGACCTGCTTACCTATGATCCTTTTCACTTTGCTCATTCTCTTCAATGCCAAATCCCTGTCTCCATCATGAAATGGAAGCTCAATGACCCAGAAATAATTTGAACAAACCTATTTCACTGAGGATGCTCTCATTTTTATCTTCATTAACTCCCTGGTCCCTGTCAAGTATGCTGAAAGCAGGATTTATGTTTTAGCTGCTGGGTCTGGAGGATCTTAAAATTTAGACAATTTGTACATTTAACAGAGGCAGAAGATATTACATGTTTTGTAGACAGATACAAATTGTTTTCTTTTTCCATTAAAAGAACACTGTATTACCTCACACTGTGTTTTTTAACTGTAAGAATTTAAAGTAGCACAATACCCAGATGAAGTTCACTAATTTCTTTCCCATATAAGAGATAACACACATTTAATAAGCCCACATCTCTTCCTTTCTTAAGAGAAAATCACACACACACACAGTAAACCCATTCTCCTCAGGTGAATGGCTGGAGTGAATTGTACCTCATCCTGGGTGACTGGCTCTCTATAATAAGACTGCAAAAGTAAAATGCTAAAGTATGAGGAGTTCACACAAGGCCCCAAAGCAGCAGCAACTGACCAGACACAAAAAACACTCAGTCTTGAAGCTCACCTCCCGATGCCCATGAAAAACCATCACTCTGATTCGATTAATTCTGCTTTCTGTAAAATGTGGTGGCTCCTCCAAATCTGTTTAGAGAAGCATTCTTCAAATTATTCTTCAAATAATTATCACATACAACATTAGAAAAGCCTCCCTTCCCTGAGGTCTCTATGCCTTTCTAATTACTAATAAAATTTAACATTTCTATTCCACTGTATTTCCCAATCACACCTGTCTTTGGTGAATTTATGCAAATGCGAACATCAGTGGTATGGGTGTGAAGCCAACTTGCTCAGAGCAACTCAAGATCAGAAACAACAAACTGGAAATCATCAGTGATAAGGTCTTAGAACACTTTCTTCAAATACATAATGGATTTTAGAAGCGATTTTCCGTAGAACCTGGTTCTATTTTATTCTTAGATTTTATTAATTAATTTATTTCACAAAGAGAGAGGAAGTATATGAGTGAGCAGGGGAGAGGCAGATGGAGAGAGAGAATCTCAAGCAGACTCCATGCCCAGCGTGGAGCCCAACATTTAGCTCGATATTATGACCCATTAAATGGATCGTGACCTAAGCTGAAATTGAGTCAGATGCTCAATCAACTGAGCCACACAGGCGCCCTGAACCTGGTTCTATTTTAAAATAGTGTTTTCCTTAGCAGGATCTAATAGTTGGGCATTTCTATTGTCTTGGGGACAATATAAAACTGATTCACCAAAACATCATGAACGGACTTACATGTAGAATGGTCTTACAGTATAGTTCTCCTTTGGGTCATTCTTAGATGGGCTCCACAACTTCATTCAAAAGCCAAGTTTCAACGTGCAGAATTTTGAAACTACGGGATACCAGTGAAGAGAAAGATGCTATTTACCATCAAGTTGGGATTTAGTCTCTATTCTCTGGATCCTACAACACACAGCTGGAGACTTAATCTTGAGGCTAGGCTTCTTCCACATGGCCCTATAGACAGGTCAAGCAGAACTTACCAGAAGCATTGCTGATGTGCCATTGGGCCTGGATAAGTGGATGGACATTTCAGGAAACATCCTGTCAATGCGGCTGATCACATCGTCTACATACCTAAGTGGGAAAAAGAAATGCACACATATGAACTGGAAGCTTAGTCAAACACAAACCTACAGTGTACTAAAGACTTCTCAACAGTGGTTTCTCAGTGCAATATAGTCAAGAAGACAAATGGGATTTATAAGTCTTTTTATAAAAAATATTACTCTCTCATTCCTCCTTTTGACTTTCAGGACTAACTTGTTTTGGGGCTTTCTTCTGGTATTTACCTTCATATTTCTACACCAAAGGTTTTTTTTTTTAATTTTTTATTTATTTATTTATTATAGTCACACAGAGAGAGAGAGAGAGAGAGAGAGGCAGAGACATAGGCAGAGGGAGAAGCAGGCTTCATGCACCGGAAGCCCGATGTGGGATTCGATCCCGGGTCTCCAGGATCGTGCCCTGGGCCAAAGGCAGGCACCAAACCTCTGCGCCACCCAGGGATCCCTACACCATACGTTTTTAATGCCAGTTCTTGCCTTTTCATTTTATTTTCTAAGTTTCTATTTAAATTCCAGTTAGTTTACATACAGTGTAATATCACCTTCAGGTGTACAATATAGTGATACAACAATTCTGTACAACATCTAGTGTTCCTCACAAAAGCATTCCTGAATCCCCATCATCTATCTCACCCATCCCCCCACTCACCTCCCCTCTGGTGACCAGCAGTGTGTTCTCTATAGTTAGTTAACAGCCTGTTTTTTGGGTTGTTCCCCTCCCACTTCGTTTCCCTTCCTTTGTTCATTTGCTTTATTTCTTAAATTCCACATGTAAGTGAAATCATATGTTATTTGTCTTTCTCTGGCATATTTCACTTAGCATAGTATTCTCTGGCTCCATCCATGTAGTTGCAAATGGCAAGATTTCACTTTTTTTTTTTTTTACAGCTGAATAATATTCCATTGTGTATTTTTCTTTTATCCATTCTTTATCTATTCATCAATTGATGGACACTTGGGCTGCTCCCATAATTTGGCTATTGTAAATAATGCTGCTATAAACATTTGGGGTGCATGTGTCCCTTTGAATTAGTATTTTTCTATTCTTTGGGTAAATATCTAGTAGTGAGATTGCTAGATTGTAGGGTAAAAATATTTTTAACTTTCTGAGGAAGCTCCATACTATTATCTAGAGTGGCTGCACCAGTTTACATCCCCACCAACAGTGCAGGAGGGTTCCCCTTTCTCCACATCCTTGCCAACATCTGTTGTGTTATTGATTTTGGCCACTCAGACAGGTGTGAGGTGATATCTTATTGTAGTTTTGATTTGTATTTCCCTGATGATCAATGATGTCGAGCATCTTTTTATATGTCTGTTGGTCATCTGTATGTCTTCTTTAGACAAATGTCTTTTCATGTCTTCTGCCCATTTTTAAATTGGATTATTCCTTTTCTGGTGTTGAGTTTTGTAAGTCCTTTATTTTGGTTACTCACCCTTTATCGGATATGTCATTTGCAAATATCTTCTCCCATTCCATAGGTTGCTTTTTAATTTTGCTGACAGTTTCTTTCATTGTGCAGAAACTTTTTACTTTGATGTAGCCCCAGTGGCTTATTTTTGCTTTGGCCTCCCTTGCTTTAGGGGACCTATCTAGAAAAAAGCTGATATCATGGCTGATGTCAGAGAAATTACTGCCTGTGCTTTTCTTGAGGACTTTTATGGTTTCAGGTCTCACATTTAGGTCTTTAATCCATTTTGAATTTACTTTTGTGTATGGAGAAGGAGAATGGTCCAGTTTCATTCTTTTGCATGTTGCTGTCCAGTTTTCCCATCACCATTTTTGAAGAGACAGTCTTTTCCTCATTGGATATTCTTTCCTGCTTTGTTGGAAATTAACCGACCATATAATTGTGGGTTTGTTTCTGAATTTTCTATTCTCTTTCATTGATCTTTGTGTCTGTTTTTGTGCCAGTACCATACTGTTTTGAATACTGTGGCTTTGAGATCATGAACCAAGCCAAACCAAGAGCTGGACTGAGCCAAGCAGGCACCCCAAATCTCTGCATATATTTTCAGTAGCTGAGCCACGCAGTGGCTCATGAGTACATTTATTTATTTGTACAGCTTTTGGTTTTGCCTTGATTTTCACTTGGTTAGTCATCTATGTGCCTACTATAATTTCATCCTTGAACTCTCTACCTGACTGTAAGACCTCTCTCACTATAGTCAGACATACCAGCAATGTGTCAGTTCTTTTTTTTCCTGGAGACATTCCTCTAAGAGTCTTCTCTTCTTCTGGCTCAGATGGAACCTAACTCTCTTAAGGTTTAATAATTACTGAAGTTAAGTACTTATTATGGTGTCTGGCACACACTGAGGGCTGGAAAGTTACAAATACTCTCACTGGAACATCATAGGCCTGTTCTGTAGAAATGCCCTCTCTTAGAAGGATGAATTTTCCCCACCAGTGGAGGCTCACTGTGATGATGCCAACCCACAGCACTCACAGAGCTAGGTCTGGCTCACATCCTTTGAGAATAAAATCGTACCAGCATTTGTGCTCACCACCCAATCAACACTGGGGATGTATAATACAATAGCTGAGATGCAAAACTATCTATTAAGGGTTTTGCATTGGATTTTGTATCCATTGGATATGATGAATTAAATTATAAATCCATTAGATCAGGGACATATAAAAGCTATGTTCTCTTGGGGGAAGAGGGAGATTAACTCTCCACTCACAACACAAAAAGATTTTAGTTCAAAGCTGGGGTCATGAGATAGCAAACAACATAATGCCATTTGTTAAAAAGTGAACACCAATGTGTCAGTTATGAAAGTTAGGGAGTAATCATACTGATGAACTTATCAGTTTCCTTAGAGACTGTCCTGTACAGTTTCAGACTTGAAGCTGAAGGGAGGGGAAACCACAGAAGGCCCAGTGGTAAGTTACAACAGACTGGAGTAGAGATGTGTGAGAAGAGCTGGTGCGGAAGGCCACTTGCTCCTGGGAAAGGGAGTTGACAGGATATGGACATCTTTCAAGTGTGTGAAGGGCTTTTAGGGACTTAGTACCAAACAGTTCTCTCCCACCTCTACAAAAAAAGACCATAAGATAAGGGCAAGGCCTTAAAAAGTGAACTAGCTCAGAAAAAATGAAAGGTATTTCTTAAAAGCAAGGTCCCACGCTGTTGATTTTTTAAAAATAATCTCTACACCGATGTGAGGCTTGAACCCACAACCCCAAGACTAAGAGATGCACACTGCACTGACTGAGCCAGCCAGGCGCCCCACCCCCCACAATTCTGTTGATTTTTTTAAAAGATTTATTTTATTTTAGCAGAGAGAGAGAAAGTGCATGTGCGTGTGTGCAAACGGGGGGAGGAACAGAGAGGGACAAGCAGGCTCCGTGCTCAGGGTAGACTCCAATGCGGAGCTCAATCACACAACCCTGAGATCATGACCTGAGATGAAATCAAGATGACTGAGCCAGCCAGGTGCCCCTTCTCATTCTTGTTGATTTTTAAAATGGCTGAGGAAACCACCTTTCCTGGATGGTAAGGAATAGACCAAGATACTGCATATCATCTTGCACTGTTCCCTTCCAGATTTACAGCTTCATGACACAACCTTGGCTCTAAGCATAAACTCTACAAACAGGTAAAAAGATGAACAAAGGAGGCGGCTAAGTCATGTTGCATCACTGCTGATGCTTTTTGAAATGGTGGAAGACATGTGGCAAACTTCATGTCAAAAGTTTACACCAAGTCACTGGAAACATTTCTGTATTTACATACTTTTCTAAATCTGTATGTTGAAACCCAATTACTTAAAAAAAAAAAAAAGAAACCCAATTACTTCAGACTCAGCAGGAAGCACAAATCCACTGTCCTGTGTGATTGGAGGTCATTGCTAAGTATATGCTAATGAGGAGGGGGCGGGCAATGTCTTCGGAACCAATCCTCAATCAATAACCATCATAGATATGGACAGGAGGATGCAAATGAATATGCAGGACTTCAGTACAAAGATAACATCATAATTTGCTCTCCCTTGTACCTTTCACCTTGAAGGTTTCAAAATGCTTTCTGGAAAACCTGTTTCTTTAATAGGCTAGGGAAGTAGGGGAATGAGTAGGTTCAGTGAAGATTCCAGAAACCAAGTTCAGCGTGTGGATTTCTAGGATTCTACGCCAAGTATCTGACTTTGCTTGCTTTTAGTGGGGGGCAGAGTTCTAAATGGGCAGAAAACAAATGTTTCCTGCCACTTCTGGATTCCTTTATTTATGAGATCTGTTAATACAGGACAGTAGAGTCTGGGGTGGCATGTTTGGTTTCTTCCCCTGATCAGTGACCTCAGATGAAGCTCAGCAAACTTAATCCAAAGATTTTATGAAGCAAAAATGAATCTCAAGGAGACTGTTTTTCATTCACACGTCTAACATAAAGGAGATGCAAATTTTCTTTCTACAGGTGACATTATGTGTTTGCCAAAAAGAGAAAGAGAGAAAGCTGCGTTTTTAACTGAGGAAAACAATGTCTAAATCCTAGAAGCAAAAATCAAAACATTTCATTTTCAGATACACCCAACCTTTAAAACGCAAATCCACCACTAGTAACTTGACAGAAATAAGGAAAGCTAGGAACATCAAATTAAAAAGCTGGAGACAGAATGACACTTCCTTTTTTGCCTCGGGTGGGGGTTGGCATGGAAGGTGGTCTTCGCTGTACCACCTTCTTGGCAGCACTTCTAGGGATGCTGCCTCCCGAGCCTGTGAGCTCGCCAGCATCTGCGCAGAGCTCAGCAACGTGTTGCGTCCCACTTTGAGTGCAGGACTGAGGACAGGTAGGAACAGCGTGCTCTCCTCCTACACGTCCACCATATGCTCCATTCCGTTCTATGGCAGGATCAAATTCCTTTAATTTTTACCTTTGGAATATAGGCAAACAAGCAGTAACACAGCAGTGGTGACTAGTTTACACTTGAGCAGACGCGGCGCGGAAAGACATTAATTTAGTGCCAAATTGAGCAGTGAGTCACAATTTGCACATATCTGTCAACCTGTTAACAGGGTAATAACTTGGAAAGATTGCTGTTCCTATTTACATTACAGAGGCTTTTCAAAATGGAGAGCTGCTTGAAGTTCTCCTCCCAAAGCACTCGGCCAATGAGCTGGCTTATAGTCCAAGAATCGGGCTAGAAACACAAACTCCTAGAAATCACAGGTTCAGATCAAGGTGTGATTTAGAACTTCGATATCTTCAGGCAGAAAGTTAACTTTAAGCAGTTAGATAATCCAATCTCCCTGTTCTGCTCTCCAGTTCCAATCAGACTCTCAATGGTTTCCAATCCAATTTTTCCCAGTGCGATCCAACCAATTCTCCGTAAGGTTTCTAAAGGCTTCCTTAGGACTAAGGTCCTACCTCAACAACTTCAACATCTCAGTAGCATCAGAAATGATCATGCCATTCTCAGATTTCTTTTTTTGTTTTTTAAAGATTTTGATATATGAGATATATATATATATATATATATATATATATAGAGAGAGAGAGAGAGAGAGACAGCACAAGCCAGAGCAGGGGTGAGGGGAGAAGAGGGAGAAGCAGGCTCCCCTTAGCCGGGAGCCCGATGTGGGGCTCAATCCCAGGATCCTGGGATATTGACCTTAGCCAAAGGCAGATGCTTAACCAACTAAGCCTCTCAGGTGCCCCATTCTCAGATTTCTAACATCAATTTTTGAAGCCCTATGAACCTTGTTCTTTCTGATTGTCTTCAAGTAGCTTGGCCTGCTCCTTACAATGTCCTTAATCATAGAATTAAAGAACACTGGGCACTCAGAGATCTCTTATCAGAGAACCTGTCAATCTAGGAATGAGTAGCATCTCCAAGAGGTGATCTGCATAAATGCCCCATACCACATCTCACCAGGCAGCCCCTGGACTGCTGGACTGCCACCCCAGAATCTGCACCCAATTACCCCACTGCAGCCCTCGTAGAATGACACACAAACATCACCTTCAGAACCTAAAGGTTTTCTGCAAACACATAAAAGACTAACAGGTTTTCCAATTTCTTTTATCTTCCTGGGTCACAGAACCCTCTAGGAAGGTACTGAAAACTAAAATGCATGTCTGCATAGCATTTTACATACAGCTGTCTGTGGTTCATAGGCTCCTTAAAGTCCATTTGTGAATCCCAAGTTCAGAATAACTGCTCTAGACCTGTTTTGGAATTGAGATATGTTGTTTTCTTCTTTGTTCTTTTCTGAACAGTTTTATTTTTCAACAAAGCTGCCTTCATTTAAGAAGTATGTGTGTACTTGCTGTAGCCTAGAAGTGAACACACTGAAGTAATACAAAGGAACAATGACTCTCACAGTCCTTGTAATCTGAAAATTATGCTTCCATGATGAAGTCCAAGGTTAGTTTTTGTTTGCCTGTGATAAAACACCTGCCTCTCACTGTTACTTAGTCTTTCCAACAAAGTCAAGGACCTACTTCTGGGACTGTAGAGGTCACTGGAGGGCAAGTAACCATTTCTGCCCTCCAAAGCCTTATCACCTGTGTTTTCCAGAAGCTCCTTGCTTGTATCAAGAAAGAGGTCCCTGCTTTCTATATCACTGCTTAAGGCACAGCTCGGTGGTGAGCTTAAGTCTCAAGTCCTAAGGGGATCGAGGAGGCCCTGCGGTCCAGCCTCAGCCAGCCTCCTTCTTTCACAAGCCTGAGAAGGCTTGCGCTACCTTGCATGCCATGCACACTCTGTATTCTCCATCTAGAAGAGTCTTTCCACAACCACTTCTCTGCCCCCATGCCCAGGTCAGTCCAGCCCCATGCTTCAAGTCTCTGGTCTCCAGCTTAAATGACACTTCCTCAGGGGGCCTTCCCTGGCCCTCCCCTGCTGCCACCATCAGTCATGTACCCTACATCTCACTTTCTATGGCACTTTTAATTCTCTCTGTAGCTCCCATTCCAGTTTAATTAAGCAGTTTTTCTCATGATTATTTGCTTAGCGTCTATCTCCTCAAAAGGATTCTCTGTGGGATGTCATGGCTGCTTTATTCAGTGCTGAATACATGCCATGGTGCCTGGGACCCACTAGACATTCCTTAAATATTTGCTGAATGAGTAGACAGGGCATTAAAAGTAAGCCATGGAGATCCAGGCTAGGCAGGTATGGAACAACTCAAATGCAAAGTTCTCTGCAGTGGATGAAGATTGGAGGTGCTGAAGAGTGCAGTACATTAGCCACCGAAAAGCACGAACAACAACAATCGAAAAGCTCCACAAACAAACCTCAAAGAAAGCAAGAGAGATTCTTCAAAGTCTTACAGCTTCATACGCAGCTACAAAATCCCTGCATCTGTTTTAGTAGAAGCTCAACGACTCTTAGAAGCAAAAGCCTTCTAAAGAAGTGCACTGTGTTATTGACATGCCAGTTTTAAATGTTGCTTTTAACGAACTAATTAATTCTGCAAAAACATTAGTACAAAGATAGGTGCTACCAAATTGGGATTACAATACCAAAATGATAACAAAACAGAATGTGGAAGACATTTCTAAAGATATCAGTTTTGCAAAACATTAATCTTCTATTCCACACATTAAAATATATTACAAACTATTTGTTATTAAGAGCCTTAAAATAATTTGCTGGACAGATGGCTTGGTTCTCTAAAGTCTGACCCCGCCTCAAAAGGAAAAAAAAGAAAAAAACAGCCAACAAACCTGGACTCCAGCCAGTGATCCCGTGTTAGTGAGATGTTTAGCAGCTCAAACCAGATTTAAATAGCATCTACCCCAGTGTGTACGACACATGCTGTTCATTTTCTCCACCCATACAAAATCTGAAAGTTAGGAATGCATATATTAATAAACCACCTTTTTAGGGAGAGGATAATGCCCAGTAGCTATCAAAAAGGGAATCATTTGCAGTATCTGAAAATGATTCAAGATTTTCCTCCACACCTGTCCAGAATGATGAGTCCAAGAGGACTGCCAGTGGGTGGGAACAGAAGGGGGTTTGTTTAATTACTCCGCAAGAATGAGACTGCTGGAGACTCAACAATCGGTCTCAATAAATGCTGAAGAAAGAAGACAGGAAACTGAGGTCCAACTTCTCAGATCTGTAAGATATTTGTATCATGTCTGCGAAAGCCTTCCGGTTATTCTCTCAAGAAAATTAAAAGTATTTTCTCAACTGTACATGAAAAGGCAAGACTAAATGTATCACAGGCAGGAATAAGAGCATTTGCTTAGATTTCTGCCCCATCTTTACCACACTGCTCCACTATCCCTATTATTCTCTTCCAAGGAAAGACACTCGAAACTTCAAAATCTCTTTATGGAAACTCAACATCTAAGCAGAGACGCTGTCAAGATGAGGCAGAGTTGTTTCCTCAGAGTGAACTGGTGACCAAGTCAGAGAAGTGGAAGGGAGCTTTCTCCTGTTCTCTTCTTAGTAGCTTATGAATTTTGAACTACGTGAATACGTTACAAGCAAATATGGGAGAATCACGAGGGCAAGCTGACAAAAGCTCAAGTTGAAATCAATGCACAAAGACCCATCACATCCAGAAACACAGAAATGAACCTGCCTGCTTTCCTTCTTCCAGCATGAGGGTCAAGCAGCAGTCTCGTAAGTTCATAGGTGTATATGAACTAGAACACATGGCAAACAGCATCATAAAACCAGAATTCTTCTTCCACATGATTTAGAGAGGTGAAACACCATTAACTATCCCTATTAGATCTATTAAAGCATATATGCTGAGTGCCTACAGTGCTCGACAAACGACTGTGTTCAGGGAATGCTGTTACATACTCGGGATAGAGACAGTGGAATGAGTTGCCCACAGAAGGCTTTCTGTGAGTACCAGATGGCTGCATGGATGGCTCTTGCCTGTGCTTTCTGCTGGACACTCAGGAGAAGCAAGAAAGAAGGCACTGCTTTCCAGTTTTCAAAGCACTTCTGCATTCTTCATCTCATTTGTTTGCTCGCCAACTCTGGGAAGTAAGAAGGGCGAATCCAAAACTCCCGTTTTATAAGTGACAGAAAAAAGAAGGTTAAGCGACTGCCCAAGGAAGCAGCACAGCTGAGTGGCAGGGCTGAGCCCAGAACCTATGTCTGATTCTCCACTTCTTGCACATCACACTGCTTCCCTGAGGTCTGTAAGGATGCCACGGGAAAAGCAGATTTCATTTTTGTCATTCCCTAGACTTTTTATATAACAACAGAGAAATTTCAGTAGCATAGTAATGAAACAAAATCTATGAGTTCCTTTCTTCCCATTCAGTAAATATTCATTCAGTGCCTATGTGAGCCAGGGATGCAATACTCAGGGACTCTATCCTCATAGGGCTTGCACTTCACTTGCTTATAAGCCATTTTTCTTCAAGGCCACAGGCTTATCTCCAGAAAAACAGGACAACTAAATTAAATTTCCTTCTATTCTCCTATTGGGTTTTTCATTTTGCAACTCTCAATAATGTGCAAAATTGTCAGCTAGCAGGAAGGGACGAAATACTTGTTGTGCATTTTATCTTATATTAATAGCTAAACATTTATTCAGATAGCTGTGGGCCTCAGTTTCTCCTAAAACATTAAAACAATGTATTAAACCTGGAAAGAATTATAATTTCACTCAACGTTTACCTCCTCTACAAGCCCTTACATGTTAGAGAGACGGGGGCGGGGGAGAACCCAAACAAGAAAAAACCCATATTGAGCTTTCCAGCAACACCAATTAGCAATAGTTACTCTATCAGTCATCTCTGGTCAGATCTAGTGAAATGACACTTGGAGCTCAGACGGGCAGTGATGCATGTGTGAACAGCTCACACCGTGAGAAAGCACCCCTGGGCTTCTGACTTTCAACCAAGGAGCTGGTCAGGATAGACAGTGCATGCTGGAAAGCTATACTCCTTCCCAAATTCCCACAGCTTTCCTTCCCAGCCCCAGTTGAGGCCTGGTTTACTTAGTGCAGACTGACCCGTTCAGGTTTGGCACCTCTTGGCAATGTCCTCAGTGACCGTGTCCCACTAATTCAGAATTCGCTGCACACATGTGGAACAAGATTCTGTTCCTATCTGATTTCTAATGTCTCTGAGAACATACGTGGTAGATTTCATGAAGAGAGATGGCAAAGACAACGCAAACAATTGCTGAACACATAACTTGTTCCAATCATAATAATACATTAAGCAAATGCAGAAATGGCCAGAAACAGCCAACACATTTCAGGAAAATACAAAACTTTTTTTTTCTTTTTTTCTCCCCTCTTGGGACAAATATGTTTGTACAACACAAGTTTTATTTTCACTCATCAGGCCATCACTCCTTGAGGAGAGAGTCCAAGGCCCACTCGTCTCCAGTCCCTGCAATGATTTTGTACTTAATACACATTTCATAAGCATTTCATGGACTGGACTGGGTTAAGCAGACTGGATTGAGGCTAAATAAAAAAGTGAAGAGTCTGCAGAACTGTGTTTTGTAATTGCTCCTTTTATAAAAAGTAAAAGTAAAAAATTCTAAACCAGAAAATACCACCCACCAGTTTGTAGACATAGGTTGTTGTTTCTTTCTCTTCCCCTGGGTTAGAAGGCAGATTTGATGACGACAAATGGCAAGGAACTGGATACAGATCTTCCCAGGAAGGATCTCTCGATGGGCACTCAGGGGTTTCCCACACATGGCTGCCTGCAGCACTCATTGCCTGGCTTCTTACCCCTAATCTGACCCCCCTCTGGTTCTCTGCTGGCCCAAACCTTCAGCAGAATAATGGCCCTGTCCCATCACTCATGGTGGCCTTTGTAGTACATTCCACAGTCTCTCCCACACATCCGGAACTGACTGTTTAAGGTTTACCTTTCCCACCAGATGGAAAGCTCCATGAAGGGGAGGCCCAGTTCATCTTGTTCCTTCCGCCAGCCCCTGGCACACTGGCACACAGCGAGCTCTCCATGGCTACCTGCCTGCATGGAGACTCCTGGCAGCAGAGCAGAGCCTGAAGCTGGGGCTTAGGAATCCCACGGACCCCAATGCTCTGCTCTCTACCTCACTCTGCCCTCATCTCAAACAAGTTACTTTAGCCTTTCTATGCTTCGGTTTCCTCCTTTGTAATATAAAGGTAAAAGTGCCACCTTCTCCCTCCAGTCACATGGGAATTAAATGAGAATAGAGCATATACAGCACTTGGCAGAAAATAAGCAGTGAGCAATATCAGCTGTTCCTTGTATATGTACAAACACTGCCTTTTTCTCAAGAAACTTTTGCTTGAGTCCAGAGGAATAAAGCCCCAGCAAGTCAACCACAGACTGAAAACTGCTTGAAGAATAAGCATTAAAGGGAATGTTCTTTCTAGTGTCCTGATAACTTTTAAACACACGACAGCACTGTAGCTAGTAAGGAGAGTTCTTTTCCTTATTTTCAAAGGAAAGCAAACAGGAAGGAAGGAAAACTGTTGCTGATCCAGGAACAGGGCTTTGGATGGAAGTGAGATGGAACACCTAGATCTGGCTTCAAGAATGGGACGGAGACTGGGTACCTCTTCTGCCCCTCCACACCACCTTTCCACCCTCCTCCCTATGTGCTGTGCTTCTGGAGGCTGACTTACACATAGGCTACATCAACAAGCCTTCTAACCTCTGGCTTCCAGTTGGGTCTGGTCAATGGGGGACACTAGCTGGACGTGCAGAGGGTGGCTGTGACAACTCAGTACAGACAAATACCAAGGACCCCAACCTACCACAATGAAGGTCTGGTTCATCATCCTTCTAGCACAGGTATGAGCACCAGTGGGTAATGAGGACTAGGACTGGGTGGTGGCACAAGTTGGCTATGACTACCCACTTTAATTTTGTTTCTTGCTGCAGGGGGGTGGTAGTTGCTATGTTTCATGTTTACTGTTTCTCCAGCCCCTTGCTCTACCACCTTAAATAAAGAGCATGGGGTGGGAGTAAGACCAAAGAGACCTGTTCCCTTCCAGACCAACCCTCTCCTCCACAGTGTTCCCTGACCCGACTGGCAGAGCCATGTGGACCTCAACAACAGGCTCCTTTCTCTCTGGCTTCTGGATGGGTTTGGTGGAAGAGCGGCATGGACAGGCGATGTGGAAGGTTGAAGGTGAGGGCAGTGAAGGTATGTACTCTGCTGGCACAGTCACCAGGAACGGGATCTCTCATCACAACTCTAACTCTGGCTTCCTGAAACCACATCCTTGGGAGAAGGACTAGCCTGGGGACTGCATTACTCCCCGTGGTTTCCCTACACTCACCTGGCACCTTTGCTAATAGTCTTCTGTAAAGTCTCCTCAAACTGGAAATAGCCCCCTTGTTGGAGTGTCCTCCCAGGACATGAGAAGACTCTTCTCAAGTAAAATGTACATTAAAACCAGTCCTGTAGTTTCCCCACTAGAAGAAGAAATACAGCCAATTGAAAAATATTCAAATTAGGGACACCTTGGTGGCTTAGTGATTGAGTGTCTGCCTTTGGCTCAGGGAAAGATCCCAGGATCCAGGATCGAGTCCCACACTGGGCTCCTCACAGGGAGCCTGCTTCTCCCTCTGCCTATGTCTCTGCCTCTCTCTGTGTGTCTCTCATGAATAATAATAATTAAAAATTTCAAATTAATTGAGGGTAATACTGATTGGAAAAGTCTAAGGTGGTAACAAAACTTTACAGAGCCTCCGCTTATTACTTTTTCTTTTTAAAAAACTTTTAATATTTATTTGAGAAAGAGCAAGAGTGAGAGAGCATGAGCAAGGGGAGTGGCAGAGGGAGAGGCAGAAGTAGTAGCGGGCTCCCTGCTAAGCAGGGAGGCTCCATCCCAGGACCCTGGGATCATGACCTGAGCTGAAGGCAGAAGCTTAACCAACTGAGCCACCCAGGGGCCCTCTCCTTACTACTTAATTCAACATCATTCATTTAACAAATATTTCCTGGAGTATTTTAACTGTGGCTATGGGTAGTTTTGAAATGTATGGCAGAGAGAATAAAGGAATCACAATGGAAGGATTACCCCCCTGAGAAACAGCAATACCGGTCTCATCTTCTACTCTTCCCTTCATTCCCTCTTTCTTTGTAAAGGGATCAGTGCCTCTGAACTGCAAGCACAGAGCATTCCTTCTTGGACCACCAGAAATACCAGTTTGCTTTTCTCCCAGATTAACAGTTTCTACAATGTGACATGTATATTCACAAAGTGGTACATCAGGTGATGTTAGGTGGCATAGATGGACATTCATTTTCAATCTTAAAATATATGTATACAGAAAAATATATAACTAACGAATAAAACCTGTGATTCCATTTTCAGAATGAGGCTAAGTTATTTTTTTTTTTTCTTAAAGATTTTTTTTTTATTCATGAGAGACACAGAGACATAGGCAGAGGGAGAAGCAGCTCCATGGGGAGCCCAATGAGGGACTCGATCCCCGGATCCTGGGATCATAACCTGAGCCAAAGGTAGATGCTTAGCCACTAAGCCTCCCAGGTGTCCCAAGAATGAGGCTAAGTCTTAAAAATGAGTTTACTGAACGAAAAATGTTATGACCAAGGTTATGGCAAAAATCTTAAAGGTAGCCTGTAAATGATAGGAGTTGAGAAACCCCCTTCAAAGAAAGGCAGATAATTAACCAACTTGGTTCAAAAGATTTTGCTTATCTTTGTAAATTGTGTTCTTTTCCATTCTAAATAAATCTTCACTTTCATAGCTTCACAACACACAGAAAAGATCTTCATGCATACACCTGGAGATATTGAAGACAGAGAAACGGATAAGCATCCTAGGAGGTGCCAGGGTGTTTAGGTCAGCAATCCCATGAAGCAAGGGCTGAGGATGATCAATCACCATGGGAGCTGACTACATGAGAACGTGTTTCTGAGAATGTGCAATTTGAGCATGGGGGAAGAGGGTCTCTGTAATAGAAAATATAATGGCTTTTACATAGGCAGCAGCATGTATGGCCACTGGTCCCCAAATTCCTTCTGTCCTCTCCAAAAGGAGTAAAATATTGTGCCATGACACCTTTCTCCCAGTGGAGCCAAAGCTTGGATTCTACCTGAGATAGGTAAGTGATGCTTGCAGGCCCTGAACAAACTCTCAGAGAGCGCCCTCTATAGGTGTACAGTGGCTTTACCAAACTACAAATGACACTTCCTTAACTTCTCTAAACTGAGAAATCTTGTGGCTGTCTTTTCAAATCCTGTACAAACTCTTACACATTGCAAAACAGAGGAGAAACAAAGCCCATCTGTTTGACCTCCTACTCACCCACACCACCTCTGTTGCTCTAAGCTCTACCTACGAGCTCAGTCGCCATGGCACCCTATCTCAAGGAAACTTTCCTCTGCCAGGGAAAGGGGAAAACTTCAGTGGAAGAAGGCCCATCATTTATAAACAAGGAAGGTCACAAGAGTGATTTTAAAAATAAATAAAAGTTCAGAAGGATTTCTTCCAGAAGATACAACAAATCCTACATGGGTGTGCCCCTTAAAAGAGTCAACGATAGGCCTTTCTTAGTACTACCATAACAAGCAGATAGACAGTCAGTAACAGAAGATTTGAACAATGCTCTCAACTAACTTGACCTGAACGACATATATATTCTACAACCTCAAACAGTAGAATATACACACTTTTCAAGGGCAAAGAGCACATTCACTCAGGTAGACCACAAAGTGGGTCTTAAAACAAGCCTAAAAAATCATGCAGAATGCGCTGTTCCCTGACCACAGCTGAAGTTAAAAATCAGTAACAAAAATATATCAGGAAAGTCTCCCACATATTTAGAAATTGAACAACATATTTCCTAACAACTCATGAAACAAAGAATGAATCACAAAGAAAATTAGAAAATATCTTGAGCTGAATGATAATAAAAATATATGAAAATGTGTAGAATGCTGCCAAATCCATGCTTGGAGGAAAGCTTACACAAAAAAGGAAAAATGAATAAAAGATCAAAGATCTACACTTCCATTTTAAGAAGTTAGAAAAAGAAAAGCAAATTAAATCCAAAGTAAGGAGAAGAAAGGCAATAATACATGTAAATAAATGAAATAGAAGACAAAAAGTAGAGAAAAATCATTGAGATCAAAAGCAGGTAGTTGAAAGAAAATTAGTAAAACTGAGAAATCCCTAGCTAGACTGATCAAGGAAAAAAAAGAGAAAAGAAAAAAAGAAATAGAGGGAGAAAAGTCACAATTTACCAATATTAGGATTAAAAGAGGAGATACAAGTGCTGTGTTGTCGTTCCCCCTGCTCAAAATAAAGCTGTTTCTTAACTATACCTGTCTGCTATACCCCTGTAGCAGCCAGGGACGCTTGGTCTCATACATGTCAGTAAAAGTAAAATTAAAAGAGGAGATACCACTCAGATTCCAGAGACATTAGAAAGATAGCAAGGGGATATTATGAACAACATCAAGCCAATGCAATCAATGGCTCTGATGACACAACAATCCCTGAGATATAAATCAGACAACTGATTAAGAAGTAAAAACCTAAGGAGTCCCTATATCTACTTCTTAAAGATTGAATTTGTTATCAAAAACTTTCTCAATAAAGAAAGTTCCAGGCCCACATGGATTCACTGGTTAATTCTATAAAAAAATTTAGGGAAGCAATAACATGAATCTTAGAGACTTTCACAAAAGGAGAAACATTTCTCAATTCATTTAAAGGGGCCAGTATCCTCTCTGATCCTGAAACAAGACAAAGCCACTACAAATAATACATTCCTCATAAACAAAGACACAAAAGTCCTTAACAAAATATTAAGAAATACATAGAAAAGATAACATACCATGACCAAATGTATTCCAGAAAAGCATCCTTGGATTAACATTCCAAATCAATCCACGTTGTAGTGTATACGTACAATGAAATATTATTTGGCACAATGTAAATTATACCTCAATAAAGTTGATTTTTAAAGATTTTTATTTATTTATTTTTAGAGAGCGTGCAAGCATGAGCATGGGAGGTATGGGGGATGGGGGGGTAGAGGGCGAGGGAGAGAGAAACCCAAACAGACTCTGAGCTGAGTGGCGCTTGGTCTCATGACCCTGAGATTAGACCTGAGCGAAAACCAAGTCTGATGCTTAACAGACTGTATCACCCAGCTGCACTTCAATAAAGCTGATTTTTAAAAAACATTTAGAATATGTATTGAATTCTCTGCACCAATCTCAAATATTAATGGACGGGAGTCAAATGAAGTGGTTTTCGGTAAGTCTTGGGAGATAGGCAAGAGACTGGATCCCATGGGGACTCAGTCTGCTTGGTCCTGTGGCTGCATCTGTGCCAGGGAGTCATGAGTGGCATCGTAGTTCCAATGGATGTGAGAGCTAGCACCTTGGAAGTTCCAGTCCCAAAGGCTCAGGTACAATGTTGGATTTTATCGTCACTTCTGTCTTCTCCTTGGAACCTGGGCCTGATCTTTATAGTTGGTGAAAATGGACATGAATCCATCCTGAGGAGATGCAGCCCCCACATGCCAAGCACACCCCACAGCAGTCGACTTTCAGCAGGGCGACCTCACACAGCGAAGCCCTTCTGGCCTCCATATTTGCCCATCTGGACTATTAAGCATTTCACATGCTTTTGAATATAGAAAATATTTTGGGTATATTTAGATCTGTACATCACTACCAAAAATAAGATATTTCCCTCAAAACACTTTTTGGATAGAAAATATTTTCTTTTCCTGTTGAAAGGGAACAATGAATAAACTAGGAAGGCAGTAGTTGTAGTTCAGATCATGAGATCTGGAGCCCCAGTGGATGGGTTCAAGGCCTGGCTCCACTAAGTGAGGCAAATTACTGGGCTTCAACCCTCATCTTTCAAGGATAATAAGAGAACCTTTCAGGGGGTGGTTGTGCTGACTACAGGAGATGATGCATGCGAATAATTAGCACATCTCCTAGTACCTCTTTCACACAGGCAGTAATGCTAGGTTTTATAATGACGACAGTAAGGGAGTATATCAAACTCTCACCCAGAATCCAAGAAACGGGGTCCTTTGGCCATTGTATCCCCCATCACTTGTCCTTAACCCATGGTATGTAGGGCAGGGGGTGTGAAAAGACCAGGGCTCTTCCCTGGCTCTACTACTCACTTGTGGACCACAGCAGGCAGCTCTTCCAGCCTGTCTGGCTTTAGTTTTCTCTTCTTTGGAAGAGGAAGGTCTCTGATGGTCCTTCTAGCTCTACTCAATTCAATATACATTTCCTCAGAGTGTACTATGTGCACAAAGAAACAATTACACAGTTCTAAAGACTCTCCATCTTTGAATGGTACATATGGTAATTATTCTAGAAAAATCGATCAGAACACCATATTCCTTAACCTTTGTGAATAACTGGAATCTACTGTACCTGACAGATTTTAGTAAAACCCATCAGCATTTAATATTTTTTGTTCTTTTTTTTTTTTTTGAGAGAGAGAGAGAACAAGTATGAGTGGGGGGGGGGGGCGGGCCAAGGGAGAGGGAGAGAGAGTATCCCAAGCAGGCTCCATGCCCAGTGTGGAGCCCGATGTGGAGCTCAATCCCATGATCCTGAGATCTGAGATCATGACATGAATTGAAACCAACAGCCAGATGTTCAACCGAGTCACCCAGGCACCCTCACCCCCATCGGCATTTTAATAGCAGGCTATTCCAAGAACGGTTCTGCATAAAACACATTGCCTTTGTCACTGTCGGGGGGGGGGGGGGCATTTATTAGCAATTTCTGAAGAAACCTATGACCAGAAAAGACCACTGCAACTAACTCTTAGGACTAGAGAGGAGTATCTTAACGAGAGCCCCAGGAAACAATAATTTTGTAATCAAGGAAATTTACAGGAAGGATTCTGCCCACTACAGATCACAAATGAATGTTGACTGTGGCTGAGTAGGCTGCTCTAACGTGGTCGAGTAGGATGTTCAGAGAACATGTGTAATTAAAGGGCACGTTTCGAATATGCCTTTCACTTGAGGATCTCAGAATAAAATAGATAAAAACAATTATTTATTTAAATGTTAACAGCTTTAGAAATACAAGGAGTACAAGCAGGAGTGTAAGCATCCAGGTCCTTAAGTTCTTATATTTCAGACACCCACTCTTGTAAACAGATCTGCCACTAGAACAGACTCAGACAGACTCAGTTGTGTCGTATCAATCACTCCATTTAATCCTTCAAATATCACCATATGCACCCATAAAGGTGTAACTTGAGCTCTGATCTGTGAAGGGGTGGGTGGGTAGGTGCGCACGTGTGTATGTGTGTATGCTTGTAAAAGGGCACACAAACACAATATTTCAGTGGGCAGAACATATTATTTAAGAGTTAGGGACACAGCTCATAATGATAAAACAATGTCACTTTCTCTTACTCAGATCCCACAGTTGTCCTCGACAAGGAGGACTACAGTGAATCACCCTGTGAATGAGTCAACAACACAACGGTGTTAAAATCAACTGCTTAGAATTGTGTTAGTATGGAGGATTATGTGAAAAAGGACACAAAATCATTCCATTTGGGTAAAAACAAGTGCAGTACCAATGTGAGTAATAATAAAAGGATGACAAATCAGAGAGCATGCATGGAAGATGAACACACCAGTAATCCTTTTTTGGAAACAAAGAGTATACAGATGTAACAAGGGGAGAGGGTTTGTGTTTAGCAGAGATGAGAGAGATGAATCAGTTACTCCTAAAAATGCAAATGAAAGTTGCTAGTACAGATAGATCAATTATTCTTGGTCAATGAGAATAATAAGAGAGAGTTCCTGCAGGGAACACTGAGGTTAAATATTAGGCAAAAGTCTCCAAGTGGAAGGATTGATAGCAGAGTACAGACACTACCAGGAGAGGCAAGGAAATGACCGCCTGTAGAGGTATCTGGGGTTAAAACTTGACACTTGCCTAATTAGGAGTGGAGTTATTCCTGCCACAGTTGAGAAGAATGAAAGAAATGTGCCATTAGAGAGGTCTGTTTGGATCTAAACGAGAATGAAAACAAGGAGGTTAAACTCCTGCCTTGCAGCATCCTTAACCCTCTGGTATAAGTGAGGGGTTTTGCCCACTGGGCACAACTCTTGACATTTAAACCCATCACATGTCCATTACAATGGCCTCACATATGCCACAACTAGCAAGAAATCAACACAATGGTGACTCCTTTCAGAATAAAGAAAGGCAAGCTGTCTGGAAGGTGGCTCTCAGTAATGCACATCACAACCACTGAAAAGTATTTCTTCCCTGACTGAAATGCTCTCTGACATTTTTCAGCTTTAATTCAAAGGTTTCTTTCTTTGTTGAGTTCAAAACAATAGCATATTATTTGTTGTTAAACAATGTAAAGCATTTAAGCTTGATTAGCATGACTCCAAAACTTTTCATCATTTTCATGAAGGTTCCAAGGGCCTGCTGACAGCTCTGGGAAATAGCACTTTTCCTAGATATCCACTGTAAATAATGATCGACCACTGGCCTCTGCATTCCAAGGCGTAATGAAGGCAGCAGGGTGTGTGGCTGAACTTTTGCCTTCAATAACTAGCTAAGGAGTCTGGGGGAATTCAGCTTTCTGCCTCCCTTTCACACCCAAATCAGCAGGGTCCGTTCATGGCCACAGGGACAGTACTTCCCTAAGGCTCTCTGCAGATGACGTCTAGCACCACTCCATGAGGATGAAGGGACTTTAGAGAATCAATTTATGCTTGGAAATATATTCCACAAATTGACAGATTTGATTATTATAATAATAGCCCCCAAAGGAATCACAATTCTGGAGCTGGGCAGCAACTGAGAGGCATACAGGCATACAGTCCAAATTCTTTATTCTGTGGAGAGTGAAACGAGGCACCCAAGGGCTGGGAACTTGTTTAAAGCCTTCTGGCTGGCTGTAGGCAAGGCTGGAATGAGAACTCAAACCTTCTGAATCTGTCCTAGATACAGACCTTTCAAATGTGGCTACTAATAAAGATTATGAACCAATAAACCTTTCCAAAAAACAGATTTAAGAGCCTCTTTTAGCCACATGTATAAAAAGTTTTCAGTGTATGTTCCCATTGTTTTTTTTTTTTTTTACAATATTCATATCTACGCTAGCTTTTCCAATAGTAAATTCTAGTCACAGTTTAAGTGTAATTGAAATTATGCCACAAGGTTTTAGGAAATCTTCTTGATCTATTTTCAAGCACAGATTTAGGAGAAATAATGAGTTTGTATTTAAATGTACGCTTGGATGTACTCAAATCAGCCTATGCCAGGAGCTACCCCATGCTCAATTAATAGCTGCTTTGGTATTTTCTGAAAAACTTTTAGAATAAAATAATGATCCAGCCTTTGTAAAGCTTCTCAGCCTTCCTTCCTTCAGAGAAGAGGAAAAGCTGGACGATATACACAGGAAGACAGTTTCATCTCATGTGGATTTCAAGTAACTGGCTAATGATTTTCATTCCGCAGATGTGATGACATTTCAGCATTGATTCAAGCACACTTGATTCATCTATTTTGGTTTGTGAGAAAGTTTCCAATCCAAAAATAAAACTTTAAAAAACCGAACATATATTTCTAAAACCTGTGCTACAATGGCCAGTAAAATATTGGAGCATAATGTTCAACTAAACCATTTTCAAGCCGTACATCACTTTCTGTTTGGGTCCTACCCAACTGTTTCAAAGTTCATTTTTACGGTGTTCAGGGATAATAGCAACCGTATCATTCACAGAAGCCATGTCCAGTCAATTTCTACAGAGGGTAAATGGAATTTTTCCAAATAGATTAAGTTTTAGTGTAGAGAACAAAGACCCCCTGAGGTTAGCATTTCTAAAACAAAATGGTCAGAAATTAAGTTTAGATAATTTCAAGGGATATTTTTCAAGTGTGACTGGATCCAAACTGGAGGCCCACCATCTTAAACATGAGCTTTTTAAAAACCTCCAGAAGTAGCAAGCAGGGGGGAAAAAAACGGCAACAATCAAGAGTCCCCTGTCATGGCAAAAGTATTTCTAATACCAATAGCTGTAAGGTGCAAGACTCAACTCCCCATACAAGCTGCCCTCATTTGCTCACCGCTACTGGAGGAAGCGCTTTCTCATTAGCAAAGATTTCCTGGTACCTTACAGCCTACCTCTTTGGATGCCTAAACTTAATGTTATCTGTTTTTATGAATATCTTTTAAAAACAAAGATCTACTTATTCCTAACAAGAAAACAATTTAACTTTTCATTAATGTTAGGAGTACCAATTGAAGGCTTGTGCTTTATATTTATAGTTTTCTTTTTTCTGTTTCTTTTCCTGTTACATAAGCATTGGCTCCTTGCTGTTGTTACTATGTGTGCTGTCTATTTTCCAAATGCGTTACCCTGACAACCTGAAGAAAAGACCTGCTCTGCAAGAGGGTCTTTCACAGCAACGCCAGTTAGGCCTACTCTCATATTTCTTGGCTCTGGACTATGTTCCATTCCGTGACAGGGTCAAACACGAGCAGGGACCATGTGAGGTGCCAACTGCCTGTCTGGTGTGAGCTCTTGTGGTCTGACTGTGAGGTTGTGGAGTGGGCAGCAGAGGTGCCAAATGGCTGCAAACCTTGGGCTCTGGTGAACTTAGGCAAACAATCATTACAGGTGCACCTAGCTCAGGAGGTTGTGAGGATTCAATAAGGTATCAAATACTTCAAATAGGCCTGAGGCCAACTAATCATTCAACAAATCACAGCTGTCAGTGGTGCCAGTGGTGGCTGTGATGGTGCTGATGGTAGCAGAGGGAGTGGTGTGAAGCGGCCTCTAGGCTCATCTGCACCTTGATTAATGTCTTCAAGGTCAGTATGGTCAATGAAAACTTCATCTACAGGGGCAAATCACTGTGGTCACATATCAGGCCCACAAATACAAAACCATGGGAGTTTGTAATGACATAAGAAAGAGCAAGACGAAGGGATTGTGGTGGTGGTGGGGGGGGGGGGGTTGCCATCATGTTATTGGTACCTAATTCCCACCCCAAACTCTCTTATTTAAACCTTGAACCAAGGACGTACAATTCTTATAAGACGGTGGTCTGTTTTAGAAAGTGGAAAGCAGAATATTTAAGCACAAGGGATCAAACTGGTCTGCTTTGATGGAGTCCTTTCCTATACAAGGACATATTAACCATATTTCAAGCTTTCCCATGGCACTATGCTAATGCATGTTCAATGTTACATCTGAAATCCTGCAACCCTTCCAGCAATTCTATACTCACTTCTTTTAAACTCACTGTATTTACATGCATGCACCTTTCCCAATGAAGGTTTTTTTAAAAAGTGAAAGTATATAAACTTACATCATGTATATGATGAGTTGTTTATCTGGATCTCTATCATTTGCAGGTATTTTCAACTTCAGTAAAAAGGTTTTGGAAGGTGAAAAAGTTGAGATCCCTTAATCTTTTCTTTTGAAAATAAATTATTCATGAAGCTGTCTCCCTCATTCCCAAATGGTTAGGTTTAAACAATTGCTTAAAGTGCTGTTTTTAACTGAAGAACACATTATTCATAAAGCCTACAGCCCAGGAAACACTTACTTGCTAACTGGTCATTTTCATCTGATCAATGACTTAGCAGTGTTGAAACATACCACAGTGGAATGTGCTTCCAGCACCGGGCCAGTAGCATTAAGTGCCTGCCTTTCATAAACAAAGCGAGTTGGTTAACAGTCATTTTATGGTCCACATATTACCCTGAAAATCTATTACAGCGTGGCTTGGTCAACCCTATCTGAAATGATTTGGGGGAACTAAGCAGAGTGGGAACCTTCCTGTAACAGGTTAATGGATCAATTTATTTATTTCAGATTTGTCCTTTTCAAGTTGAAAACCACTAAAGACTTTCCAAGAAATCAGCTCAATAACCATGAGGTGAGGTAGCCATGTTGGATCCGTTGATCTCGGCCCTTCTCTGTCCTTTATGGTTCCTAGGTCGGTGCTGCTGGTGGCTTCCTGCCGGCACAGGGGCAGAGTCAGCCAAGATGCAGAGCTTGGATTTATCTCCAGGGAGTCTCCATGTCGAGGAGACTCTCACGACACCTTAGGTTCAAAGGCATCACTGGGCTTCACTCCTTTAATACAATCCTAAAGTTAAGAAACAGTTCAAATAACAACAACAAAAAAATAGGATTCCATTTAAACAACAAAGCCTAGTCCACTCCCATTTGTCAATAGACACTATCTCAAATTTCTCATAAAAATATGCCACTAATTTTAGCCCTCCTTCCCACCCCCTCCAGAGAATTCACTTTTTAATATTTTTCAAACATTAAAATTCCAGTAATGGTAATCAACCATCAGCAAGACAGCAGGTGACAATCACAGATTCACAGTAACCATGGGTATCTAGAGAGGCCATACACTTTCAAATATGGCTCTGACCCCTGAGATGAAGAGTGCATTCCTGCTAATAATGGTCCCTAACTCGAGATTTCAACACCCAGCAGAAGAGGTTTTATTTTTGCTGGTTTTGGGTCACACGCACCAGGTTAAACACTCATTGTTGTCCCTTACAGAAAGAACAAGCTTAAAATTTCTTAGGATTCTTTTTGCTCTTTTAGCATAGGTCTAATGATAGGTTCAAAGTATGAACTTTGGGGTCTGTGAGTCACCACATTGCTATTGGGCATCATGACACAGCAGGTAAGTACTTGACTCTGGACCCTGACTGCCCAGGTTCCGGTGTTTGCTCTGAAACTAACTAGCTATCCAACGTTGGCCAAGTCACTTCCCCTCTCTGTGCCTCAACCTCATCCTTTGTAAAAGATGCATAATATGGCAGTCCCCCATTATCTGCGGTTTCAATCACCCCTGGTTAACTATGGTCCGGGCACAGATGACCCTTCCCCTGGTGCATCAACAGAAGGCCAGCAGTAGTGAACATTATGTCACCATGTCACTCCTCTCACTTCATCCCATCACATAGGCATTTTATGATCTCACATCCTCACAAGGAGGGTGAGTACAGTATGGTATTTTGAGGGAAATCACATTCACGTAACTTTATTACAATATGTTGTTATAACAGTTCTATATATTACTATTAGTTTACTGTTGTTGTGGTGCCTAACTTAGAAATTAAACTCTATCACAGGTAAATACATACAGGCATCCCCTGAAGGGGGTCTTAGGACTTATTCCCAACAGATGAGGGGGGAGAAGACCGTAGTACTGACCTCACAGGGATACATAAGGTCTAAGTGGGTTAATAAATGCAGAGTACTTAGGATAGAACACAGCACCTAGTAAGAACTATCCATCTGCACGCTCACTGGAAGTATTTTTCATGAGCTGTTGTGGCACAGTTCGCTGATCTGAGTTTCCTCCTCCATAAAACAGGAATAGTAATATTTTTCTCACAATGTGGCAAAGTAACAATGTATGTGACGTGCCTGGCACAGGGCCCCATACATATGTGCCCTACATGGTATGTAATCATCATGATTCTATCAGTAATGGAATGATTTCTCATACTGTTCTTTACTCTGTGCAAGAATTTTTGTGCGTGAACAAACAATGTGCCACAAGCTTATTCAAAATGCAACCCGGGGCCATTCCAATTTGTGAGTGTGTTAATTCAGAAGTATCAGAAATACATAGTACTATTTTCAGAACTGTACTTCACCAAGAAATCTCCCTTAAGTGTGTCCCCCATGACACCGCCACTGTGAATCAACAAAAATGCTCAATGGCTACTTGCAAATGGATAACTGTAAAATTAAAATCAAGTATATGATTTAAGGTATGACTTCTGCTTCTGTATTTCAGGTTGCCTTTATGGCAGAGACTCCAACTCAGAAAACATACTTGTACTTGGGGGTTAGAGTCTGTCTTAAGTTAATAGATACTGATGCTTATAAGAATTCTAGTATTCAGAGCTGATGGAAGGAAACATAGTGGCATTAAGCAGAAGATCCACAGTTGCATAACTGTGAAGGGGCAAGGTGGGGCAAGCATCTTGCTTTGTTTCTGGCTCCAAGTCCATCTTTCCTCCAACCATATTATGGAGCTGCAGTGGAAATGCTCTACTTGTGAACCTAGAGTTTACATTGTCTCAGGTAACAGTTACTCTTCTGTCTTCAACCATAGCATATGTATATGTATATGTGTACACATAAACACAATGGAGAGACTCTGTAGCAGAAAGGCCTAGACTAAGACATCAGTGCTCTTTGCTGGGACAGGTAAGCCTGACTTTAATTTTTTTTTTTAAGATTTTATTTATTCAGGGAGAGAGAGAGAGAGAGAGAGAAAGAGAGAGAGAGGCAGAGACACAGGCAGAGGGAGAAGCAGGCATCATACAGAGAGCCTGACGTGGGACTCAATCCAGGGTCTCCAGGATCACGCCCTGGGCTGCAGGCAGCGCTAAACCGCTGCGCCAACAGGGCTGCCCTGACTTTAAACTTTTTTTGATATTTAATTCAGTGCATACTTAATTACTATTCTAGTATTTTTTTTTTTCTTTTAAAGTAGGCTCCACAGCCAGCATGGACCTCAACACAGGACTTGAATTCACGACCCTGAAATCAAGACCTGAACTGAGATCAAGATTCAGAAGCTTAACCAACTGAGCCACCCAGGTGCCCTTCTAATATCTTAAATGAAATTAATTCTTCTTTTTTTTTTTTTTTTTTTTTGAGAGAGTGTATGTGCATGTGCGCATGTGAGAAAGGGGGCAGGAAGAGGAAGAGGGACACAGAATTTTAAGCAGGCTCCTCGCCTAACACAGAACTTGCCATGAGGTTCAATCCCATGACCCAAGCCAAAATCTAGAGTTGGGCACTTGAAGGACTGAGCCACCCAGGCACCCCTCTTTTTTGCTTTTTTTTTTTAAGTTTATGTGCCTTCAAAACATTTTAGAGAAAGACTTTTATTTTTCAAGGTAGTATTAATCATGGTAAAAAGGGTTAGAGTTTTTAGGAAAAGTTTTATAATTTCTGAGTTGGCCAGGGAGAGACAGGGCCTTTTGTAGGTAACCTCTCATCTACTGTTACAGGGCCACCACTATTCTAGCCTAGTGGGGATTCAGGAGTGAATGTGATGTCACTGACAAGTTCCCATTCAGGTGGCAATGCATATCAGGTACACAGCTCAAGGTGGGGCAAGAAGGCAGCAGGTGGGAGTGGCTACTTCAAGGGTGGCCAGGGAGGCCTCTGAGGAAGTGATGAATTTGATGAGCCAGCATAATTTTAGAATATCTCTAAAGCTCTTCCTGGAAATCAGATAGAACTAGAAGAGTGAGAGATGGATGAATCTTCAGTAAAACTTGATTTTAAAAATTTTCCACAAACCACAAAATACAAATGGGTAGGATTGCCAGGGTCAGCAGCTGTGAGGCTGGGTAGTGTGATGGGAAAAGGGACAACTGATTTCCCCATGGGCCACAAAGCCTTCAAGCCACCAGGGAATACCCTCCTTCGAAAAGAGAGGCCCCACATGAGTGGGAGCCCTGCCGTGGGTATGGGAACAGCTGGGTCACTGAGTATATTCTCTCAGGGTCTGAGTATAGATAACGACACACATCTGAGGCAGGGCTCACCGAGGACTATAGGAGGGTCAGCCAGGGCTGCCTGGGCTGTTGAACTGTCCAACAGCCCTTCACTCAGAAAGGCAGATCCTCCTCCTGAGGGCATGTACTAGGAGGAGCAGTCATATGGAACAGAGTAGGAAGCCCCAAAAGGCAGGAGAGTAGGTTGTTCAGAGCAAGTACAGAGTAGCAAACACAGCACCTAAAGGATGGGCACCCAGCACACTTACTGCCCAGGAGGCAGGGAATTCTGAGAAGCAGACCAGTGCATATGTCTTTTGTGAGCTGGGAAGGCCACTCTAGCCATGATGCTCAGTCCATGGACCCACCCTCCACAGAATAGGGTAGCCCATCCATCACACAGGGACACAACAGAAATTATCCTGCCCTTCTTGATAGTATAAGAAAAAAAGATAGTGAACAGGCAGGCCACACCATGAAAGAGTGACTGCAAGCAGATAAAAACTGTAACCAATTATTTCAAACTAAGCTAAAGGAAGTCATGAAAACTAACTGATTTGAAAACCAGCACAAGTGAGAAACCAGAAGTTCTCAGAAGTAAGATGGCCAGATAACAGGAGCATATGAAAAAGAACTAAGAAAACTCAGTGAAGTATGAGGGGAAAGAAAGGTTTGGAAATGAAGACCCAATGAAAAAAAAAAAAACATAAGAGCAAAGAGACACCCCACAAAGCACAGAAGAGAAGTGGAGGAGAGGGGGAGACAAAAGAAGGATATAAAATTTGGATGTATCATGCGGAGTCTGTTCGGAGAAAAAAATTCACCAACTGGGAAAGGACATTTTCGAGATAATTGAGGAGCCGTGACTATAGATCAAGTAGATAATACAAGGAAATTATTGTTAATTTCGTAACGTGTGGTACTGCCATTGTGACTGTAAAAGTGAATGCCCTTATGCTGAGGAAACAAGTATTCAGAAATAAAATGACATGATGCCAGAGATTTGCTTTAAAATATAGCAATGGGGCATGCGGCTGGCTCAGTCAGTAGAGTATGCAACTCTTGATCTTGGGGTCATGATTCAAATCCCACATAGGGTGGATAGATTACCTAAAAATAAAATAAAAATATATATATTACAGCAGCAACAATTAAAAAAAAATAAAGAAAAAAGGATACAGGGGATTCCTGGGTGACTTAGCAGTTTAGCGCTTGCCTTCGGACCAGGGTGTGAAACTGGCATCCCGGGATCGAGTCTTGCATCGGGCTCCCTGCATGGAGCCTACTTTTCTCTGTGTGTGTGTGTGTCTCATGAATAAATAAATAAAATCTTAAAAAAAAGAAAAAGGGATACAGAAAACATATCCAAATGATAATGATTTAGAATGCAGGAAACTCTCTCTCTCTCTCTCTTTTTTTTTTTTTTTTACGATTCTCTTAACGCATGTTAACTTGAAAGAAGGGAAGGGGTGCTATGTGGGGATCAGGGGAGAGCACAGCAGGGAGAAGATACAGATAGTGCTGGGGCATGAGGGGGAACAAACATGGAGACTTCCAGAAGAGGGGAGAGCCTGTGGCTAGAACAGGGCGGTAGGGAGTGGATGGTGAGGAAGCTGGAGGGGCCAGATTATGTAGACCTTTGGGGACCACTAGGAGGAGTCTGGAATATTTTCAGAGTGTGATGGAAAGCTGCTTGAGGGTTTAACCATTAGAGATAGAACTGCTTTGATGCTGTGAAAGACTGCTCTGGCTGCTGTGTGTAGGGGCAAGAATCAAAGCAGGGAGACTAGTATGAGGGGTTTGTAGGACTCCTGGTGTGAGACAAGGCCACATGAGTGATGACAGAGAGAAGGGTAGGGTTGGAGATACTGCTCATGGACTAGATTGGCAGGAAGGGAGGCCAAGAGAAGAAAAGAGACATTGACTGTTGGATGCTGGTCTTGTCATCATTATCTGTGGGATCATAACTTTTCCCCCAGAAACGAGAAGAAAATTTCTTACCATCTATGGTTATCTCTAAAAAGGTGCTCTGTGCAAAGGAGCCTGTATCTCTAAAAGGAATTTTTGAAAGCAATGTCAGATTTAAATCACCATTGGAAGTCTGATTTACATGTACCCTGGCTGAGTCCACTCCCGACACAGATAATAAAGCCGTAAATGTGCAGACTTTGCTGGTAAGTCACAGAAGAGATTTTACTGCGAGGCCTACTAAACTCCTTCACCCAAAAAAAAAAAAAAATTCCATGTTAGCAACTGCTGTCTCCCTCCCAACCCTCTGAGTTCTGGTAGAGACATCTTCTAATCAGATCTGTTCTATCATGAACCTAAAGGTTTCAAATATAAGAGGTCTGAACCAATGAATATTTATTTCAGATCTTTTTGGAGGAAAGAATACTAGAATGACCTGTCCCTTCTCCCTAAATAGGAAGCAAGATCAAACTTCATATTCCAATTTCCAGTTGGAGCAAGTCCTCAATACAAAATAATATGTTTAGATTTATTGGAGAATGACAGCTTTAGCTGTCACACTGCTGTTATTCCTGTATCAAATGCTGATTATCAGAGATGTTGTACTGTCAACAGAGAAAGAGAGAGTTAAGGAGATAGCTATGTAGTTGAAGAACAAAGCACAGACATACCCCCAAGGCAGCAAAGAAGAAATGTCACCTCCAGGAGTAAATTCCTCAAAAGCCAGATCTTTCTCCCAAGGGCACCAAAGTTGGAGGTGATCTGCCCATGTAACCTCTGCAGTGGGTCGTCTGCAGCATGCAGCATCGGGCCTTGCAGACAAGGGGGCTTATTGGTAAGTATCTGCCGAAGGAGTGAATGAATGCTGTCTTAGACTCTGTCCTCCTCCCCTGAACGTTCCAAGTCCCTGGGCTGAATGAAGAGAGCCTCAAGTAGGAGTAATGCTCCAGGGGAAACAAGGTCCAGAAGACTGCAGCTGATACTACAAAAAGAGCTATTATACCACAAAAGCTACTACTGACTGGACACTGAGCCGCCTACAGCCTGCTCCATCAGTCCCATCTAGAAAATCGGGGACAAATTAGGCACCAACCTACAAGGGGGAGGAGCAGGAAATAACTAAGTCACTCAAAGTTTTAAGAAGAAGGTGGAGGGAATGGGCCACCTCTCTGCCCCTGAAGAAGACAAGTACTGTGGGCACGCAGGCTAAGGCTTGAGAAGGGAAGCTAGGTAACATGCTTCTGTATCAAGCAGCAAGTGGGCTACAATGTCTACATTTTTCCCAGACCTCTATCAGAACAAGAATAAGCAGCTACACTACTCCAAATAAAAAAGTGGGAACATTGGGATACCTGGGTGGCTCAGTCTCTCTCTCAAATAAATAAAATCTTTAAAAAAGAAAAAGCGGGAACATTGAGAACACCCAGTTCCTTTGTTTAAAGCATTTAAAAATGATAAAATTAAGCCTAAATATGTATGCAGGGAGAAAGATAAGAAATGTCCAAACATCGTAATCCAGTATCCCCTTTTAAACGAATTTTAAGGGCATCATGTCATAATATAATCAATCAGCACACGTTTAGAAATAAACTTCATAGCTTAAAAAAGTTGATAATTTTTCCAAAACTGATTATGTACTTTGCCACTGAAATGTAAAGAAAGTAATTACCAAAGCAGAATTCATAAACAATTTAATAGAGCAATAAAATTTCAAACACCCAAATGCTCAGAGCAAGAAGATCACTGACATTAATCATAAGCCATCTTCCTGTCGCCAATTTCTATCTGGAAAAATTCTAAATCCTATTTGGATACTTGCTTCAATAGTTACCCTTCCCTCTTTCCTCCTTGTGAATCAAACCCTGACTATGACAGGTACCACCCTTGGAAGGTGACCCAGTTCCCACGTGGAGGGCAAATCCTGAGTAGTCTGACTCTAACCACAACGAGGGTAATGAGGGTAACCCTTGGCAATGACTAGGATGCCAATGGGCATGTGTGGAAATCAGCTGCAAGGCTCCCCTGGAAGGTTTCCTTTTCCGTAACAAGGGCACCAGAAGAGGCAGAACCACCTGTCTTTTACCTTGTCGTGACTGGATGGGCTGCAGCCATGCTGCCACATCTGAGGGAGGAGGCTGGCCTGACAAGGCCAACGTGTTCAGAATGGCAGTCTGGAAACATGATATCCACGACCTATTGAATTACATATTTCCCTGGATTCTAAGACACATTTTCCCCCACATTGAATCACCTCTGAAATCAAATCAGATGTCTTGTAATCAACAGTTCGTCAGTTTAACTGACAGATTTTTCTTAGTAAAATGAAAAACAAGGGTGCATCTAACTTGGAGACATCTAAGGTTTGACTAAATATGGCGTAACTTAAGTACGCCCCCCCAGAGCTACCCTACCTTGGAACTTGCTGTATAACAAACTGTCTTATTATAAATGGTCCTACTGTTGAAATTACACTGGGGTTTCTGATACCCCTGAAGAAAAGTACCTGGCTTAACTGACATCCAGATTCGGAGGTAACCTGGGGTCCCCTGTCATACTGAGCCCACATCCTGATTTCCATTCCTTATCACCTGTACTACTAGGCTGAGATCTTAATGACCCTGGGCACTTGGGACGTTTGATTATATCAAACTATGTAGGTAGGTTTTTATAGGGCAAAGTGCCGTTGGAGATTGCCGAGCTTAATTCTCTCAATGAATGAGAAAACTCAGGCCCTGAGAGAAGCAACCAGCCAGTAAGTGACAGAGCTCGGCAAAGAATCCGGGCATCCTGTGTGGTCTGGGCTATCCAGCACCACCCTTCCCCGGGGCTCCCCAGCCCATGTGCCCAGAAGTGTAGCACAGGAACGAAGAATGGGCTAATAGAGGATCATGCTCAACCAGGATCTTATAGCCTCCCCAATTTCAGCTCCCAGACATTATTTCTGCCGTGGGTGCTCTCCCACTGTCTCTGCTGTGTCCCAGTGGGCATTCTCCACTTGTCCTTTCACTAGTGGCTGCATCTGCGACTACTTCCTCAGTGCTGCTTTTCCAGATCTCTCCTCTATTTCTCATCAGTTCAGAAGGGCATCCACATTTTTTGAGACTGGTAAAGCCAAGAAGTGCCAGGGAGAGCTGTGTAATTCAGGTGTGAAAAGCTTGGGTGGGAGTGGGTGGTCCATGGCCTAAGTGACGCTGTCTGTGTACTCAGTTCTGAGTTTAACTCTTGTCTACTTTCACGCTGACCTTTAAGCCAATGTAAAACACCAGAAAAAGAAACTTAATTACTTTGCAGTCACTTATAAAACTTGTTTTGGTTACTTTTATTTTTTATCCTTTAAATATGTGATTTGGAGAAAGTCTGCTGAATACTTAAATAAGTTTTTATAATATCCTAGAGCCAGTATTTTTAACTCTTCCTTGAATCTTGCCGGCTAACCCCACAGCTTACTAATGCTTCCAACAGACAATGGGCAGAAACAAAGAGTGGTTTTGCTCCATGCTACAACACCAGGAACAAACTGACAGAGAAGAAAGAGGTGTAAAACCAATGGCTACAGAGGAGCACAGTTTGATAAGAGTCCCAAATTCTGATCTAGTTTCTGCTTCTAAATAAATAAGCTTTATAAAGTTTAAGCAAATATCTCTCTGGGTTTCAGTTGTCCAGTTTAAAAAAAAAATTGCTGTGGTCTAGAGCCACTTTTCTTTTTACATGATTCTTATCAATTTATTCATAAAAAATATAAAATAGCTAGAGCCATTCATTCTTTTAATCAACATTTACGACATCCTTTACTGTCATTAAGTGCTGAGGAGCAAAGATGAGCAAGATACAATCCTTACCCTGAAAGAATTCATTGCCTAGACAGACAAAAAGAAACATGAACACTTCACATTCAATGAGATAAGGAATGACACAGAAAAACACAAGGGCATAGAGAGGATACAGACGTCTTTGGGATCAACTGACTGCGAGGAATAGGAATCCAATAAAACCAAATGGAAGATAAAGGGGAAGTTCAATGGCAGGACACCCAAATGTCTCTCACAGACCCAAATAACAGGAAAGTTGCCAGGAGCTCCAAGGGACACAGCCTAGGAACTGAGGGTGCAGGGGTCTAGGCAGCATCTATCCATCTGTCTCTCTCAAGGCTAACTTTACCTGATTCTCTGCAGACTTGGTGGCCAAGAGCCATTCCACTCAACAGGGTCTGTGAGGGAGGACTGTGGGGTATGGAACAGACAGGTCCTCTAAGAAGGCAGAGTTGAGGGTAGAGGTAACAACTGGTAGTGGCAATGACTGTCTTCTCAGGAGAGAGACGTTCTCTAAGGACCAGAGTGATAATATAGAGAGGAGTTAAAAAGAAATGTTAGAACTCTGCTAGTCCAACTTCTCATGTTAGAAGTGAAGTAACTAAGGTAAACTAAAGTCAGGTGGGCCCGAGGTCACTTGGCCAAACTGAGAAAGCCCAGGAAGGACCCCACCTCTTGTCTCTCCCTCTGTCCCGGAATCTAACCGCACTTGAGCTCTAAAATGCTTTCATGCTACAGACTCAATTATCCTCTCCATTATCCTGATCAGTTGATGATAAGTTATGGTCTTAAAATCAAAGGCCAAGAAAAAAAAGAGGAAAATTAGAACAGACACTGGGCAGTGGGTACATTAGGTTATTTTGTTACTAAGATGACTGATGGGGCTATTTCCAGGTCTCTGAGGAACAGTCCTGCAACCAAATGGGAACAGATGCTATCACCGACCCAATCATCCAGTACTGTTAGGTTTGCCAATGACTTGAAACCAATCATGATGGGTGGGTGGGGCGCCTGGGTGGATCAGTTGGTTAAGCTTCTGCCTTTGGACCTGATAGTGATCTGGGTCCTGAGATAGAGACCTGCATCAGACTCCCTGCTCAGCAAGGTGTATGCTTCTCCCTCTCCCTCTGCAAAACCATCCCCCCCACCCCCACCACACTCAAGTGCTTACTCTGTTTCAAATAAGTAAATACCTTAAAAACACACACACACACACACACACACACAAACAAGCAAAACCAACAACCCCAAAACTCAATCCTTCTGGAAAAAACAAGGCCATATAGGAAAGTGAGCAAAGAAATATCTTCAAAGTCCCCTTTCTCCTTTGACACAGTAAACTTCTGACCAATTTGCTTCATCACTTGCTTTTTAAAAACATATAAACTATTTACAGTGATTATGGAAGTAACTATCCAAAGACACACAACCAAATAATAAATGAGCACAGCAATAAACTGAGCAGGTTCTGTGTCGAAGGTACAATGCTATTATCTAATCAGAAAAGACTGGAAAACAGATCATTATGCTTTAAGAACACTGTAATTATAAGAGGCCTTTCCCATATCTGTTCTCCCAAACCCTGATCACAACCGTTATTTCAAGATTGGACTTGCAGGAGCCCCATTTAAACAGGAAAAGCACTAATTGGGACTCTAGTAGCAGCTGTACTACTTTGATGTCAGTTACTAGGCTGAATTTGAGCAGAATTCTTGACGACCTTGCCAGGCCTGGGAGTCAGGAAGGTTAACCCTTAGACCACTCGTTATTTTAGTCATGGTTTCTAGGACTTTAGTCAAAGCTGCTTCTGCTGGAACACTCCACATGTGACACGTCCTCTGATGGGGGTCTCTGCTCTGTGACTACCACAGAGTAGTCAAGTGGTAACTGCAAAAGGCAAATAAGGAACTGTCAGCTCTAGAACCCAAGACAGTCTGGTCAAAGCCTGTTTGCTGGGAATAGTACTACACTGTGAAAATTAGAAAAATTTGGCTTCTAGTGGCCATTTTGTCACTATGGCTGTAGTCTTAGGCAATCTATCTGGGCCTTATTTTTCCCCGTCTGTAAAAGTAACGTTGGTCTAGATGGTTGTTAAGGAGTATTCCAATTCCTTGAAAACCAACATTAGGGCAACCTGATTTATCCAAACCAGTCCCCAACCCCACAGGCCCTCTGAGTGGTGTGGACCAATGTGCTTTGCTGGCTGGCTCCTGAAGAAGGCTTCCCTCCCTTTGAAAGCTGTGTACTGATCTCTCTTGGGAAGGTTCTGGAACCCAGTTCGAATCAGCTCTCCAATAGCCTGGGGATGCTCTGGGTCCATGCAAAAGACCATCTAAGCCATCTCAACACTGAGTGCTTCTAACCAAAAAAAATTTAAACACCTTAATTTTAAAATAATTAGAAAAAAAAGTGAATTGATTATTATAGAAGGATGCTATAGAACCAACTCTATTTTGAAAACTGGTAAATAAAGGGACAAAATCAAGCATTTAATCAGCCTGTCCTATCAGGTAATCCAATAGTTGATAAGGGGGAGTTTCTCTTTATAGAAGCAATAGATGAACAGAGAATGAGAGCATTAATACATTACCACTCTGTACCCTAATTAATCTAGACACTGAGCATAAACAACTGCTAATATCATCAGAAAGAGGGACACAGAGACATTCTGGTAATGAAGACATTACCATCAATGAAACAACCTTGTCAAAACATCAAGCAAAGCCAACAGGACTCTGACCAACCTTCTAGGGCCAGCTAGTAATTTAGAGCACCTAAAGAGGACAGAGAAACTTGTCCAGCAAAACCACAGGGATGCAATCAGCAGAACCCAAGCCATGAAGAACTCTAAAGCAAACAACCTGGTCTCTTCAAAGTAGGAACAAAACTGGTTGAGACACACTATTGCTCTTCAAAACAACTACAGACCTGGATGAATCACCTCAAAGGGATCTTTCATTCAGTTTTACCTTTACATATATAAAAACTTACAGCAAAGAAAATTTCATTGCTGTTTTGAATATGGCTAGGTCATCTCTACTTCTCCCATAACACTTGCCCTTTGTTTAATACCATAAAACCCTAAAAATTATGCCAAAAAAGAGACCTTGGTACACAGAAATGAGTTATGATCCTAAACTTCACATACATAGGCAGATCTAGCTACCAGTATCTGGAGACAATCTGGTGTACAAGTTTGAATAGGCAAGTGATGCATCACAATTACGGCTGTTCACTTGTATCTCTTGCCTTTTCCTGTTTCCTGTTTCCCTCCATCCCAGGCCTTGGACCTCAGGAGATCCCCTGGGTATTGTCTGGCTCTGGGGAGGCAGAGAGCTGGAGGCCGCAGACACCAATCTAGGTCAAATGTGGAACCTAGCACCTTCCTTTTTGCCTCATCATTTTAAAGAACATCAAGCCAAGACAGATAAGATGCAATCTCTTGTTTTATAGAGATTCAGAAATTTAGCCTCTAACAGTTTGTCTTTCTTTCTGTATTAGAATATGATTTATATGAGCAAATAATCGGTTTGTCCAACTAAGTTACATTACTTGTGTGCTACTTAATATTTTTTAAAATCCCTGAATTTTATTACTGAAAGAATATCACTTAGGGAATCCTGGGTTTAGTTTTAGTGCTATTTACTATTCCTCTTGCACAGTGCCTGGCACCTAACAGGTGCTCAATGAAATATCTGCTGAATGAAGAAATGAATGGAGCTCTCAATTTAACCTAACTCCTCATTTTGGAGATAGATCATGTGACACCCCCATGGAAATATCTCTGCTCAGTAGTGGAGCCATTTACACTGGAATATTTCTTATCTTAGAATAGGGTTGTTTCCACTAGACAATGCTACCTCCTTATAGAGGAGCACCAGGCACCAGGAAGAAAGATGGATAGATAGATATTTAATAAAATCCGCTCACCCACAGGATTCTATAGGGTCTCTTTTTTTCCTCAAAACCTTAATAAGCTACTTGGTCTGCCCAAAGTGACATTTCCACTTTTCATTTAAAATAATAAAAGTATATGAAGCTCCAATTCAGAATCTCAGCTCAAACCGTAAACTGCCTCTTTAAATGTTTATTGGTCTGCAAACTAACAAAAGTACAAATATATCACCAACAAGAAAATTGCTGTTTCTTCGGGGGATGGAGACCTATACATGCATACAGACGTGTATATCTATAAGCTCACAATGCACAAATGGCCTTTAAAAAGGGGGGTGGGTGGAGGGGAGAGAAGAGGAGAGCGAGCCGCCATTCACAGCACCAGCAGCTCTCAGCACTAAACTGCTTTAGAAAGGAACCAGCCACCTAGTTCATTAAGTATCAAATGCCAGACCAGGCAAAAATTTCTTTGCATTCATGGCACACCTGATTTTGACCCCAAACCATGACTACTGTAATCAGCAGAAGGCTGCAACGATTAAGAGATTCCAGCATTCAGGCAATTCGAAAACAGACTGGCAGGCACCAGCTCATGGCCATAGTCAGCTATTTCATGTGTCTGCACTTTGTCTTTCCATAAAACAAATGGGACCTTAGGGCAAAAAGGTAAGGGATACAAAATAATATATTATTCTTCTCTTATCAGGAAGAATCTGACAGTAGACAGGTAGGCTTCCCAATTAGTTCCTAAAAAAATCAGTGTACAATATTCAATCATCTTGTGAATTCTGCTCTTCTTGGAAGCCATCTCTTTAAAATGGGTTTTGACTGTTTTGTGGAAAAACTGTATAAAAACATTAGCCTGCCTAGTCCCATTTAAGAAAAAAAAAAAAAAAGGACAAGAAATGTCGAGCTTTTTAACTACTTCACTGCTACAGCATCTTTAGTTCAATGAGTTCTGACACCTCTCAAAGCAGACAGCAGTCAGCAAAGACACAATTTAATTTCTTGTTAGTGGAGAGATTGTTCAATGGAGCAGATTAGGAACTAAAATCCTGGAGAAGAGTTTCAGTCACCCAAAATTTTTGACAGAATTTTTACATTTTAAAAGCAAGGATTAAATTGCAGATTTGTCACCAGAAATCAACACAGCTTTCTTTATCAAGAGCTAAATCTGGATAGGGGTATGATTTCTTGAAGCAGCAGGGCTCCTAACTGCAACAAAGTACACCAATGACATTGTTACTAAATATATAAATATAATTTCAGAGATGCTGGCAGGGACTCACATTTTGCAACTCTATGAAACTTAATTTCACACCTTGTATAAACATTTGTTCATTCACAGCGATTGTTGCAAGTTTTAAGGAAACCACTATTTGTTTTGGATCAAATACAATAAATTACATGCTTCTGATTTTTGCACAGGATGATGGCTAAGGATGTTTTCCCTCAAAACTGACATATGACATACATAAACCCCCTGGGGTCTGGACTCCTGTGCTGAAATGTAACTAAAATGTCATCTCTGGTAATGAAGAAGTCAAATATACACAAGAAAAGGTACAGATGATCCAAAATTCCTGTCTCCCTCAGCTTGTTTATTTTAAACTGTGGCCATTTGTGAGAAACAGTTCTAACCAATGCAAGCTACAGAGATCTTCCTTCATCAGCTATTCCAAGAAGAAGGAATTAACTAGTTCAGAGGGGGCTCACAGACTTTACAACCACCTGGCTGGCTGAAGCTGGTCTGCACCCACAAGAGCAGGAAGGCAATTCCTCACACTGATACCATCACAGAACAATGCTGCAAAGTGGGGAAGGAGGGCTCTGGTCAGCCATGCAGGCCCAGAATCATTTTCCTACCACCTAATGTAGCAAGAGAGCCTCAGGGAGAGGGGCACGTTGCTAGGTAAGGAATTCCCATGCTTTCTAACAAAAAGGGGCCTCAGATTTCCATCCAAATTTGACCACTGGTTTGTTCTCTTCCCACTTTATTAGCAACAGGGAAGGTGAGAAAGGGGATTCCAATCAGGAGAAAAAACATCTGGGGAAGGAGCTTTCCAACACTAGGGCCAATTCCTCCATCCCACATATATTCGTGTGTATCAGCAGCAATATCAATGGGGGCTGCAGACCCATTCATTAGGCACCTCTTATGTCCTTCCATGCAGTCACCCCTCCACTGATGGCCCCCAATGGAACACTTCCTGGTATTTATGCTCTTGTGCAGTGTCGCCCACCCCCCACCCAGTCTAGGATGATCTTGTGACTTGCTTCAGCTAATAAAATGCGGCTGTGCTTTCACTGAACTCACCCTGAGTCTCCTCTTAATGCCTCAAGAATGGTACACCTAAGAAGGAAGATTTTAAGACATGGACGCAAAACTAAAAGAGTAAGAGCTAAGCCGCCAAGCAAACTTTCTCATTTCCCAGTCATTCTGCAAACTTTCCCCTCACTAAATAGGTACTGCTAATTGCCTGGGAAGACTGTCCTTTTATTTCAGCAGTAGTTCTTATTTCAAAGGCTGCCTGGAATACTTTACAAAATTGGCTTTGACTTTTGTGTGAGACAAATACATGAAGTTTATTACTACATTAAACCTAGACTTGCCTTCCAGTCATTAACAATGAATATTTTTAGCATCTAAAAATGTGCATCTCAGACAGATATGTAAATATTTAGCACCATCCTTTGAGACTGCTAAGCTTTCATTTTCGATCACGCAGAGGTATGCAAGTGTTTTCATTAATAGTCTAATTATATCATATATTTTCATTCCACAAAATATTTTGCTTCTATATTTGAAATAATTGAATTCATTTGTGCTAATAAATGTTCTAAATGGACAATTTAATAATTGAAATGAGCACACATTGTACCCCTCAATACAATTTATAAAACAAGAATGAATGTTTCTATTATACCAAGGGAAAACTGCCCATGATCAGTGGTTTGGCTCAAGGTCATGTATCAGCTTAAATTCCTCGTGTTGCACCAACAGATTCAACTATATCTGATCAGGGCCAGTTTTTGACCTCTAGTGTCAAGGAAAAGTCCAGGCATGCTTACTTGGTGTTCAAGGCCCCAGCCTATCTTTACAACCTTAGAGCAATGCTCCCTCTTCTTTCGTGTTCCTCTCCCTGGAACACAGCTCCCCCAGAGACCTCCATGGCTAATCTCTGCCCTATCACATTTGCTCGAAAGTCCCCATCCCAAGCAAGCTAAATCTCCCCTCATCATTCTTTTTAAAATGGTAACCCACCTCCCCTAGCTCTTCCTATCCTGCTCCACTCCCCGCCCACCCAAGCACCCATCACCTTATCTAAACCCATCACCTCTAATGTTCTCTAGGTTTCTCATTTGTTATGCTTGTCTTCCTTCCCAACGCTCACTGGCCAGAACGTAAGCATCACAAGGGTGGGAGGCTTTGTTTCGTTCACTGAAATATTCTGAGCACCAAGAACAGTGATATCCACTGTTAAATTAAGAATGATTCATCTGCCAAGCACTGTCATAGGCACTGGGGTTAGAGCAGGGAATGAGACAATCAGGGTCTCTCCTTCTTGCACAGAGATTTTGGCCAAATAATCAAAACAACAACAACAACAACAAACTAAGGTAACACACCAATAAAGAGTGAAGAGCACTACAAAGATAGTAAGAAGGGGGTAAGACAGAATGTGGCTAGAGAACTCCTTTAGATTGGTTGGTCAGGGAAGGGCTCCTGGGGGAGGGGATATTCCAGCTACAAACTAGAATAAGGAGATATCCGACCCCTGCACATGCTTGATTTTCTGTCTCCCTGATCTGTTGAAGGTTCCTAGGAGGAGTCCCAGTCTCCACCTACTGCTCTGTTTCTCCAGACACTTCCTGTCCTTCCCAGGGTCAGCCATTTACACCATGTGCCTCAAACTCAACTTCTCTAGTATTTATTGCAAACCTAGTTTTTTCTTGGTAAGAAACGCAGGATGTTTTTGTTCAATATCCCTTGAATGCAGTACATGGTAGACTTTTGTTTTCTGGGACAATGAATCTTTTTATTTTAACAGGTATTTATTCCATTGGTGTTCAATGAAAATACAGTATGTAGTCTAAATCTGGTCATCTTATTTTAGGTTTTCAGCTATCACTGCATTGTGTTAGCATTGCGCATCCTGTTATATGGATTGTCTTTCTTATTGCCTTGGGGGGATTGTGCTGCGGCTTTTTTTTTTTTTTAAGTCCTTCTAGGGGTTTTCTTTCTAATTTTACATCATTCACCTAAAACTCTATTTCTCAGTTTAGACATATCTCCGGCTCCCAAATAAGATAAGAGAATTTGCCTACCCAAACTCAATTCTATTTGCTCTGCAAATATTGTTGTACTCCCATGATTTTTAACATTTATCCTCTGATACAGTATTATTTCCAGCAATTATCTAGCTTTGACTTTATATTTAAAATGATTAATGGCTCTGCCAATTATTCGCCATAATGTAAACTGGTATATTTTCTGTGCCTAGAACACAGCTTGGTACATAACAGCTATGTGTGCTGAATGAATGAATGGATCCCTTGACTCCCTGGATTGTCGCTGAGTAGATTTTTAAAGAAGGCTCATGGGCCTTGCCTTGAAATCATGCTCCATCCCCCACCCCCTTTTATTAAGGACTGCTGTCTTTCTGTATAATCAAAGCTGGCTGTATAGAAAAGTCTTGGGTCAAACTTTCCATCCAGATTTCATAGCATTGTTCTACTGTCCCCTGGCAATGAATGAGTGCTGTGGGAAAATGATTCCTAGAACCTTCTGTGATACATTCCCTGGCCATCAGTTTCCAAAGAAGTTACATTCCTTCCTTCGATTAGTGCATCTTTTGCTGAATCTAACTTCTTTAATTTTTCCCCCATTAGGTGTATGAGTAGAGGCCTGGCACAGAAACCAAAATTTCAGAAAGTTTGGGAACAAGGAATAAAGGCATGGAGATAAGAATGAGCAGAAAGTTGTGGGAATGAGGAACAGTCAGAAGTCTGACAATGATGCAATGCATCTGGAAACTTGCTGGCAGAACAATTTACTTACTTAGTGAGTAAGGGGAGCAGGTGCGAAGGTGGCCAGGTGGGAGCTTGCACTCACTCCACAAGCTGTGTTAAGCTCAGAGAAATGTCATGCCAAACAGGTTCTGTCTTAAAGAAATCACTACTTCTCCAAATATCACACCTGACAATGCATGAGATCAAAATGTTTTCCTGATATTAAATCAGTCTTTTAGGTATTTCAAAAGCATTCTTATTTTCTTACAAATTTACTAATTTTCTATCTCCTCTTGCTTTCTTTTTACATTATCTCAACTGCCAGGAGGACAATATTTTGACATAATAGCAAGCAATTAAAATGCTATGGGCAGTCCTGAAGAATTACAAGTGAAATTGGTCCTCTCTTTACTGCAACAAGTTGCAGAAAACCTCATTAATCTAGATTCTACTGAGGCAGTGGTGAAAGCAGTCTACTAGGAACCAGGATACAGGGGATTAAGTCGGGGGCTGACATCCTGGCTGTCAGTCAGTGGCTGTCCTGCCCTCGGAGTTCCCAGTTACACAAGGAGAGGACACAGCCCAAGCTCCTGTGCAGCGAAAAGGTGCTGTGAAAGGTCAGTTTGTGTCTAAAGACATAGACTGAAATGGCTGACTTCTAGGTTTACAATTTTATTAAAAAAAACAATCTAAGGAAAGTTACTTTTGTAAATAAAATAGTCACAAAGTAAAATGAGATTATGATGCCAAAGGGGTCAAATTATAAGCTCTTTTCCCTTTTTTTTTTTAAAGATTGTATTTATTTATACGTAGAGACAGAAAGAGAGAGACAGACAGACAGACAGAGACAGAGACACAGGCAGAGGGAGAAGCAGGCTCCATGCAGGGAGCCTGATGTGGGACTCGATCCCGGGTCTCCAGGATCACACCCCGGGCTGCAGGCAGCACTAAATCGCTGTGCCACTGGGGCTGTCCACTTTTTCCCTTTTTCAAAATTTTCTCTAGCATGCTGATTGCTCACATTTTTTAATTTTAAAAAATGACAGAGTAAGTAATGAGAAAATATTCTTTGTTAGCCATTTAGATATGCTTGTTTACACAGGAACAGTTATTAATGCAGCAAATGGTACAGTCCATTAAAGAAGCCATCAATTTAGCAAGCCTAGTTTTGAAAGGAGATGTGCAGAAGTGTGGGGCAATGGAGTGGTGCTGGGTTTCTTTATATTCATCCCCTTACTTACTTACTTACTTACTTTTTAACAACTACAAAGCATAAATACCACTATCCCTATTTTGTGGGTGAAGAAGCCAAAGCCTATGGCAATTATATAAGTAATTATATAGTTACTGGAGAAAATTAGAAATGAACACACATTTATAACACTTTGAAAATACCTTATTATTCAGCCTTCACTAATTCAGACAGAGCCTTCCCTTAGCAACACCATGAAGTGAGGAAGCTTCTCTGGTTCTGATATTTTGCCTGGGACTTCCATCTCAGACAGCAAGAGCCCAAGATTTCCCTTGATCTTTCATCCTCTAAAACTGTATCTTAAGAGGTCTCGGCAATAGGTCTGTGGCTGCCAGCCACTGTCTGATATTACCCCTTTGTAGGTATGTATTATTTTTTTAAATGTGGTAAAATACATATAACATAAAATTTACCACCTTAACCATTTTCAAATGTACAGTTCGATGGCATTAAATCATTCACACTGTCATGCCATGAGCTATATTATTAACTTTTTACTATGAAAATGTTTGAACAAATCCAAAAGTAGAGAGAACTGTCTCATAAACTCCATCAGCCATACTCTGCCATCTAGTTTTCTTTACCCACTCCCCACATAAACATACTTTTTCAAAAATTAAAACAGAGTAACACAAATTCATGGGGGCATCTGAGTAGCTCAGTTGAGTGTCTACTCTTGATTTTGGCCAAGGCATGATCTCAGGATCCACAGACTGAGCCCCATGTCAGGCTCCATGCTGAGTGTGGAGCCTGCTTGGGATTCTCTCTCCATCTCCACCTCCCTCCCCCTCTGCTCCCTCCTCACCCCTCCCACCACCTGCTCTCTCTCTCTCTCTCAAAAAAGAATAACACAAATTCATTATCAATTCATCTATAATGCACTTCAGTATGATATAGCTGTATCTTAACACCCGCTCTTACTAAGCAATATCTTCACCTGTAAAGTAACTGAACCAGCAGTGCCTCGCTCTGTCATTGACTCCCTACTCTTTGAATCTAACTTGAGTCAGGGCCTTCCCATGCTCCTACTTACACACAAACTGTGCAGCAGGCTTTGCTACTCCTGCAGGACCAGCCCTGCCTCTGATCTTCCTCACTGCCTTGTCCTAGCCCACCCAACATTTCCTCCCCACACCTTCTCTGTTTAAGAAAGGCTCTGCTTGGGCAGCCCTGGTGGCGCAGTGGTTTAGTGCCACCTGCAACCCAGGGCGTGATCCTGGAGATCCTGGATCGAGTCCCACGTCGGGCTCTCTGTATGATGCCTGCTTCTTTCTCTGCCTCTCTCTCTCTCTGTCTCTATGAATAAATAAATAAAATCTTTAAAAAGAAAGAAAAAGAAAGGCTCTGCTTCCTTCAGAGTCCAGATCCAATATTGTCTGCAAAGGGTCAGGGTCCTTAACAGTGTTCTCCCTTCCCATGGTGGAGCCCCGGGATACCTTGTAGATAAATACCTACAGCTCATCTCCAACCACTCTGGTTCTCCAAAGAATCAACACCTCTGGAACCTTCCTGCTCTGCTGGCCATCTTCTGTTTTGTCCAGGAGCCTCCACCTGGATTCCCTCTTTCAGACCAACCCTGAGGTTCTTGACCTGGGGTCCTGAAACCGTATCCCCTATTTTATGGTCATAAGACTATTATCTCCATGAGGCCAGGGATCTTGTCTGTTTAGGCATCCCAGATCTCTAGTACATGGAATAGTATCTAGTACACTGATTCCACAAATGTTGACTAAAGCATCCTACACATTTCCCAAAAACAAGGAGGGTCCGTGATTCCAAAAAAAGTTAAGAACCATGGACTTAGTCCTTCTGGATTCACTCTTTGCTCATATGGCCTCCCTGGCCATTGATTTCAGTGTCACTCTAACAGTGTGGTCCCTGGGTTCACCTTGAACTCCATGCTCTGCAGTTCTGCCCCAGGGCCCTCAGTTCTGATCTGATCTAGGATTTCCACTAGAGTAGGAGATCTGGCCACATCATAATTTCCAGGGGACTTTGGCTCACAAGAGTCTCATGAAGGACAGACTATACAAATCATCGGGAACTGATCTTCTCTGATCTGCCTCTGAAAAGAATTTCAACCTCCAAGTGGACTATAAGCTCCTCATAGTCAAGGGCACAGAACGCTGCACTAATCAGACGCGGGGTGGGAAATCCATAAACATTTGTGGTCAGTTCATTAATCAATGTCATTGGCATTACAGGGGCAGGGAACAATGAGACATTTGGAGGTGTGCTAAAGAGCAGAGCAAAGAAGCCCTGTCTCTTAAACCATAACCCAGAGGCACTAAAAGAAGAGCCTGCTTTCTCTTCCAAGACAAATTCTGACAGTTTTTCGTAACTGCTACTTGTACCCAAATATCTTTAAGGCAGCCATACAAAACAACAGATGCTTGCTATGTTCAAGTACAGCTGCATTTCAAAAATTGCAGGTGCCATCAGGGACCTAAGTCTGCACCTGTTGAGAGAGAAATACCCTCAAATACCACCATTCAGAACTTACCTTTTTGGGAGCTTTTTTTGTTTTTAAAGATAGCATGGAGCCTCATCAGCATGGAGCCCAACAGGGGCTTGAACTCATGATCCTGAAATCAAGACCTGAGCTGAGATCAAAAGTCAGATGCTTAACCAGCTAAGCCACCAAGGCACCCCCAGTTTACATTTAAAGCAGAACTGCTATTTCCACATTCTCTAATCCAGCCAGGAACCCATTAGAAAACAAGTTTAAAAATCCTAATTTTGTTAGTTACTGCAGAAATCCAAAGCAGCCTATTTTCTAACTCACTATTAAAAGCAATAAAAACACTTTTGATACTTATCCCTGCCCACATTTCTCAAAGATTTGAATCAAATTCAGGAAGGGTAAGGAGCAAATGTGAGCCCTATAACTAACTGATTCATCCTCTCACAGAAAGCCAGGGTATTCACAATCTAACTTCCTGTTTTAAGGTACCACACTTAACATATATAAATTAATAATTTTCAAATTAAAATACAATAAAATACACAACACAAAATACATAAAATGGAATTTAATTTTTCTTGAAGGTTCAGGAAGGAACTCATAGATCTTTTCAGTGTCTTGGATTCATTAATTATTACTAACCAAGACATTTACCAAAAATGCCTGTTAGGAGTGCTTTTAGAAGTTCATTTGGTGACCTTTGTTACGACATTTTATTATTGTTCATTGCCCAAATCCCATGACGTTATCTGGAAAGAAAACAATGTCCTTCCATGCATAGTGTGTGTGTGTGTATGTGTGTGTGTGCACGCGCGCGCACATATACTCAGAAAATATACATGCAAAGGGAGACATAATTTTGCCTGAGTTTAAAACTAATAAAAAAAAGAAAAGCCTCATTCCTGTTCCCACCACCATTAACAGAAATCTCTGCACCTCACAGGACACAGACATGGAAGATGGTGGCATGCAAATAGGGACAAAAATCTGTAACATTCTAATCTATCAATACTGCAACTCTTTGGTGCCCACTCTTAAAAGGAACACATATTCACACAAAGAATAATTCCTGCAGAGCCCGCCTCCACCACAGAGCCCCTCACTGCCCCTCCTTGGAAGCCCAGCAGAACTCACTGCCCACAATATTCATTTTATGAGTCATGCTACTATTACTATAAATAACAATAATCATAATAAATGAGCAGCCAGTGCTTACCAAGTGGCCACCATATGGTGGATACTGCACTCCTGCCCCATGATTATCCCTCTTTTACCAATGAGAAAATGAGGGGTGACGGAAGTTAAGTAACAGCCGTGAGGCACACAGAGAGTTAATGGGAAATCCTGGGTTCAGACCCAGTCGACTCTATAACTTGCTTTTTTAATCTACTTCCTTGTTTATTTTCATACATGCTATGTTCTAAATCCCCAGCTTGACTGTGAATTTCTAAGAACAAGGGCTCTCTGTGTTCCTCACATAAGTTTGCTGATAATAAACAACACAGTAGTTTAACATCAGTTGGTATTCATTTAAAAAAAAAAAAAAGCAAAGCTTCTTTTTTGCAAACCCTTATCATGTCAGGGGGAAAAAAGAGGGAGGGCCTGGGGAAGAGGTAGGAATTAAGACTAGTATTCTGGATCTTAGCCACAATAATAGTCTCATAGAAGAGGAAGGTGACCTTCTCTCAGACAAGGAGACCACCTCTCAGATCCCCTTGAGGAGGAAGGCCTGGTTGCCCAGCTGTGGAGTGTGTAGTCCCTCCAGCTGTCAGCTCATTCAGTGTCAGTATCGGCTCAGAGAGCCACTTCTCTGTATTGACACTAATTCCCACAAACCTGAAGCTTCATCATATCTCGCCCCCGACCCCCACTGTTGAGCATAGGGCACTCAGGGAGTCCTGGCCAAGGTCTGGCTTAATAGTGATTCCATCCACTGGCTCTACAGACCCATCTTGTGGCATATTACTGAGATCGATATACTTGGCAGTTGGCATGATCACTATATTAGGTTCTTGGTCTGTGGAGTATGACCTACCAGAGTGGGGAAGGCCAAGAAGTCTGATACTACCCTGGCCTGTCCCACTCCTATACCCCAGCCAAGACAGTAAATCAAAAACAATACTGCATCTCAGAGCACTGGCAGAGGCCAAGTGCCATCATGAAGGATCCAAAAGATGCAGAAGCAGGGGTCTCCATCATATCTGCTTATTTACCAGTCTGACCCCTACAGAAACCAGATAGATTCTGGAGGAAGACTGTAGAGCATAGGGAGCTCGATCACAGAGGCAGCCCTGATCCTGGACACTGTGTCAAATCTGCCATCTTTTCTGAAGTAAAATAATACAGCCTCTGGTCAAACAAAGCCACTGACTGAGTGAAATGCATTTGTTTCTATTCCAATCAAAAAAGAAGATCAGAAACAGTTCATGTTCCATGGAACACAGAATACATTTATAGTTCTGCCTTAAAACAAACTTTTGCCCTCCTGGATGTCTAGACATCCCTCAGATCATCCCAGTGATTCATGACATCAATGACATAATGTTGATTAGGTCGGATGTGCAAGAGGCACCCAAGTCATCAGAGGCCTTGGTAAAACACATGTTATGTCTTCCACATCCATCAAATGTTTAGAGATCCAGGGGCCAGACACATGCCAGGACTTCTCATTATTGAGAGACAGATTTCTCACAAGCCCACACATCTGCTGGGCTGAGAATGTGAAGCCCCGACCACTCTTTATCTGGAATGTCTCTCAAGGCTGTGTTTGCAGTGAGCAGCCTTGAGGGATGAGGTAATAACTCCGTAAATAAAGAATAGGCTTGCTTACAGGCCGCTATAATGCAGTGGGTTCCCCAGGCTCAGAGTTCCCTCCTATGATGTAACCCACTCATCCATCAAGCTCCCCATCCCCCGCCACATCAATCCTATGGGAATAAGGTTTAAAGAGCCAAAAGGATCCTACTGACACTCTGCTCCTTTTGCTAGGACTTCAGCCAGCATCCATGTCACTGTGATCACGTAACATTTTAGCTTACAAGGGGGGAGAGAGGAGTAAAAGTCTTAGGCCTTTCACAGTTTTTAATACCTATCCAAAGTAAAACATGGATTGTTGCATTTTGCACCTCTTATCACAAGGAAAGAAGCCCAATGCACGGTGGGCCTCTCTTGGTGTTGTCCTAAGGTTGAGCCGGCCCAGTAACCATCAACTTTAAGATGGAAGCAGCACATGTAGGGGCTGAGCACAAGCAGAACCAGGGGCTTAGGACCCCAGAGCAGCCACCAGGTGGGCCCAGCATTTCTCCCAAAGCCCGTATCTACAGTTGTCTAGGAGACCCCATACAATTAACAAAAGGAAGAGGGAGAAGTCCATGCTCACTCTATAGATAAGCCACTGTGTTATGTGGGTACAAGGCAACAATGCCTGGCAGCTATACTGCAGACTCACTTGGGATGGTCAGGAAAGACAGCGTGTGGGGCAGGGCAACAAGGTCTCAACCTTGTATGGAGAAATAAGTGACAAAGTTTAGATGATATACAGACTCACAGGCAGTGGTGAGTGGTCAGAATGTTGAGGGTCTAGAAGAAAAGACTGGAAGGAAGCCTCTCACAGGGAATGTCCACTCCAGAGATCTCCTGGGTAGACAAGGCTTTGTCAGGCCTGTGTCACAGCTGACAGCCCCCCACTCAAGCATGCTTCTTCTGCCTTTCTCTCACAGGTGTTGATCCTTACTAAATAAACTGCATCCCCAATTCCATCTCAGCATCTGCTTCTGGAAGCCTTGGCCTGGGACAGGGGTGAATATGAGGCACGACTCTGTCCTGTATGGCTCAGATGCTGTGGCTTCTGGAGTCTCAATGCCCATCCACCTAGTGCCATTACTTCCCAGTTGGGAGATGGCACAAGTTCTGAGCCTCAGTGTCATCAAGGAGAGTACCAGAACCTCTCAGAAGACAAATGAAAATCTAAATAAGTGCCTTTCGTACTTTCCTTGTTAACCAGTCCTATGGTGGTTCCTCCCTCACTGTAGATTCAGTTTGGTTGGTGATCTCTCATCTTATTCCTTTGAACTCTGAGTCTATAAATCTGGTCTCATTTGTAGAACAGAAATAGCTGTTCCTACTGGCTGATAGAGTATTGCTTTTCTGCCAAAAAGCAGTGCTAACAGGGCAGAGCTCCAGGGCCACAAGGAACGCTGAAGCAGAAAGCTGGAATTCTTAGCACACAAATGCCGAAACCATCCTCTTCCACCTGCAAAGAACCAGAGTCAACGGGCCGTGTGGCTTCTGCCTGCTTTGCAAACAAGACTCAATAAGAAATCAGTGAAGTATCCCACTCGGGGAAATCTCAGAATAGCAAAACAGGGATGGCGATTCTATGGTTCCAACCAGAAACACTACCTATCAAAAAGACACAATTTTTTAATATCCTGGTTGTTTCTCTCCCCCCCCCCTTTTCCTTCCCTATCACTCCCACTCACCTAAGAGTGGGACACAGTGATAGAGTATTAGCCAGAGCATTACAGTCAAGAGGTTCTGGTCCTGACTCTGCTACTAATAAATCTCTGTGACTTCTTTGTGAAAAAGATTTCCCTACCTGAAGTGGAGTTTCCTTCACACTGAAATGAAGGCAGAGAAGTAGCTGTCTCCTGGCTCTTCTAGATCTGAGTTTTCATGACACTCTAGGCATGTCCCTCAACAGTATCAGAGGTTCCTCGGTAGGGAGGACAGCACCACATACTGTCTAAATGTCTGGTGAATAAATTGCATTGAACTACTTGGTGTTAGGAGATCTTTAAATGATAAGTACCCTTTGTTAAAAATAAAGTACCAAAAAATGGGGAGAGGGGAAGTTATTCATAACAACCTAGTCTAGTTCCCTATCTGACGTGTAAAGTCACATTTGGTGCATGCCATGCTATGGGAGTGGGGGGTACATTCTAATGAACAAAAAAAGATGGGATTTCTGGTGAAGATAAGGAAAAGGAATTTGGAGGCTTTATTTACTTATTTCAATTATTTTATGTTTCCCATATTTTATTTTATGTTTTTTATTTTATGTTTTGGTGGTGCACAAATCCACCAAAAAACCCAAAAAACAAGAAACAAAAAAACTCCATGTATTTTGTTATATGCCAGATAGGAAAAGAACATCTTTCTAGAGCTACTGTGCTTGGGATTTATGTTGGCTTAATCAAAGGACAAAAACAAAGGGAAACTTTACTTGAGACTGCAAGGATACTGTCTCTGGGGCGCTGAGATATAAGTGCAGGAGCAGGTGAGTGGGGTGGGAGTTGCAGAGGGGACCAGCCACTGAATTTGTAGTTAAGGGTCCTTAAGCTTCTCCACTGCAGACATGAAGCCCCAGCAAGTCTAACTCTTTGTGTGGGAAGAGGCAACTACACAAAGAGAAAGCCCCTGGAGCCAAGAGCTTTTTGGAAGAGCTCCGAGCCATCTATGTAGAAATATCTCTGCCTGAGCCCCAGATACAGCAGAGTAAGAGAAGCAGAGGGGCATGAGAAGCTTCAGCTCAGGAATGCACAGCAGAGGCCATCTGTGGGCAGGGAACACAGGGGAATCCCAAAAGGCTGTCCTATTCTATTTTTATGTGTCCACCATGATTAGAGACTAGAAACTAAACAAGTTTGATCTGAGACTCAGGCCTGGTAGAGTCTCTCATGGTTACCAAAGAGTTAAAAACAAGGTTTCTAGAGACAAAGATGAGAGGGGTAAGGGAGGACACCTGCCTTAGGAGGAGAGGCAGGGAACATGCCTGGGTCTGTGGCCCACTTTCATAGCAGTTTTCCAGTCTTCCAATCACATCACAGCACACATGGAAGATGGCATCAATAAGACCCCATGGGGATAAGCAGCTGCCTGGACCCCAGCAAGTCTCCTTGGGAACAGCAGGGAGTGGCATCTCTTCACCTCTCTGGGAGGTAGGTTCCAGAAGAGTAAGTGGGCAGAAGAGTGAGGATGCAGGGGTGGTCTTACTTGGTAGCTCCCACTTCTGTCTTCACAGCTTCTTGCCTCTGCCCCTTCCTGTTGACTCTTTTTTGGGGATACCAGGTAGTGGGCCTGTTGTAGACTGTTCTAATAGGAGACACCAGCATTGTATTTAAGTCCATTTATGGGGAATTTCACTTTTCCAAGTCCACATCCTCCAGGGAGCCTTTCCTAGTTCCCTAGGGTCAATTTTATGTCCTTCTTTTTGGGTCTGAATGGCCTCTTGTCTCTCCAGGACAAGGAAGGTTGAGACTCACCCCTGACTATCCAGTAGCTAGCATTATTGTCATGGATTTATCTGCTGAATTTTAAAAAGTACTAAAAAGCAGAGCAGACTGCAAATAAATACCAATTAAAGATAAAGAGTAGCAAGAGTCTAGACTCTGGTGGCCTACCAGAAAAATCAGGACAAACTAAATTAAAAGCCTGTTCCCATAAAAAAAAAAAAAAAAAAAAGCCTGTTCCCAGCACCAACCAACTCTAGACTCATAGCTGGTATAGGAAAGAAGATGAACAAGGTGGAGAAACACCATGAAACATTCAAGTAAAATCTAGAAGGTCTGGACTCCAAGGTGTTCCAGTCCTTAACTATGATTTCCTCTGAATTCCCCACAGCAACTGGTGGAATGATGAGCACACAGGAGATATTTCCAGATACTCACCAATCAATCAATATGTAAAAATTTATCTATGATAGGATCTACATTAAGATCTTTTCAAAGCCACCAAAGTATCTTTCTCAAAAGTATCTTCTCATGTAACAGACCTCACCCTTTTCTCTGCACTTCACTGAAGAAGATATACAGATGGTAAATAAGCATGTAAAAAGATGCTCAACATCATTAGTCATTACAGAAATGTATGTTAAAACCACAATGTGATACTACACACCTATTAGAATATCTAACATTAAAAATCTGAGCACTCCAAGTGTTGTTGAGGATGTGGAACAACTAGAACTACAACCATTTTGAAAAACAATTTGGCAATTTCTTAAGGTGTTAAACATACACCTACCACATGGCCTAGATATTGTATTCCTAAGTGCTTAGGAATGAAAGCATATGTCCATGCAAAGATTTGTACATGAATATTTATTTGCAATAGTAAAAAACTAAAAACAACCCAAATACCCAGCAACAGATGATTGGATAAACAAAGTGTGGTCATATCCATTCAATGGACTGTAATACAGCAGTAAAAAGAAATGATCTACTGATACATGGAATACAGATAAATCTCAAAATAATTATGCTGAGTAAAAAAGTAGCATTAAAAGAAGTATATACTGTATGATTCCATTTATATAAACTTCTAGAAAATGCAAGCTAATCTATAGTTGACAAAAGCAGCCCAGTAGTTAGTTACCTGGGGATGGAGCTGTGGAATGAGCAGGAATCATAGAAGGGCATAAAGAAATTTTGCGGGGGGATCCCTGGGTGGCACAGCGGTTTGGCGCCTGCCTTTGGCCCAGGCCGTGATCCTGGAGTCCCGGGATCGAGTCCCACATCGGGCTCCCTGCATGGAGCCTGCTTCTCCCTCTGCGTGTGCCTCTGCCTCTCTCTCTCCTCTCTGTGTATTCTCATGAATAAATAAATAAAATCTTTAAAAAAAAAAAAAAAAGAAATGTTGGGGGTGAAGAAAATGTTCATTATCTTGATAATGGTAAGTAGGGCAATGATTTCACAGGTATACACATATGTCAAGTTCTATATGCTTTAAACACGTGCAACAAAGCTGTTAGAAAATGTAACACAAGAAGACTACACATCAGATTTGCAACGAACTGAAATGTACGGTTCTGATTTACATAAATAAATTGAAAAATGTCTTCAACGACAATGCAACATGCTTAGAGATACTAATTTAATGAGAGGGACCAAACCACGATATAAAATTAAAAATCTACCCAAAGAGGAAAAGTAAAATTATCTCCAGTCTGTCTTTTCTGTGGACCAAAGGGTCACGGGCTTAAACTGGTCAGGGACACACTGGCAGCACTGGTTGCATCTAGGAGCTGATGAGGAAGCAACCAAGTTAGGCTCCACCATCTTCTGAGTTTTAAATTCTAGCAGGTTCCCATCTGTGGCATTAAGCCATAAGCAATATGCTCTGCCAAGTCTCCCCACAACAGTCACTCCCCTTGTCCTAGAGGTGTTCTGATGATGGTTCTCATAGTACCCATCATTGGGTACATGACATAGTACAAAGATACCCCCCATCCCTGGAATGTCCCTTACACCCCTCCTGAAGCAGTGGTTCTGAATCTCAGATGCAAATAGGAATCCTCCTGGGAGCTGTTTAAATGTATCAATGATGGGGCCTTGCACTGCAAAGAGTTCCCCAATTGATTGTAATGTGCAGCCCAGGCTAGGAATCACTCACTGCTTGAAAGGTCCCCTCATCTCTGGAGAAGGGTGGAGTCCCCACATGTGGCTGGCTGGTCCTTCTGCTTGGGAATCCATCTAGTCTACTACAGGCATACCTCGTTTGACTGCACTTGACTGTACTTTTTCTAAATTGAAAGTTAGTGGCAACCCTGCATTAAGCAAGCTTATCAGCGCCATTTTTCCAGCAGCATTTACTCCACGTCTCTATATCACATTTTGTTAGCTCTTGCAATACTTCAAGCTTTTTCATTAACATTATATTCATTACGGCAATCTGTGATCAGTGATTACAACTCACGAAAGCTCAGATAATAGGTAGCATTCTTTAGCAATAAAGTATTTTTAAATTAAGGTATGTGCACTGTTCTTAGGTAATAATGCTAGCACACACTTAATGGAACTACAGTATAGTGTAAACATAATTTTTATATGAACTGGAAAACCAGAATTTTCATTTGATTCACTTTATTACAATATTCTTATATTGTAGTGGTCTAGAACCAAACCTGCAGTATCCCGGAGGTATGCCTATACCACCCGGCTAGCAGAATGTCCCCAGAGTGAGAACCGACCTTGATGGCTCATCCTAAGGACTAGCGGGCTTGAGCTCAGAGCTTAATCTAGGTTGAGAAGCTGCTTCCAAACAGAAAGATGACACACTACACAAACTTGGGGAGATGATACACCTAGCATCTCAGGAAGCTAGAAGAAAGTATAATCTGAGCTAAAAACAGTTTTTTTTTTCCACATTTTCTTATTAAAAATTCCTGAATGAGGACTATCAGAGGGACTAGTGTCACCAGATCAAAGTCCACCCTGCCCTAAGAGCCTCAAGCTAAGAGACAAAGCCATTTCCTACTCAAGCCTGTTCTCAGCTTACTGAGGTCACTGTACTTGTTAGAGCTCATAAAACAGATTTCAGCATAGGTGAACAGAGAATCTGGCTCACGGCTTCTTGATCACTTATAACCCTAAATAAAGACTTTCTGGACCAAAATCTATGGGCTACTAATAGCCTACATGGCAGAGAGAGACAACGAAAAAGAGACCACCAAAATGACTTTCTATTAAGAAAGAACAGAAAGACTTAAAACACACACACGCACACACACACACACACACACAAAGAAAAACAGTTTCAGTTCCCAAAAGCACATTAGATGGGAGTGACATAGTACGAAATATTACCAATCCTGAGACTCTGGCTCTTTGTTAGGCAAAAATGGATTTTAAAAATCCAAAGAGGGAAAAAAAAGATCCAGCTTATATGTGATGAGCTGTACTACACAACCACCCATTTCTTCTCTTCCTTCACCAGTAATGGTCAGAGTGATGTCATAACCACACTAGACAGCTGTCTTCCTGGAAAAAAATCACCTTGGAAAGGAGAAATGCAATTAGCGGATACAACGAAATATAATTTTCAAACTGATGCTGTAGGCTGCCACATTTGACTGGGTGCTTAATGGCCAAGTTCTTTATTATAGTTTTCTATTTTATACAATTTCTCTTTGATTCAGTATCTGTGGAAGACACTGAGACTTAAATTCTAGTTTATGTCACACTAGGTCTGAGATAAACACAGACAGAGGAGCTGAGAGTGAGGCCAGGACTAGAACCAGGCAGTAAGGGGCTGAAGTGCCACCAAGACAGACAGGGAGGATGGGGTGGAAGGGCTCCTCCCTGGCTCCTCCCCAACCGACCTCCACCCGGATTCCCTCCTCAATCCCGGGCAGATTCTATCCACTCTTGAGACTTCTCCTACCACCCCTAAGGAACAGATTACCAAAACTATTTCTCCAACAACAATGCAAGTTGCAGATGTATATTTTAAAATCATTCATTGTGAAAATGTTCGAATACATATAAAAGTAGATAAAACAGTATAATGAACTCATCAACAGTATTATATTCTCTTCCCCCAGTTTCAAAGATTGGTAGCTAGTTTTATCATGTTCTCCTCACCCCCATCCCCATTCCCTTTCTGAGAAAGGGGGGAATGGAGACACAAGTCCCTCATATCATTTCACTCAAGACCTATGAGTTCCTCCAACTTAACATGCTTCAAACAGAACTCACTTTGTTTCTCCTGTTTATGGACAGCATGACTTCTGCACTTTCAGAGTTGTAGCCTGATCAAATGAACACCCAGCCCATAGAAAGTGTTTGGTCAATGCTTATAATATAAAAAGTATAAACATACACACTCACACAAACGCACGTGCACTTGTACATACACATGTACGTACATACAGACACAGGAGGGGACCAGACAGCATAAAGCAAAGGCCCAGACGGAGGGTCTAGCTAATAAGACAGGATCCAGGACTTCCTACTGGCTTCCTGCCATAGGCCAACACTTCTGAGTATGGGAACCCTCTGGCTAAACCAAGACAGCAAAGTAGTTCTGTCCATCAAAAGGATGACAATCCTGACATGGTACAGATTTCAGTGCATGGCTATTAGTAGAACTAAATATGGTTCTCTCAAGGGGAGAGAAGGATCTTTTACAACATATATGCTAATGAAGCACAGCGACAGGGAGCATTTAAAACAAAATGTCCCTATATTTATTCTCCATAGACAGATTTTTACATTAATATTTATGAGGGATTCCTCGTTTATTTCTCCCAGAGATTTTTCTCCTGCCCGAAGAGAGGGGATAAAAGATAAGTAACATGAACCAATTATCTTTTAAACAGCTACAAAAGACTACCATATTTATCTGCATTCTGCTACTTGATTAATCTTCCTAATATACCACCTTCCACACACCGGCCCCTGCTCATGAGCCCCCAGGTCCCTCCACTCCCTGCGGACACATGCTGCAAGGCCTCTGCCTGGCTTTCAGATCCTGCTTGCTGCCCGAGCCTCCGGAGCCAATCTTATCCATCCTCACTCAGCAGGGCCAGATCAGCACCTCCAAATCCTCCCCCCACTCCCCGCCAAGATATTTCTGTCGGTCCAAATGGCACCTGGTTCCCAGCCTTTTAAATACCCAAGCTTTACACTTCCAATTTACTAAGTACCATGAGCAGTAAACATCTTGTAGAAAGATGCTCTCAGCCTTATCAGCCAGCAGTGGGGGTGGGGGGTGGGGTAGCCCTGAGGAGCACTAGCTTGTAGGACTGGTTTGTTCAGCCCTCAGTGCCTGAGACAAGCCCAAGCAGGAAAGGGGAGGGAGCCCTGGCTCCCAAGGAGTTTCCAGTCTAACCAAAACACATGGCAGACAATGAGTGGCAAATGCCATGGAAGAGCCACAAAGTCAAATGTCACAGCAGTTCTGAGCTGAAGGTTTCTTCCTACCCAGTCACTGGATCCCATTTTTCTGTCCCCCGTCAGTGACATACTGACAGACACACTTCCCTTCTCTACCTGCCAACAGCAGGAGCCCATAAGCACACGTGAGAAAGGACACTGCAAGGACTATTTCTGAGGGTGTCTCCTCTGAGCCCCTAAATGAGAGACTCTGAAGAGCGAGGAGTGCGAGGAGAGCGAGGCGAACAAGGCAACTGTGCAGACACATAGGAGGACGGCTCTACACCACTGGCCTCAAAATGCCTTTTGATTCTATTTCAAGGCAAATGGAAAACAAATGTGAACAGCAACAAGAAAGCAGAGGGAGCAAATGAAATGGTGCTTGGGCAGTTAAACTTTTATAATGCAATTGGGTAAGGCCTGGACTCTGAGGCCAGCAGGGCAGGCTGGCTCCATGGAGCTTGGGCCACAGGGGGCTTCTCTTCATCACTGTCCAGCTGGCCTGCCGTGTTCTCCCCAGTTTCCTAGTCACAATTACAAAAGCTTACAAGAGGCAGACACACTCATTTCCACCAGCCTTTTAACCTTCATATGGAAAACTATAAGTAAGACACTGAAAATAACTGTGGACCAAACAGGGGGAGACAACGAATTATGGGAGCGAAGATCCCTGTGCCGGTAACCCCTCCTGTATACATATTCCTGTCCAAGCTCAAGACCCCCGGAGAGATGTGGGTATATTTTTCTGGGATGGGGCCAGGACCTCTCACCGTTCCTGAGGCGGCACCAGGCTTGTAGGGAAAAGGCAAAAGCAGCACTGAGTCAGAGGGCTTCGACACGACTGACGTGAATAAATGAGCTTCTGCCAGGCTGGTTATTGGAAACTGATCTCTTCCTTATTAATATGGTCCCGCAATGGAGACAAAGATTTCTCCATGTTCTAGAATGCAAACAATGTTTTAATCTTTAATTATATTCTCAATTTCAACTCTTCTGGAGAGTTACAGCCACCAAGGCCTGGGATTATTTCTTTATTACACAGCCTCTCAGTGGTATTTAATGAATATTGTTACTTAATACGTGCCGGTAGGGGAAAGAAGGATTTAGTGAGTTCCTACCCAAGTTTTGATGACTTTTCCAAAACTCGGGAAATTCACAACCGCCAAGTTCTCTACCTCCTTTCAGGGATACTCCATACAGGCAGCACACTTGCTCTGCTCACCCGCCCAAGCTCAGGAAGAGTCAGCCTGCGGAATGAGCATCCCTGGAGAAAGGAGTTCAGAACACAATGCTGTGCGTTTCTAAAGCTCATGGCAATGAACCAGTGTGCTCCTCGCTCGTGGTTTACTAACTGTTGGTCCGCTCAGAGGCAAACTAAACTCCAGTAAGAAGAGATGCCAAATATTCTTGCTCAGGGCTCCCATCTTTGTTTATGTTGAAGAATTTAATATCAACATATTAACCAAATTCTGCCCTCAACAAAATATCAAGATCCTCATGAGGCGAACCAAAGTGGAAGTAATCAGGAAGAAAATCAGATCCCTGAAAGGAATCACATCCATAGTCATGACTCAAACATCTACATCAAGATTTTCGTAATGGCACAAGCAACTACAGAAACCCAGAGCTTCATTATCTGTGTGGCTGAGGGAAAAAAACATGTTAAAAAAAAAAGTCTTGAAAATCAGCAACAGAAAAGATAATGACACAATGGCCAAGAAGCTACAGGAAGAGGCTCTGGGTTTACTGCACTTCACCCTGGCAAACATTCACCTTGCTCAGTTTAAACATCAATGACCACAAGAAGCTCCCACCCTCCTTCATCACTATCGCCAAGGAGAGATTTATGCCACTGCTCTGCTCTCCGTGATTCCTGTCAGTTTCACATTAAGCAAAAGACAACACAGCCTCTGCCTTTCAAGAACAGGAGCAGCATTTACCACACACCCTGGAAAGAATTCAATCATGTGTATAAGCACCGTGTGTAATCTCAAGTTGATGATATTTCTGGGAATTAGTGTACTAAGTGGGGGCAGAAAATGAGCCTCTATCCGATAAATTCCCATAGCCAAATTAGAGGCCCTACCAAAGGCAATCTGTTGTTCAAACACTTGCACCCCTAGGTGTACATGCCGTGTCATTATCCCTGCTATCTCCTGAATTTCTTTCCAGCAACATTTGTCCCTGCATGCTGTTTTTGTGTTGCTTTTGTTACTCAAACCTGAGGCAGGTCATCTAAGACCAGGGGTATGAAGACTCCCTGCGCTCTGAAAGGTAGGAGTTAATACTGAAACAGATGCAACATGTTGAGGAGATGGTACTGGAAGATGCCAATGAACAGTAAGGAACACCAATCAGCAATAAAATGGAATGAACCACTGACACAACATAAATGAATCATCAAAACATCACTCTGAGCAAAAGAAAACATGTTCCACATGACTCCATTTATGTGGAGTTCTAGAAAAGGTAAGACTAGGGTATAGGTATAGAAATTAGGACGGTGGTGGCCTGATGGAGAAATTGGAGAGAACTATTTGGTCAACTCTTTCCAGGAGTTCCACTGTCAAGAGGAGAGAGGAGGCGGGAGCTGTAAGATGTGGATTATAAACCAGGTATTCCCATAGGAGGCGGGTTTGGGTAAGCGGGTTTGCGTACTCCCATGAATAAACCCGAGACAGGGAAATCCTGATGGTGTGGGACAGAAAGGAGAGAAGTTGATAAAGGGCTTGGAGTAGCTGACAGCGTGGACCTAGTGGGCAAGAGGAAGGGCTGTCCCTGGCTGGGAGCATGGACGCAGTGCCTCCCAAGTGACTAGAGGAAAGGTACCCTATGAAAAGTGCCCTTAATTTAGCAGGTTGGACCTTTTCACGAAGGATAATGTGACACAAAAGAAACCGCTGGTCTACACAACTTCTAGGGAACTGGGTAATACTTTTAAAAATAACCTTTGTGTAGAACAATTTCTCCCCTCGAATCTAAGTGAGATCGATCATCTTGATGTGCAAAATAAGAACACGTAACTATTCTCTTGCCTCCCTGTCACTGAGAGCCAGCACTTCATTAGGCCACCACCAGGTGTGCCAGGCCATTCGGCTTGCAGATGTGGATTAAAACCTGTATCCCATGTTACCACAAAAGCGCACTGAACAATGTGTCATGAAGTTGAGACCACTAAGAGAGCACAAGTAAACATGGCCACATCCTGACACCTATTAAATACACAGATACCTCAATATGTAACTTATAGATCAACCAAGTAAGACAGCCACTCTCAGCTGATCTTAATCTTACAAGGGTCAAAAGCCTGATAACATTTACACAGGAAGAAGGGACACAACTCCTTTCTGAAAATGACAGGGCCTTTTCTGCAATGGACTCAACATGAACATTCGGGCATCACAGAAGTGAGGTCGCTTTGTCAGTGCCCTCTGAATGCTAACGCGTGATAAAAGATCTTTCATCATGAACATCTTTGTCTCCTTACAAGCTTCTTTGGAGGAGAAAGATATGAATCATTAATCCCACGAATCACTAATCCTATGGGAACTCAAGGGAAAATCAGAATCTTCAAAGACCACTACTGTTAAAGCCAACTGCATTTTGAAAACAAACACACTGTACAAATCTCCTGCATTCTTGCCATGCCTGTGGTCTCAGCACACTTAGGCAGAGCCATTGGTTTTGTTGCAATAGTCTTACTGCCATCCAAATGCTGACACAAGCCAATACAGAAACCCATCTGTCACTGTATCAACAAGGTGAGTATGGAGCCCAGCCCTGGTCCTCCACTGGAGGAAACTCTTTCCTTAGAATCCTATAAGCCTATGTAAGAAAGCATTGAGCTCTCTTACTAAAGTAAAGCCTCCATTCTTCACCTGGCAGTGACAAATTCAGGGTAAGTTTGGGTAAGCCTCCCTAAGTGGAGGGTCCCTCCTCAGCACCCTGCCCATGGGCCTTCTCCAGGACTTCAGGATCATGCCATTAGGACTTGGCACACATTACTAGGATTCTTGCTACTTGTTTGTTCCTCTGTTTCTGCTCAGAGCTTCCAGAAAGTCAAAATTCTATCTTATTCTTCTCCAAATCCCCAGTACAGTGCACAGAACCAAACACTTGTTGGCCCTGAGTAAATATTTGCTGAATAACTAAGTACATGGGGCTTATGGGTTCAGCCATTCTTCCCTCTATGTGATGACTCTCCTCATCGGCAAGAGTGATGGCTTCAAAATAACAGCCACTAATTCTCTGACAATCCTTCCTTCAAAAGGGAAAGCCTTGTCCCCTCCCCTGGAGCATCAGTCAGACTTAGTGACTCACTTCTCACCAACAGGATGGGGTGGAACAGATGCTCTGTCCCTGGAGGCTAAGGTCATAAAACGGACCAGCTCTGCCTGGCTCTCACTCTCTTAGATGGCTTGTCTGGGAGAAGTCCCCACCAGGTCATAAGGGTACTCAAGCCTCCTGTGGGGCTTGCCTGCCTGCCTGCCATGTGAACGAGCCGCCCTGGACAAGACCTTCAAACCTCAGTCCAACCTTCAGATGATGCATTTCTGGCTGATACCTGATTGCAATTTTATGAGAGAATGAGCCAAAACCACCCAGCCAAGCTACTCTCAGATTCCTGATCCATGGCAAATGTAAGAAATTATGTTTACTGTTGTAAACCACCATGTTTTAGGGCGATCTGTTACGCAGCACAAGATGACTAATGCAGCATTCCTAGAGGGTTTGGGTGTTGTTTTATAAGGGATTTCCTTAATGACAAAGTTAGTTTATGGTCATGTCATGCCTGTAATAAAGATTTTGTAATTAGCAGTGTTCTACAGAACACAACTATAACAGAGCTGATTAATGTGCAAATTTAAATGTTCCATAGATAAAATCACACTACCTTCAAGTCTAAAAACTACATTCAATAAATATTGAGATGTGATACTTTACAATACAGTCCTTTTTGGAGGTTCCTTCTTGTTTTTAAACATTATATACGCAGAGAGGGTAGAGAATAATATCCACCAAAACCTTAGCAATAACTTTCTCAGTGTGACAGTATTACTATGTTTTCCTTTTTTGTCATCTTTGGTTTGTTCACAGTCTGCAAAAAGTATATATTACTAGTGACCTATATTTTAATTGAAAATTTTTTTTATGATTCAGAGTTTAGCAGCTATGTCTTAGTGGTATTTCTATTCCTGACTCTAACAAAGTAAGTATCACGTAGTAGGTGCTCCATAAAAGCGCCCTGAATGCCCTTTAGCTATATAGATCCTGCCTACTGGACAGGTCTCTGAAGGGATCCAGGGCAGCGTGAACCCTAAAGGCTCAATGATGTGAAAAGGCAGCAGTCAATTTTCACAGGAAACAGGCTAAGTATAGGAAATCATTTCGATGTTGTATTCTTAGGACATGGTAACCACTTTTCTCTTTGAAACTAAGTATTTTGAGTGATTTATTATAAATTTATAATGACAGTTGTGAACACCTCCCTTTTTTTGGCACAAGAACAGAGTCTGTTGATTGCCTCGGTGCTTAAAATAGTTTCTAAGTGTCCTCATAATAGCATGTCACCTGTAAACAGGTTTCAAGCCAATGCAAATGAACAAATGGCGAACAGATGGACTAAGAGCTGACTTTTGTCAAGAGAGAGCTAGTAACAAACACTTTTTGGCTCCAGTCTTATGGGACCATTAGAAAGTCTTTCACTTCTCACCAAACATCTTACCTCAGTAGACAATACACGCAGGGAAAATGACAAGTTACAAGGCCCATTAGACTTTGGAGAGCTGAAAGTTGGAGATCTGCAGGATCACCAAACCAACATATGGGATACAACAGACACTGTTCCTTCAGAAGTTTCCTACCAAAGAGTGAAAACTCTCAGCCTTGCATCACTCAAAGTGCCTGAAAAAAGTACACCTGTGCATCCACCAGGCAGAAAATAACTTGTGAAGGCCAACTGGTTATGTTCATCTTATCCTGGAAGCAAATGTTAATCGTGAAGAAAACCTGAAAAATCAAAGAAATGGTGGTGCAAGTATCCAGCGGCGAGGGGAAAGATCCCCAGAGACACCCCCTGGGACCTCCCAGCTCTCCCTCCACTGGCCTCTCTCCACCTAACGTCACCTCCTTGGAGAGGCCTTCTTGAACTACCCAATTTATGCAGTTTCCCCAACCCCATCTCTTACCACCCTATATGTTCCTTTCTAAGCACTAATCATAACCAGAAATTATTATATTAATTTGTTAATTTGTTTAGGGGTGCTTTTTAAGTCTTTTAAATCCCCCAGCAAACAAAAACTTCAGCAAGATGGGACCACATCTGTGTTGCTCATGAGTGTATCCCCACAGCCTAGGACAGTGCCTGGCAGACAGGAGGTACAATATGTGCTAATAAAAGAGAAAATAAATGGGATTTTGCATAAAGGCAAACAATTGAGTCTCACCTGGAAACACTCTTCTGGACTGGAATTTTTAAAAAGTATAGCTAATCCTTGAACAACAGAGTTTGGAGGTGCATGGGTCCACTTATACATGACTTTTTTTTTTCAGTACAGTACTGTAAATGTATTTTCTCTTCCTTATAATTTTCCTAATAACATTTTCTTTTTTCTAGGCTAATTTACTGTAAGAAAAGAGTATAAAAACATTTAATATATAAAATATATGTTAAGCAATTATTTTATCTCTAGGCTTCCAGTCACTATTAGACTATTAGTAGTTAAGTTTGGAGGGCACCAAGAGTTATACATAGATCTTCCACTGTGCCCGTGACCCCTGCTTTGTTTAAGGTGTGAACTGTAGTTTGTAACTGAGGATGGAACCAAAAGAGGGTACAACAAGAGGGCAGGCCAGTCTAGGGAATGTGCTTAAAGTCCCAGCCAAGCCGTTTGGGAGTACTGCCTCTCTCAGGGGAGTGTGCACACTCACAAAGTAGCTATCAGCAAAGACTGGTGTGTTCACATTTCTGATTCCACATGGAGTGAGCCTTGGCCTTCATCTACCAGGGCTTCGAGCACAAAATAATCAAACAGATAAATGGATGACTCACTTGTGGCATATTCAAAAGAGTATTACACAGCAACAAAACAGAATAAACAACGTGGATGAATATAACAGACATTATGCTGAGTGAAAAAGAGCTGATGACAAAAGATTGTGTGATTCCATTTATATGAAGTTAAAGAACAGGTAAAATTAATCATTCAAAGAAAGTGGAACACTGCTAAACCTGGGTCGGGAGGCAGCACGTACAGACTGGGAACATGGGGAGGAGCCCTCCTGAGATTCTGGAAGCAGTGGCCACGTGTTCTAATCTGGATGGAGCTATGTGGTGGTGTGCACACGTGAAAACAATCACCAAGCTGTAACATTTCTGAACCTTACAGTATTTCTTTTCTCTTCTACTAGGAAAAAAGAGGGCTCATAGTTTCTGAGTTTAAAAGAGTAAGTGAGCCTAGCACGACTCTAATCCCTGCTCCCCGGATTCTCTAGGTGGCCTACAGATTATCAAAATGGGCTCCTCCACTGTCTCTTCGGTTAAATAAGGACAATTGTATTTATGCTCTGCCAACTTTGGGGATGTGACAAGGAAATAAAGAAAAAGCTATGGTATCTTTAAATCCTGGGTGGAAAAGTCACAAACAAAATATGTCAATTATGAACCACATCATAACTACTTCACTTAAGATCTATGCAAAATATGTTACCTGCATGCTGGGTTTCTAATCTTAGCAGATACCTTTCCAAAAGAAAGAACAATTTCACAAAAAAATAACTTTCCATTAGCCAAAAATAAGCACCAAGGAGAGTTTCCCCAGGACAAAATAATTGTTTCAAACCCATTACTCACTGAGGTGGTAAGACAAGAGTCGTGGGCTGAGCCTTCGGTCTACGTTTAGCAGATACTCCCATCTGGTTAGCAGAACGTTTCAAGGACTGTTGATTCAAAAGGCCAGACGCCAAACCTGCATGGTACTGCAACTGCACAGAGAAACAAAACAAAAGGGGAAGAAAAATACCATTTGGTAAACACAGGCCAAGGGATATAAAACTATCAATACTTGATATATCTTACCCCCTTAGAACATTTTAAATCACTGCAAATGCAGCAGCTAACATTTTGCTTTAAGGAATGTATTTGTAATAGGAAAAGCAGCGTGGACAAGGTTGTTCATCACAGCATTACATAATGATGAACCAGGGACAACCTAATGCCCAACAATAACTGGGAACTTGGTTAAGATGTGGAAAGAAATTTATGACATCATTTTGTTGAATAAAAAACAAACCAGGTTACATTATAAATGGAGAGACACTTAAAAAGACAGTCTCTAAAATGTTAACAGTAATAGGGGTATCTGGGTGGCTTAGTGGGTTAAGTATGTGAATCTTGATTTTGGCTCAGCTGATTTTCAGGGTCATGAGATCAAGGCTCACATTGACTCCACACTCAGCAGGGTATCTGCTTGGGATCCTCTCTCTCTCTCTTTCTCTCCCCCTTACCCCTCCCATTTGTGCTGTCTCTCTCCCTCTCTCTCTAAAATAAATAAAATCTTTAAAAAATTAAAATGTTAACAGTATATTCCTAAGTAGCAGAACTTAAGTAATTTTTACTTCCTTCTTTATTTTTCACTACTTTCTTTCTTTTTTTTTTTTTAGATTTTATTTATTTATTCATGAAAGACACAGAGAGAGAGAGGCAGAGACGTAGGCAGAGGGAGAAGCAGGCTCCAAGCAGGGAGCCTGATGTGGGACTCGATCCCGAGACCGCGGATCATGCCCTGAGCCAGGGGCAGGTGCCCAACCGCTGAGCCACCCGGGCATCCCATATTTTTCATTACTTTCATTAGTATTAGTTCTGGGAACTCTTGCTTATAATAAAAACCACATAACTGGGTAGTCTACTGCATTAACTTGGAGCATGATATGGTCTATCATAAACATATGAAACACACTGTGTTGAGAGCCTCAACATTTGGAACCACTGGGCCATTGTCTTCAGTGCTGAAGATACAAGTATCTTAAGAATAAGCTCCTATAAAAAAAAAAAAAAAAAAGAATAAGCTCCTGAGTATATCTTACAACAAAACATACAAATGGATATAGGCTCACTGAAGAGAACTGGATGGAAAAGTTCATTACACTCTATACATACGTAGCTGGAACAATACAGTCCAGGGAAGGACCAAAATACTCTCAAGTGAGCTCTAGGCCTGCATCCTTTGCTTTGTTCTAGACAAACTGCCGAGCTTCAAAGTTACTCAGGACACATCATTTTACTTCTCTAGACCTCCATTTCGCTATTGGGAAAGAGAAGTAACACTGCCTAATTCTAAATCCAACAGGACTTAACAATAAAAAAAAATCCACCTCATTTGAGTTACAATTTACATAAAATCAAAGGCACACATTTTAAGTGTATAATTTGATGACTTATGATAACTGTGAAACTGCCACCCCAATCAAGGTACAGATAATGTCCATCACTGCAGAAAGTCCCCTTGTGTCCCACTGCAGTCAGCCTGCCCTCCCCCCATAACTGCTACCATTCAGGATCTTTTGTTTTAAAATATAACTCATCTTTCTTACTCTTTGCCAAGTGAAGGTTATATCCAATCTGACATCTGACAATGACTGCTATCTTCCTTTTTTAATCCCATACTTTTGTATTTTAGATCTTAAGAGTTGTCATCAATTTCTCAATAGTAAAATTATCCTTGAAAGGTATCCCAATTCTGAACAGATGTAAATAAAACATTCAAATATGAAAATGCCAAGCTAAGAATCTGGATTGAGACCATTTATAACATCCAATATGTTTCTCCTTCCCTTCTCAAATTAGGCAAGGTCCTTCAAACATTTATTTAGAATTAACTAAACATACAAATAGTAATTCACTCTGAAGCTCTGAATCAATTTCTTTTCAAAATGCTCTTCCAAGGCATAGATTTCCTTTGCAGAGTCAGCTACATTACAGTTCATGGTAATGAAACTGGTGACCACCATATCAAAGGGACTGGGCCATGCACGCAAAGGGTAATAATGTTTTGAAAAAATAAATGGCCTCACTTAAAGCCAGTGGCCTGCATACAAATACAAAGTGCAAGAAAACAGAACCAACTGAAATGATCTACTTCTTGAATGTGGCCATAAAAATGAAGATCTCCAGTGACCCAGTAAGACCGAAATGTCTGTGTTTGGAGCATCCATATTGCTTTTTAACAGGCTCTTGATTTACTTGGTCAATTTGCTGTGGGAGCCTTATGGCTGCACAATACAAGACAAAGATGTATCACATTCATAATAAAAATGGACCTCTTCTCAGGGTGGAAAGGGGGGGCATAATTTGGCTTTAAACAACTCATCTTAGACCAATGAATTTTGCTCAAATTTGTTTTTCTCCTACAGATTTCTTAAATGGGAAATCAATGTAAGCAAGGGACAGTACAAGTTTGAAAGACAATGTTTCAAAATGTCAGCGACTTGGGTTTCGATCTTCCCCACCAGAATTTGCAATGAGTGCAATATGCATGGGGCTTTATGGAATTAAAGGGAAAGACAGCTTGGCAGGGGTCCCCTCCTGGCTCAAGGAATCGTCTCTCCTTTTGGCTCTCCTTCTTCTTTGTATCTTATTAGGGTCCATGCAAGCTCAGCCATTCTGGCCCTGCTGACTCTTTGAGTGGAAGAGTCCTGCTAACTATGCAGAGTGGCAGGGTGATTTTGCGTACCTGGCATCATTTTGATCATTTGCTCAAACAAAAAACCCCAAAGAGCAGAAATGCGTGCGAGGGGCTGTCTATTAAAGGGTTCCGTTAAAACTTCTACCATCTTGGGCAGTCTCAACATACACTGCACCTCTAAGAGTACACGGAGAGGGAAGGACTCCTCTCTCCCAAAAAACAATATCTGCCCTCCAAAGCTGACTCATAGTGATTAAGCGACATTGGTTGATCATATATACGTATCCCAGTTTCCAGGAACACAGCTCCAACTGTCAAGATCTATAAGGGGCCCATTAAATATTTACCGAACCATCTTTATAATGGGAAAAAAGGTCAAAGTTAATAAAACTGACAGGCAGATCCTGTCCAACTGGATTTATACATTATTTAAGCACCAAATACTCGATTCCATGAAACACAGTTTAGATCTGAAAAGACTCTTGGAAAACGTTCACTCAGCCAATGGTTCTAAAACAGCAGAAGGGAGTTCAGAGCGAATCCACAAATTAACATTAAGAACATATCACTCCCCGAAATGCTGCCATAAGTTTTCAATTACAGGTTCCGTAATATTTTCTATAAAAATGTATTTCAATAAACATACTTTGCTCCAAATGTCTGTGGCATGGAAACAACTCTATTTCAAAAAGCAACTTACCAAAGTTCTAATGCGATTTTTCTACCCAAGATCATTTCTCCACTAACTAGCAAGAATAAAGCGAAAGACGGCAAGAAAGAAAATAATCTATTCTTTTAACTTGTGCATCACACACCTGTGGGGAATGGGAATGTTGGTGTGGCAAGCATGTATTTACTAGTAAACTACCACTCGGTGCTAATAGCTATTTCGATGTTGTTTGGATTTGGAGGGCATTTCTCTCAGCTGCAATTTTGCTATTACTGTCAACTTCCTATTTTCTTTTTTTTTTTTTTTTAATTTTATTTATTTATGATAGTCACATAGAGAGAGAGAGAGAGAGAGAGGCAGAGACATAGGCAGAGGGAGAAGCAGGCTCCATGCACCGGGAGCCTGACGTGGGATTCGATCCGGGGTCTCCAGGATCGCGCCCTGGGCCAAAGGCAGGCGCCAAACCGCTGCACCACCCAGGGATCCCAACTTCCTATTTTCTATAATTGATCTAGGACTTTTCGGTCAGTTCTCAACCTGAAGCCTTGTCTAATCAATTACACCTACTAATTACCTCTATAATGGGGAAAATTTCAGCAACTCATAACCAGTTAGGGAAAACACCTCTTAGAATTAGGAAAGCTTAGATATACTGCATATTTTCTTTAAAGTAACACTGTCTTGGGGCACCTGGGTGGCTCTGTCAGTTAAGTGTCTGCCCTGGGATCAGGTCATGATCCTGGGGGTCCTGGGATAGCGCCCCACAATGTCGGGGCTCGCTGCTCAGTGGGGAGCCTGTTTCTCCCTCTGCCCCACCCCCCACCCCCCCACCCCCGCTCATGCTTGCTTACTCTCAAATAAATGAAATAAAATCTTTTAAAAAAATTTAAAAAGTAACACTGTTTTAGTAGTATTAAACATGCAAAAGTGCCAAGGGTTACCATGTAAGGTCCTTGTAAACTCTCCTGTGCAGGCTGACAGCCTCTGTAACCAGCATCTTTGAAGATGTGCTACCAGACTCTGCTACTAACAAGAACCATGTGATCTTACACATCTCACTTCCCTCTCTACAAAGCTGCATTACATCTTCTCCTCTAGCTCTGAAGTTTCATTCCTCTAGGTTTCTAAAGGAGTTACATGGGTATCTGGTTTTCATCATAAAATGGTAAAAATGATGTCCCCACAATTTCATGCAATAAGCTCTACAACCCTTTTCACCTGGATAGCGATTTCTTTACAGAAAACTTCTGAGGCCTAGATTCAATTAGCTTTAATATGTTTCAAATTACAAATAAAACACATACTGGAAGGAAATATGATTAAGACAAATTATAAAAAACAGGATTCAAATGCAAAGTTTCTGCCTTATGTCTTGGGTTCAGAGAATCAGATGAGCTACGATGTCCTTTGGTCAGCTCTCCACTTGACTTACTGTCTTCCACATTGTTCTGAATGTTTCTCTCTGCTCCAAAACAGATAGAGGCTATGTTTTGCAATGGACAGAAGTTTGAGGAGCAAATAGAAAAAAAAATAATCATACCTATCACATTCATATACTAATTAAGCCCGTGGCATTCAATTAGGTCTAGTACTTAAAAGCTGAAACGTATGCTACAACCTCCCTAGGGTCCATGGCACAGCATCTATTCATTCCCAACATTATCCTACCCATGCCATATGGTCTGAATCCTACTTTAAGAAAACCTGACATTCAAAATTCTCAAAATTTATAAGCCAGGTCAACCAAGGTTTGATTCTCCCCACTGTAGAAATCATGATTTCCTTTTCAAAAATCCACCAAAGGTTTCTTTTGGGGGAAGGGAGGGTGTTTAAAAAAAAAAAAAAGTTCTCCTAACCTTAAAGCATAGTTTGCTTTATTTTTAAAAATCACTTTACATATAATTACATGTGAATTTCTAAGAACACTAGCAAGATACCCCAGTACTTCCGGTAACTAAAGCCTTTGGGTGAGGAGTGAGACAGAACTAAGTTAAACAAATTCTGGCTGGCTTAGACAAGGGGCTGTGGGAGGGGAAGAAGAGATCAAGAGGCTGTGGAGCCCCATCTCCTCCCCCAGTACCTCCAGGCCAGTTTCTCTTCTCGGAACACAGAGCTCCTGCCCATCACTGGAACTTGGCAGCCAGGAAAGGCAGCCTTGTGTTATTTCTTGGTCCAGGAATGAAGCTAAGCTGGCCACCGGGGGAGACATTTCTTGAGGGTGCAGACCTTGTTATTGATTACTCTGTATTCGCAACAGTATCCAGGATAGTGTACTGCATACAGGAGAAGCTAATGAATTTGTCAACTGCTAAGTGGACTGGCAGGTTAGTGGAACTGCTATGGGCTGACCTGGCCTGTCACTGGAGCCAACATAAAGAACAGAATGGCCTCATCAGAAAGTGCTCTTAAGGCTGGCCACTTACAGAAGCAAATACACTGCTTTGTAGGGGCTCACTGTCATGGCAGAACCACAAGGAACTCCTCCTTCCTCTTATTCTAACTGCCAAAAATGGTGGGTATGTCTAAACCTATATTCAGGCTTGAGTTCAGGAAAAGGTATCTATAGGGACTACACTCGGATGACTTCAAATCAGAGATTTCTAATGTCTGGGAAGGGCCTTGGAGACACCAACCTCCACCACCCCCTCCCTTTTTTATAGGAGAGGAGACTGGGGCCTTACAGAAGTCATTGGCCCAAAACCACACATATCCCGAGAAGGAGGGAGGCCATTCAGGATCCACCTCCCCTGTCTTTGTCCCAGGGGCTGGGGGGGTGGGGTGGGGTGGTTAAGTGTGCTGCATCTTTCTACCTGGAGGACCTGACATTTGTTACCTCTGCTGCAGCAAGACAGCACAGACTCTTCCCAGACAGGGAACTGAGGCTGTGTTCAGGGAGCACAATGTTAGCTAGCATCACTGGCATCTGCTGCCTTATTTGCTTCCTTCACTTGGACCTCTTTTAGGCATGAGATGTCACATGTTCTTCCGTTCTGATTCCAGTCATGTCTCAAGTGGAGAGTTTGAGGAAAGTTCTAAATTTTAACATTTAAAAAATAAATAAATAAATAAATAAATAAATTTTAACATTTTAAGGCTTTAATATCATTCATGGCTAAAAACTGTGGAGAAAAGAAATAAAGAAATCATAGAAACCTCAATATTGTCCAAAAATCTAAATTCTAGACTCAGCAATTACACATTTAACCTTCCTGGCATTTCTGCTATTTATTGTTCTATGATGGGGCAACTGCCTAATCTTTTTAATAAATTCTCTTACTGTCCTGTCCGGGTGAGTGCACATGTATAATCTGTTTTTACTTAGGGGTTCTCTTTGAGAATGTGGGTGATACATCATAACTACAATAAAGGACATTGGCCATGTCGTGTCACCTCCCCTGCAGATCCCTGACCAAAACAGCGCTGGTTGGTATGAGTGTGTTGAAAATCCTTCTCAGATACAATGGAACACTCCAGAGCTCACGGCACTGATATCAGGACAATATGACACATGGATCAAGTCACACCCCATACAGGTGGGATATGCAGATGTGGCAGGGTGGAGTCGGGGTGGGAGTCAATCTGAGACTCTCATGCAATCCCTATTTCTTCTAAACCATTAAACTAGAACCAATATTTGTGCAAAACCAGGAGCATTACATTGCCACTTTGAGTTGCAAGACCTTTGCCCCTCATTATTGAAATATATTTTGTTTCCAGCTAATGAGAAAAAAAAACATGTATTACGATAAAGCTCTGATTCCTCTTTTGAACATAACCCTAAGGAGAGAAACAAGCAAGCCTGGCTGTTATTAGCCATGCCAAGGAAAACAGCTACAGAAAAATACCATAAATCTAATTGTTTTGCTTAGGGTTTTTATCTAAATATTAGATAATGGTATTAGCTTCTTTCCTCCTTTTATCTCCTAACGCTTCTTTCAAATAGCCAATATATAAAAAAAAAAAAAAAGAAAGAAAGAAAAACAACCTTAGATTTGAGCCTTTATGGGTAAATGATGTTTTTACTTGGTCAAAACAGCATCAATAAACCATAAGAAGGAAGCTTCCAATTTATTTGCCTATTTGTTCTCTACTAGGAAGCTGGGTTTCAGGCCTTTCAATTACTAGGACAGCAGGACCTGAGTCAGGGCTGTGCTTCTGCCCACCTGTGGCACCATCTACATGCTAAATGCCATTTGGGTTTCTTTTCTCCTGCACACGAACCCTCAATTGTCCAAACTTCAGAAACTGTCAAAGAAACAGAGAGGATGGGTAGCAGCCTTTTACTTTCTTAAATCTCTATAATGTTTAGTGTCACTTAGAATGGTGCTCGTCCCAGAACTCGCACCTTTACTCACAGGCCTTTCTCCACAACTGCTCCTATTTACACTACAGCTGTGTGCATATTATCATACTTCAGAGATGCCAATCAGCTGGAAGAGATATCACTCACCCATCTGAGCAGATTCACTAACGAAGCAAACTGTGAATGTGGCTAAAAATGGAGGGCCTGCAGCAAGGGAACTATCGGTAAAGGAAGAGAATAAAAAGACAAAAGAAAGCAATGAAGGAAAAAGGACAGATGAGGGTATACCCGAATCCATGTCTCCCTATCTCTGTTACTCACCTCGTACCTCAGACTAGGCTCTCGTCCTGTCTGCCCCATGCATTCCTAGAGAGCAATGCACAGGGTCATAAGGAAGATCATGCTGGAGGCGCACCTGACCACTGAAGATGCAGGCAGGAAACACAGAATCAAGGCAAATGTGACAATGTGTCACGAGAGAATCCTAATGGATCATAAAAGCATAGTAACAATGCCCTCCAAAGAAGGACAACATGGTGTCATCTTGTTCACCTGTGCTCCTGTTAGAGGAAAAAGACCACAGCGGATGGGTCATCATGTCCTTGTCTCCAACTAAGCTTGAACCAGCCCAGAGCAATTACCCCTTTACACACTATATACTCACAAAAACAGACTTGTGTGCTTGACTCTCTCTGTTATGACTAAGGACAGAAGTAGAGAGAAGAATGACACATCCCCGAATTATCTGTATTGCTTCCACCAGAAATGCTGAATACTAGTCTCTAAATGCACACATAAGGCTTAGAACGAAAGTCTAAAAAAAGAGACTAGGATTATAACTAAGGCCCCTTCTAACATTGAAATTCTATGATGTTATAAATACCTCTCTTAAGAAAATGCAGTTCTGAACTTGACTTCCTCATGTAAAAATCAATGCTGGTGAAATTTAAATTACTTATGAAGTGCAAACATTTCCCTAGTCACCAAAAGTCTCCAACTGAGGCAGTTACTGAGGGGGGTGGGCAAAAGGTTCCCTGTGGTGTCCAATGCCTGGTATTAGTTGAAACCCAGTGCAAGGCTAGGGGCCTAATGGGCACAAAACATTTACAGACATACCAAAATGCCTTATTCTTCCCAAAACATTCATAGGGGAGGCACAGGGGAAGAACTGAATATTCTCACATAACACATATAGCCCTAGGTATTTCTCTTCCTTATTCCCTTCCAAAAAGGGGGTGGGGGGTTCCCAAAAGAGAAATGAATAAAATGAAAACCACTGTAGATCACAAATCTAGACACTGAATGCTAAGTATTCATCATCTGCCCAGTTATCACTGCATAGATTTCAGTCAAGAAACCAGTGGAGATGATTTTTTTTAAATGACCAATCCAATAAATACAAAATTATTAGATTATCATGAACTTCTGGGCAGTAAAAATTATTTCTATGTGCCTTCCAGTCCATTCAGATTTAGCTGGAGCTTAACTCTACTATCTGCCAATGTCAGTACATGCCCATTTCTGCTCCCAGCACCATTTTCCTTACTGTCTCAGGTAGCCCCCCATCAGCTTCCTCTGCTTCCTTCCTTCAACTGTCAACTGGGGAGGGATGGGTCAGACTTCCCTCCACCCCTGGCTGACCTACTTAGGGCATGAAGCAAGAAGAAGTAGGGAAGAGAGAAAGGTAATGTGGAGAAAACTCGGAAGGAGAAGAGGAAGTAGGGAGTAGTTCTAAGATCCAGAACTACCATGTCGGACTCAGTGAAAAGAGCAGGAGTGGAAGTAGTAGAGGAACAGTTGTAGGAATGAGATAAGATACATGCAAAAGCCTTAAGCACAGTGCCCAGCAAATAGGGCCGTTCTTGTGATGACCAGATGTGACTACACCCAGAAATTCTACTCCTCCAACAATGCCAGAATGACTGAGTTTTCACAAAATGGATTAGAATCATCATCTTTTAATTAAATACTGCCACTCTAAACATGTCAGATAATAAACTAGTGTTACGGAAAAAAGGGAAAAACACACCCTAGAGGCTGTTCCGAATGAGCAGCTGTATAGAGAAGGAAACCCAACTCAATTCTTGTACAATCGAGATGAACCCATGACATTGATGGTGCCTCTCAGCCGACTCTAAATGAAACTCTCAATACAATCCAAGACTATATGAGGCCTGTGGAAACATTGTAAGCACTCTAAATAAAAAGCAATTCAGAAGATTACTTGGGAAACTCCTTCTAATATACTCTGGAAGTTGTTCTTTTTAATCTACACACAACCCAAATGCCCACAAAGGTGGTACAACATTGATGCATTCAACAATCAAGTTATAGAACACTTTTTTTTTTAAAGATTTTATTTATTTATTCATGAGAGACACAGAGAGAGAGAGAGAGAGAGAGAGAGAGAGAGGCAGAGACACAGGCAGCGAGAAAAGCAGGCTCCATGCAGGAAGCCCGATGTGGGACTCAATCCTGGGATTCCAGGACCATGCCCTGGGCCGAAGGCAGATGCTCAACTGCTGAGCCAGCCAGGCGTCCCTATAGAGCACTTCTGACTCAACCCACAAAGTACTCAGCACTGGAAGATCAAAGTCTTTTCTCCAGACTCCCAGGACCGGTTCCCTTCTTTATAGGACTGTTAAAGGTTTTTTGTTGGTTTAAGTTCTGGCTGGAACTGTCTACAAGTACTTGAAAGTATGAGTAGTATCAGAAAAAGCAAAGCAGATGTCAGCCTAAGTGGCAGGATTTTCCTATGATAAATATAAGGCTATGATTTTTTTGTTTGGAATTTAAAAAAAACATAAATCATACCTACTAAGAGTGGACATGTTTTTGGTTTAAAATGAACAACAGGCCAGAGTGAATTTTCTACTGATCAATGTGACCGAGGCATGATTTCTACTATTGTTAATCTAACAAAGAATGTAGATATGTAGTCAACTGTCTGGATATAAATCACACCCCTGCACTTAAGTGTGTGGCTGGAGGTGAGTTATTCAACTTTCTGGAAGCTCTGTTCTTTCTCTTGTATTACTGGGGATAATGATGAGACTACTCAATGCTACTTGATTACTCTAGAAGCAATCTGGGGTTTCACTGAGCAAAATCACACTCAGGGTCTTAAAGTTAGTGAGAGTTAAGTATATGAAAGTGCTGAGCAAAATGACTGGCACAAAATATACATTCAATAAAGGTTAATTTTGAGTATTATTAACAGGCTGAGGTTTCTGGGCCATTAACAAGTAGACTGAGTATCAAGGGTAATTGAACCAGTGACTGGAAGGCCTTGTTTCTGACGAAAACACCACCACCACCACCACCTTAACCTTAGAGGAGACAGACCAGTGAAAAACAGGCCTATTTCTGGGTGGATCTGGGGAAGGCGAGTGTATAAGGATGGCTGGACCATAAATCTGGAACCCTTGCTCTGATGTGCAACTTACTCCCATGATTTTTGAAGCCCTACTCAAACTCTCCAAATTCTGCTATGAAGAACAAAGCAAGCAACCAAAATGGGGATCAGGAGCACCCAGCTGGGAATGTCCATGAAGGACTATTAACGACACATCTATCACCAATCATATCCAGAAGAAGATCTCAGATGTGGGAAGGAGCATTCTTTGGGACCAGGGGTAGGAAAAGAAGAACAGGAAACTGATGCGACATCCAGTGTTTCGTTTTCATCCACGATTCGCAAATAAATAGGTTGTCTTTCCCTAAGTGCCTGGCATGCAGCTGAGAAGAGTTGAAGCTTGTTCGAGCCAGTCCAGAAGACTTTCTGAAACACCTTTTATAGGACTTTTATTTTTATTATTTTTTAAAGATTTTATTTATTTATTCATGAGAGACACACAGAGAGAGAGAGAGAGAGAGAGAGAGAGAATGGCAGAGGCAGAGGGAGAAGCAGGCTTCAATGCAGGGAGCCCGATGTGGGACTCAATCCCGGGTCTCCAGGATCACGCCCTGGGCTGAAGGCAGCGCTAAACTGCTGAGACATCCGAGCTGCCCATTTTATAGGGCTTTTATATCACTGTACATTACAGTATTTTTGTTCGTATATCTATCTTGACTCTTTTTCTGAACTGTAAGCCTCAAGAGAGCCGGAACTGTCTCATGATTTTACAAGCCCCACAGGCCTGACTCAGGTGCCTACACAGGTGTTCAGTAAGTACCTTTCGAGCACGAGAAGGCCTGTAGGATGCAGAGGGTAGTGCTGGACATGGATAGATATACAAAGAAATGTTCTCTGCTTCTAGAAGGTCAAGATCTACCTAGAATGTAAGCTCTACAGGAGTAGATGAGAGCTCTACAGAGCCCCCAGTCTTCACTGCCATATCCTCAGTGTTTGGAGCAGTGCTTGGCATAATAATAACAATAATAATAATAATAATAATAATAATAATAATAATAATAATAGCCAGGGGATCCCTGGGTGGCTCAGCGGTTTGGCGCCCGCCTTCGGCCCAGGACCCGATCCTGGGGTCCCGGGATCAAGTCCCGCATTGGACTCCCAGCATGGAGCCTGCTTCTCCCTCTGCCTGTGTCTTTGCCAATCTCTCTCTCTCTCTCTCTCTCTCTCTCTCTCTCTCACTCTCATAAATAAAAAAAATAAATAATAAATAATAATAATAGTCAATGTGTATATAGAACTCACTGTGAGCTGTTACTCTAATTCATCTAATTCACTTCATCTATAAACGACCCTATGAGGTAAGTACCATTATCTCTATTTTACAAAGGAGGAAACTGAAGCACAGATTTTAAGTGGCTTGACCAAGATCACACAACCTCCAAGGCAGGGTCAGGATCAGAATCTAGAGAGACTGGTCCAGGGTCCCTGCTCTGTAACTACTACCCCATTCGGCCTCTCCAGAATTTTCTGTGTTCTCAGTAAATATTTTTTAAACAAATAAATACATATATAGCATGCAAAGAGATCAGAACTAAATGTCACAGTGTGGTAGGAATTCGGGTTCTGAATCCTGCACAAGGTTCTCACACAGAGAGGAAGATTTTGGGGTGTTCCTGCCTGCTCCCTTCCCCAGCTCAGCCTTTTCTGGCTGCAACGGGCAGACCTGCTCAGTTCATAAAGGTTTGCTGTGTGGCTCCATGGGAGGCAGAAGAAACCGGAGATGTGTCCAAAGCAGCAAAAGTTCTGACAGTTCCCCAACCCCTCTTCCTCTGCAGCCCAGGCCTACTGAGCCCCTGGCCACTTGCTGCCACCCCCAAATCTACTGCAGATCACCACTCCACTCACCCTTGCTCGTGTCCACGCCTCAGCCTGCTGCTGTGTGAATGTGCGATTGTGCAAATGCATGTACTCAGTGCCTCCTGAGGTCTCACACAGGAGAAAGAGAAGACGGGACAGTCTTCTGTCTGGCAGAAGAATCTGCCGGTTCAGAGCATCATTTTTCCCCACAATATCAAAAATGTATAGGAAATTCTTAAAGTCAAAAGCTTTCTCCCCAACGTAAGCACCAAACTCCTGTGACAGCAAAAATTGACAGGAACTGATGTGAGTCTATTTAAATCTTAATTTATCTCACTTAGTGTGAATAGTCTAACATTTTGCTCTACAATAGCTGATTACAGGGTGCTGCCCCAGACCCTGCTGGAGAAATTAATGTAATATGTGGTATACAAACCATTCTGCCTTTCAGTAACCCAAAATATTCTAAAATCCAATATACATTCAGATCCCAAGAGCTCCGGAACAGGAGCTATGAACCCGTGCCACACAGCAGAGTGCAGGGTACCCAGCACAGTGCCTGTGCAAGCCTGTATTGCATAAACTGCTGGTGGCCTTTGACGTAGGCACCCATCTCTGATCCAACTGGCCACAGCTAGTCTACAGGGCACAGGGCATGACAGCCCACCTCACTGGAATTCAACTGCTCCACACCAGCTCACTGCTCCCCTGCCACTCTGGCCAGCTTCCTGAGAACACTAAAGCTCACTCCTGTCTTAGGGCCCCTTTCACTAGCTGTCCCCTCTACCTGAGACACTCTTTACTCTGATCTTTGCATGCCTGACTTCTCCTCATGCAGGTCTCAACCTGCACTTCTCAGAGAGCTTTCTCTGGCCTCCTAAACTACAGGAACCTCCAAGTACTCTGTCACACACCATGATGTTTTTGTTTTTTGTTTTTTGTTTTGTTTTGTTTTTTCACCATGATGTTTTTATCTTAATCATATAGTAAACCTGACTAGGTATTTTGTACATATTGTTTTCTTTGTTTAGTGCCTAACTCTCCTACCTCCCCACCACCCCTACCCCCCAACCCATACCAGAACATAATAAGCTCCATTACCTCCATCTCACACCAGAACAATAAACTCCATTAGCACGAAGACCTTAGCTATCTTAGTCACTACTATAGTTTTAGCACCTAGAACAGTGCTTGGCACAGAGTTATAAATAAATACTTGCTGAATAAATAAGAAAACACTCAGACAATACCTGTAGGCACTGCAGGGACTGTGCATAGCCAGACCCATACACCCTGCCTCAACAAATTAAAAATCTATATTACTCCCAAATGGTATGAATTTTTTACATCTTCTGTGGATTTTATTTGGTAGTCTCTTGGGGGAGGGTTTTCACTGAAGGTTCTAAGCAGGGAGTGGGTAAAATCAAAGGGCACTACACCTTCAAGTCCTTTTTCAAAGCACAGCCAGAGATCACTTGCATCAGAATCATGTGTGGAGCATTTGCCAAAAACACAGATTGCAGGCTCCCACCTCAAATCTGCTGGATCAGGACCTCTGCAGAGGAACCCTGGAATCAGCACTGTAAGAAGCACCGCAGCAGCATTAAGACATCTGAATACAATCATAGAACAATCTTGGAAATATCTGTGACTCACTGAGGGATCTGAGAAGTCATCTCTACCTGGGACCCAGCAAGAATTCGCTAGAGAGGGGAAACTTCAGGCAGGTCACAGCTGGCTAATGTAAGGCTGTGGCCCCTGTCTGCCCCCCATCACAGGGACTCAGGGTTGCGTCATGGAGGAAGTACGCTTCCAACATTCAAGAGGCCCCCATCCTTGCAACTCGTAAGGGGAATCTGGCTGTTTGATGCACATATTGTTGAAGAGCGGTGGAAAGGCAGCATAGGGACAAACAGCAGACACAGAGAGCTCTGGAATTCTGATGCCCTATTCTGGCACTCAACTCCATCTGATTAAGCAAATACAGAACATCCACTGCAGGAGGCCTCAAATAGTTAAATTTTCAATCTTTATAAAAAAGAAAATCCATCAGGTTTGATTGATAAGTGTACTTTTTAAAACTAAGAGTAAAAAAGTGAAGATTGGCAACATTTTTTGCCATATAATTTGCTTTCTTTGCCTTTTTCCACAGCACTGCACATAAATCAAAGAAATGTTAAAGAGGCCCATATATCACCAACTGGCATTTCAAAACTATTTACCAAGTCTTTAACAGACACAGGCCAGAGTATGGGAAACCATGACCAGGGAGGCAGAAATTAAAGGGAAAAAATTAACTCAGACACTGACAGTTAATTAAGTTTACAAATAACTCTCCAAAGAGCAAATTATGGTATTTAATAAGAACAGGGTTACAAAACATGGAGGGTTGTGGGAAGGAAGACAGGCCAACAGAGTTTTCCAAACAAGAATAATGTATATTTGAACAAGCTGCCTTTCTATGATTAAGCACAGAAATCTGGGAACAAGGCAGGGGAAATGATGTTTTAATAAGGTATGAAATAGGCTTGTGAGCTGCATTTTGCATTAGCCTTGCAAAAGAAAAAAAAGGAAGAAGAAAGAAGGAAGAAGGAAGAAAGAAGGAAGAAGGAAGAAGAAGAAGAAGAGGAGGAGGGTTGGTCCAAAGTTGCAGATCAAGGTATACTGGCTACCATGTGTGAACTGCTGCTGAAGGTGGCACAAAAGTCAAGAGAGGTGGATTTCAATGGGCTGCATTTCCCACACAGAAAATACAAGGATCCCCTAAAGGTAGAATACTTAAATTGGTGGCTTAGGTCCTAGTTTTCAAGGGCGGGAAGATATGAGAAAAGGCTTTACCTGTCTGCATTTGTCAGCTCCGATTCCTAGAACAAAACACCATAGACCATGTGGCTTAATCAACAGACATTTATCGCTCCCACTTCTGGAGGCTGGGAAGTCCAAATTCCAGGGGCTAACAGGTTCTTGGTAAGGGCTCTCCTCCTGGCTTGCACATGGCCACCACCTTGCTGTGTACCCACACGACCGGTTCTTTGCAGGCCCACAGAGAAAAAGAGCACTGGGTCTCACTTCCTCTTCTTACAGGATACTAATCTTATTATGGGAGCGCTACTCTCAAGACCTCAGCTAACCTAATTACCCCCCAAAGACTCCCAACTCCTAATACAATCACACTGGGTTAGGACTTCAAAATAGGAATTTTCGGGGGACACATTCAGTCTGCAACACCGTGCATCTGTTCAAGCGACACAAGCCTGGTGAGTATCTGGCCAGCCACTCACCACTGCTCCGAGAAGTAGGGCGTCTGCACTGGCTCCAGAGCCGCCCTCGCTCCCTGCCCCGACAGCATCACTGCACTCTCCCTCATCAGAGTGCCAGCCGCAGGGCTCTCCCCTGTCCTAGCACAAGGGTAATGGCTCTAATTCTAACAGAGTGGCTGCTTCTTTGAAAAGTTCAGCTTCTAACACTGCCATCTCCCACCAGGTACTCTTGCCCTCAACTATACACTCCAGAAAAGCTAACTGCTAACAGGCATAATAAGAAGAGAGCTCCACTGAGAAAGAGGTTTCAAAGCCAGCTTGTTTGTAAGAGGGAGAAAAAAGGTCAGTCTTTTCTTCTCAAGAACTCAGCATTTTATCATTTCTCCCTCCTGCTATATAATGAAATATTAGCATCAGATGGATCTTCTTAGAAAGCATACTAGGGACCGAGAGACATATTACTCTATTTCAAACCAGCAATGTGCAAATGTCGGCACAAATTTCTTAGAATCATACGGTGAAAAAGAGACCTTAATGGAAAATATAAGCCCATTCCATCAAAATGTACTTTTTATTTTTATTTATTTACTTATGATAGTCACAGAGAGAGAGAGAGGCAGAGACACAGGCAGAGGGAGAAGCAGGCTCCATGCACCGGGAGCCTGATATGGGATTCGATCCCGGGTCTCCAGGATCGAGCCCTGGGCCAAAGGCAGGCGCCAAACCGCTGCGCCACCCAGGGATCCCCAAAATGTACTTTTTAAAACACAAAGTTGTTATAAAGCAAAAATTATGTAAAACAAGAGCCAGAGGTCTTCATATCAAACATGGTAAAATGAAGTCACGTTCACCCTCACTACCTCCTCAAACCACGAAAATGACAGCAAAGGAATAAACGTGGGGTGTCAGCCCCCAAGGACAAAGCAACAAGGAGGAGACAGGAGCAGAAAGAGAGGCCGATCTCATTTCAGAAGACAAGAAGCAAACAGGCTGGCACTACCTTAGCAGGGAGGACAATGCTCAAATCTCACCCTACATGGGGAGGGGGTGGCAGGAGGGCAGAAGTTGTCAGTAAAGAACAAGCTGAACTGGACTGTAGAGCTCTCAAAGGCTGAGCAAGTAGAGGCACCCAGGATGGTGGAGGGTCCATGTGGAGCGGGAATAAAAGCAGGTGTACTGGTTAAGTCTCTTCTAAATACCCATATGGCTGTTCCCATGGGCAGCTGGGAGAGTACTCTCTGGAGAGGCTGACCTAGAGAGGCTCAGGCTCAGGGACAGCCAAAAACCAGGGGACAGATCTACGTTCTGAAAGGCAAGACAGCCCTCCACCCCAAGCCCTCACAGGAAGGAACAACAATCATAGTACACTATATGGCTCAGCTCAGGGCACTTCCTAGTTCTAGTGATATAAAAACTGAATTATCAGTTAAAGCAAACTAATGGAAAGAAGGTGGGATATGAGAGTTAAATCATTATCTTTCACAGTGGGGTGGACAGATAATGTCTAGAATAGCAGGCTAAGCAACTTACTTAGAAAACTGTCAGCAGGTATCCAAAGAAACAGCTACATGAGTTGAAAGGAGATGCCTCCAGGGAGTGGCACACGGAACAGTCAGGCAAAGGACTAATGCTTTTGTTATAAATCTTATAGGATTACTTATTCATCTTTTTGTGTTCCCTTGATGAACATAAAAATTATACCGGGGGGGGGGGGGGGCAGAGCCTCCAAGTTAAGCAGGTCCTGAAAATGTGAGCCCCTGCACACTACAAAATGTGTGTAATCGCCTGGGGACTATTAGTTTCCTATAGTAATACTTAATTTTATTACAAGTTTTACTGCGACAGTTAAAGGTTTTTACAATAGCAGATGCCTTCCCTCCCACACGTCAATTAATTTGCAAATTCACTCAGGTTGTAGAAATAATGAGGTGTGGAAAGCGTTTTCCTCCGGTGAGTGCTGCCATCGGAAGGTGGATGTGGTGGGTGAGGTGCTAATCTGTGGCTGTATGACAAAGTAGCCTGCGCTCTGGGGCCAGGGAACGCTCTGCTGGGAGCCTGTAGGACCCACTTCTGGCTTCAAATCAAGATCTTCATGGCAACCACCTTGAAAGATGGAAAACAATGGAAAAATCCTAGACACGCAAAGGAGTGAGAGACCATCTATGCCGCATGAAATAAAATCATGGTTTTCAGGCTCCTTTTTATAGGTTCTTAGGTGGTGTTTACCAAGAAAGTAAACTTTTTGAAAAGATCTGAATTCAACTTTGGACTGTAATTTGGCAAAATTACCTATCAAGCCCACACAGTTGATTTTTTCCTTCTTTCTGAAAGAGCTGAACCGAAGTAACCAATGTTGTTTCAAAACACAGGGGTTGAAAATAGTTACGCCGCCTCTGGCTCTGCCAAAGAACTGTCTCTCTTCTCATTGTCACTTAAATCCTTTTTTTTTTTAATGACCTAAATGATAAGATAAACAAGAAGATACTTTTTCATTTTCACCTATGCAAATAACATTTTGTACAGAACAAGTTATTAGCTGCAGATCGAAACTACTTGAGGAGTTGACAGGTTTCCTGAGCCAGAGCTCACCTAGGAGGGGCGCCGCCCCCCAGCACTGCGTTTAGTGTTCCTGCATCCACTCTAGGAAAGGGCTTTTTCCCACCCAGCCTCCCTCCTGGCCTCTTGTACCCTGTCCTTAAGCCTTATGGTGAGGTCCCTCTCCTTGTGGGCACAGCCTGGGATCGCACCCTACGCTGAGCTTTCTTTCTGGCCCGTGATAAATTGTCTGAGTGTGAATAAGCATTTCAAGAGGCTTCCTGCTTTGAGAACTCACCTTTCCAACAAGTGAAACAGGCGTCTCCAGCAGCCTGACAGGTAGCAACAAGAACACATTTTCTACCTCACAACTGGTGCTGAGTAGAAATAAACTATCACTCAAATATTGCTCACTCCCCAGCAGCCAAAAGCAGTCTCCTGCATGGTCTCTGTCTCCCTAAACATATCACACTATTAAGAACGCCCATCATAGCCTCTGGATTTTGAGGACAATAATTTTCTTCACACGCTTAGGAAAGCAATCCAAAGTTCCCCTGACATTTTCTGACCCAGTATTGTCTGTAAAGGGCACAGGTTAACAATGTTTAAGAAAAGATCACATACAATATATAAATCATGAAGACTCCTGGGACATTGTTCGGTCCGAGGCTTCAGATTCAATACCATATTACCAAGAAAAGAAACTGCTTTCCTTTTCACTTGCACACCATACTGGGCTCAAAAAGCACCATTAAAATGCCAACAAAGGCATTTTGGGATCTACAATCATTTGACATTTTTTCTAAGAAAATTTAAATTTGAAAAACTTTGGTAAATTTAGAGTCTTATGAAGTACCACCCACCTCCCCTTCCACTCCCCTAAAAAGGGCAAAAAAATTCATCATCAAAGGTTACCCTCCGTCGAATGTCATCAGAGCGTGGTATTTCAGCACATATATTTGTGTATACAAATCCCCAACTGTTCTGAGAGCTCTGCCATCACTGGCGTAACCAGATGAGTTAATAATGGAACGGCGGCCTTCCTAAGCTCCTTCCTATTTCCTCTTTGTTTTTGTCAGTGGAGCTTAGATCCTTAGTGTTCTCCCTAAGTCTCTGGATCCTATCTGGCATAAAAACAAGAGGAAGACACCTTCCTTTTTCCCCACCAACCCCTCACTCCCCCACTCAAGAATCCAAGGACATTCATAACTTGGCAATCAAAAATATACTTATTTCAAAAGTTCAACCATAACACATTCCCTTCTTTAAAAATTTTATAGCATCTACACTTTCAATTTGAGACTTTTCGTTCATGCTAGGTGAGCCTCTTATGTTCTATATTAAATGCAAGGCATGTGTGATCAGCACTATTAATAATATAACAGTGCCAATCTCAGAAGCAGCAACACGGCACCAATGCACAGCCCTGTACGAATAGATGTGGAACCATGATTACCCCTGCAATCTTTATTAAATATATGGGAATAAAGAATGCAGTTTACTGCTCAGCCCCTCCCTAGCTCAAGAATCAGGAGGTATTTTTTCCCTTCTTCCCAAAGGCATGACATATCATTAGCTCTCATAAATATAAACAGATCTGAAACAGAAAACAAGTGGTTACCTTTATTAGATTCAAGGCAGAAATGGAATGTGAGTTTAAAAGTATACAGGACTAATCAAGATGATAAATTCATCAAAATGTATCAGACTTAAGGTCACCAAAGCCACCTATTCAGCCTAGAACAGTAAAACAAACTGGTTTTCACTCCTCCAAGAACTGGTTTCCTGACAAAGCCTGCCCTTGGCTTTGAAGCCATCATAGTGCTCTGCCTAAGGATGCAACTGGAGAAATGTTCTCTAGAGATGTCTGCAGAAGAACCCCAAAGTACACCTCACTTCAGGTACACTGGAATCCTAAAATGACAGCTTGGGTTCTTGCCATGTTACCTTACCATAAAGACACTTAACTGCACCCCCTCCTTGTCTCCTCACTTTTTATGTACTAGTTACCTTAATTATGGCACGTGGTGGGTTCAGGTAGAGTACCTAACGAGGCACTTACTGTAGCCACCACCCTTTTCCTGTCCAGCTATGAGCACAGGTCAATAAGAAAGGGACCCAGGGCAAGAGGACATTACAGATATGTGTTTATTATAAACCATCAAACTGTCACTTGTAAAAAGTGGGGACTGTTGGTGCTGAGACTTCAGCTCTTAAAACTACCTGTGAACGTGGCCTAGTTCATTAACAGCATAATAAATCCACCAGAGCACACACACACGTGCACAAACATACACATTCACCTCAAATAAGCAGTGTGTAAACAGAAAAGACAAATCAAGAGTCTGAGTCTAAATAACTTCGAAAATAGTAAGAATAGCCTCTAAGTGTCCCCTGTGTGCCAGGTACTTAATCCTCATAATGCAATAAAGGTGAAATGAACCTCACTTCACCCTTAAGGAGGGAAGCTTAGAGAAGTGAAGTCACCTGCCCAGTCACACAGCTGATCTCAGGTCCAAATGAGCCCAGACTGTAAGTTTCATTACTAAGCTGCACTGCCTCGCCAAAGAGAATTTCATTTACTCAATAATGAATAATAATAATAAGTAATAATAAATACGTACTGTGAACCTAATATGCCTGGCACTACTCTAAGTACAATACTGGGAGCAAAGCAACAAACAAAGCAGAAACTCCCACCCTTGTGCAGAGCACATTCCAGTGTGGGGATGGGAAAGATAATAAAAGGATTAAGTAAAACATGCAAGATGATGTGGGTCATAATAAGGGTGGAAAGAAATGCAACAGGGAAGCAGACGGGGTGAGGCAGCAGCAAGAGGGTAGCAACATTAAACGGGGTGGTCAGGGGAGGCCTCCCTGAGCCAAGACCTGAAGGATGCTGCACATCTTTAAGGCAACCAGGAAACTCCTGACAGAGGAGGAGATGCAACCAATCTGTCCAGCACACCTCAACAGTTCAGACCTCAGAGAGGGGAGCCTTTGCCCATGACAGCCACGTGTCACACCTACTTTGTCTCTCTTCCCTCAGGCATGTGTGGGTTGGTGAGCAGGTCTCTGGCCTCACCATCACTACATGATGGCTGACCATGGCTGGTCCTAAGCCTGGACCTCTTCTCTCTCCAGTTCAGTGTGCCAAAATTCACTCCACACAGGAATGCTCCTTTTGACACTTCTCATTGCACACATGTCCTCCAGCACTTGGGTTACATGTAAAACATGGTAATGTGCTTTTGATCACCGAAGGGATGAGCAAAGACCTAAAAACTAGATAATACAGAGTATGAGACACTTAGGCTCTGCTGGCGTACACTGGTACAAGTACTATGAAGGGCAAAGGCACCCAATCTGCCGAAATGGTAAAGGCAGCTGCTCCTGAGCTAGTGATTCTTCTCCCAAAACTTACTATATATCCAGGCAAATACTCACATACCAGGGTATTTGGTGTAGAACTGTATGTAATAATAAAAGACCAGAACCATCTAAATTCCCTCGATGGAAAATCAGTCATGGTGCATCCATAAAGTAGACTCCAAACAGCAGTTCAAAAAAGAATGTGCAAAGGGTAGCAAGGACAGAACAGTGGCCTTTCAAAAGAGCATGTCTACTAACTGTACTGTGGCGGTGGATGAGGATGCCTTCGTCCTCGGGAATAAAAGGTCAGGATGCAGCCTTATTTATCCTCCAATGCTTTGCCAAAACCTGTAAGACTGCTAACATGTACAACACCAACTGGGCAGTACATGTGGTGCATCTAGGTAAAGAGTACAGAGTTCAATGTACTATTCTCGTCACTTTTCTGAAAGCTAGACATATTTTCAAAACACAAAGTTTAAGAGAAGTGTTAAGATCATGGCCAGACCTCAACAGGAGAAGCTCTGCAATACCTAGACCACTGGAGCCCCTTAAAGGGGAAACAGGTATCTGTGTTGGTTCCTGAAAAAGGCTCAGTGGGGGTAGGGGCAGAAGTCTCCTCTTCATGTGTGGGCAACAACCAGGCCAAAGCTTTAGTTAGCCAGAACTCAACTAGCATACTGCCCCCCTGACCCAGCCACAGACACAATAAAGCAAGGTCCAAAGTGGGTCCTCGGTCAGGGGCTGTGCAGCACCCCTCCCAGTCCAACTCAGTATGGGCTGATGTGATGGCTCTGAAAGACCTGCAGGCTCCTCAAAAGGGGGTGGGGGGAATGTACAAAATTAATTCATGTGCTAGATTGTTTAAAGCAGAAAAAGAGATATTTGGGAAACATCTGAAAAAAGCTATAGAACAAAAATATTCTTTGGCTAACATTAATAAATAAGGCTACTTCATTTTCCTAAGCGTTTGGATGCACTCAGAAGAACAGGTCTTTTGGTTTATGTATTATTGTGTTTTAACTGTAATAGTAATTACCATGTCCCCAGTGCCGGCATCCCCTGCTTATTGAGACAGAGCACGCAGAAATGATTTTGGGTTTGAATCCTGGCTCTGCCACTGACCACCTGGATGGTGTTGGTCCAATGCTTTAACCTCTTTACCCCAGTCTCCTCAGGGCAATATGTTCTGTAGAACATAAATAACATGCACACACTTCACGGGGCTGTTGGTGAAAACTCAAACACATCAAAAGCACTGCAGAAACAGCACCAATGCTATTTCTAGCTACAGAGCCAGGTGCCAGGGATAACCTCGTAGAGCTTACAGACTGGAAGTATAGACAGACTTTAAACAGATAACCCCCTAAACTACAAGTGAATGACCTTTACAACAAATGCCTCAAAGGAAAGGCACAGGTGCTAAAAGCCTACGCCAGAAGGGCATTTCCAGCAGAAGAAACAGCATGTGAAAAAGCAGAGGCAAGGGAGCTTGGCATGTTAAAGAAAGCGAAAGAAGAAAGTGTGTGTGAAATGTTTCATCACAGTGCCAGGAACAGGTTTAGCACTCAACAACGGCTGGTAGTAATAACTGACTGCTGGGTAATAAGCATGCCCCTCACCGTCATACTCACATATTAGTCCATTCACCATGGAGAATGGTCAGCTTAGTCACAATGCATGTAAGCAAATTTGAAATAAGTGCAATCTTAATTTATGGGCTCACTATATACAGGGTTGTCATACACTGGTAACCTTCTGAAACAACTTTTTGATTTAGTGTCATCTATTCGAACGGCAGTATGAACAGTAACAGCTGGGCAAGAAGCTCTTCAAGCTCAAGGTTCAGTTAGGTACCTAGATACTACCTCATTCGGCCCAAGGCGCCTGCATAAAACACGGGTAAGCTGGGCTTTTAAAACAGTGGCTCTAGCAGTTGAAAGACTAGTTATTGGCATACAAAACAAACAGCAAGCAATTGAAATCCACGGAGTGGTTGCTAATTCCTATTTCAAAATCTCAAGCTTGGCTGGCACAGAGAACAGATGGCTGTGTAATATGCAAACACATCGACGGCAACGACGGGCTCAGACTGGCTTCGGTGGTACTGAGAACAAGCTGGAGCTGCCGCACCGGTGTGGGGAGGTGAGAACAGCCTGGCAAAGAGTCTCTGGGGAACATCACGAAATGAAAAAAGGCAAAAGAGGCAGCCCCCCACCCCCAACACACACAGCAGTTGGGGTCTGGGCAGAAGTGGTGCGCTTCCTATGTATGCTTTGGCTGACACAGTGCATGCTCCCTTACCGGAAATGAGATGAGAATGCAGATCTCTAGAGCCAACAAAGATCTGCAACCTGCCTCCTCGACCAGCTAAATCCGGCCTGCCCCAGGAACACGATGTCCTGGGTGCAGGGAGGACCACTAAGGGCCACATTAACACAAGCAAAATGCAAAGAATCAATAGCAGTTACGGTTGGGAGAATATGCCAGTTTATCTAGTACAAGCTGCTATTTGGTTTAAAAGAAAAAACAAAGGCCCAAAGAGGAAAGTGCCTTTAGCAAGGCTATGTTTTCATCCATTTCTTTCATTCAGTCATTCATTCCTTCATTCAACAACTACTTATGGGCGGCTCCCTAAAACGTGCCAGGCATTGTCTAAGTGCTTGAGAAACATCCACGAAGGATATGAAGAACACCTCCTAGTAGTAGAGGAAGCCAGGCAAACAATAAACTCTTTTTCTACATACCTAAAATATATGTATGTCAGAAAATGAAATGTGTTCATGTTTGAAATGTGCATGTTAGGGGCCTGGGGGAAGTGCTACAAATGGTACATATGGCACTTGAGAGGGTAACTGTTGAGCGAAGATCTAAGAATGAGGATATGGATGCTGGGATACCTGGAGGAAGAATGGCCAGCTCTGAGGCCCTGGTGTGAGATGGGAACATGCCCTGCATGTTTTACAATCAGCAAGGAGGCTGAGGCTACAGCAGGGAGAACAAAGGAGAGAGGAGAAGCAGGTGAGGTGGGGTGGCAGGCAGATCACAGCTGGTACCAAGGGCACCACAGCCACATGGGCTCTTATCCTGGGTCGGGTGGGAGCAACTGCAGGCCTTAAGCAGAGGAGTAACATTACCTGACCTTCCTGGCTAGAGAACTCTGGCGGCTGGTCGAGAAGGAACTGTAGAAGCAGGGAGAGCCAACAAGTCCATGGCAGGCCCAGACCAAGAACATGGAGGTCAACCTGAGTTAATGATGGTTTCAAATCTAACTAAGCAGAATTCTTTTGGTCTTTGTGTTTTCAACTTGGAATTCTAAATTGCAAGGAATGCCACAGAACAAAGTAACTCCCCGCGGAATAAATGGTTAATGACTTCTACATGGGGAAGAACTTTCCAAGCTCAAAAGCAAAGTAAGAACATGACAACAACGATTAGATTTGATGTACAAATATTTTAACTTTATCACCAAACCTGCCGTCTACCGAGTGTGTGCATTGTGTCAGGCACTCTGCTGAGAGGCGGGAGAGCTCTGAGACAAGGCGAAGGGTATGGCTCTGGGGCCAGTTCCCCACCACCTAGTTGTATAAGGTAAGTTCTCAGCCCCCGGTCTCCTCACCTCTAAAAAGAGAACAATAATCATTGTACACACACCTCAGGGCTGTTTAGGGGATCAAATGTGTTAATTTGCGCACAGTCCCTAGCACAGTGCCTGGCACGCGGCAAGTGCTCAATAAACACTGGCCATTGTTATTATCAGGTGCCACAGAGTAGTCCTCCTCCTGGGCACCATGTCACTGTATTGATGGAAGAAAACGAGAGGCTCTCAGGGCACTGGACACTGAGCTGAATTCACACTCAGGCTGCCTGATGTCAAAGACCACGTTGTGTACATTTTAGAAGGGGACCCCTACTTTAAGTGAGTCTACACGGACAACAACAGATGGAGAAGAGGAGCCAGGAGGCGCATGTTCCCTTGCACAAGAATCACTCCCCAGGCAGCCATCACATGCCATGTCCAGTTCGGGGCCAGGGAGACAAAGACCCACAAGACTGGATCCTGCCTCCACGAGCTTTCAGGGGGGTCACCCTTCACCTCTGTGACCACAGGTTCCTCCCTTTAAAAAGAGGGACCTCTGTGGCCTCTTTAGCCTCTCCAGCTCTGAAATTTCATGATTCCATGTTTTTTTCTTATTCTGTTTCATAATACCATAGTAGGAGGGAAAGTATCAATAAGAAAGTAGGACATTGGGCGGCCCGGGTGGCTCAGCGGTTTAGCGCTGCCTTCAGCCCAGGGCCTGATCCTGGAGACCCGGGATCAAGTCCCATGTCGGGCTCCCTGAGTGGAGCTTGCCTCTCCCTCTGCCTGTGTCTCTGCCTCTCTCTCTCTGTATGTCTCTCATTAATAAATAAATAAAATCTTAAAAAAAAAAAAAAAAAGTAGGACATTTTGCTAAACAGAAAACAGACAACATATATTCCCCCTCACGTACACCCTACAATATAATAAATTTCACTGATAACGCCACACGAGCATCAGCTGCTTACACATCACTTTTCCAAACACTGTCAGATACAAACTGATTACTGGTGAGACTTCATCCTGACGTGCTTGGTACCAGTCCCCACACATGGGCCAATCGACACTAAACAAACCTGGGCCTTTCAAGCTGCCGGAGCCTCATTCTCTTCGCTGTTGGCGGGGAAATGAATTAAAAGATGAAAAAAGCAAGTGTTGTCACCTTTTTGTTAGATTTCCCTACGGGAGAATGGTTTAAACCAAACTAGGTAAGAGGCTGTGTGGTGAGTTACTCAAGAGGAGCCATTTATCATGTGCACGTCTATCACGGTGGACATGGCGGGGAGGGAGGAGACAAGATGAGGCGGTCCCACACTCGGAAGGTGTCACCTGACGGCAGCCTGCCCACACAAATGTCACGAGAAAGCTATAAATAGAGTTTGAAATCCATACATTGGGCAAAAGTGGGATGCGGCAAACAAACAGCAAGGCAGCATGTTTCCTTTTAGCCCTGCCCTGCCGGGAACAGAAGGCAGAGCTTAACGACACCCAGACCTTGCAGCCAGCCCATCAAGGCTCAAATGTGGATCAAGGACACAATGGTCCCAATAAGTGTTAAGTGACAAAGCATTATATTCACTAGGCAGACTTTACCTCTTCCCACAACTCCTGCTGTGCCCGCACTTCCCGGCATACCCGCACACTGGCTCCAGCTTCAGGATTTCCCCAGCAGCCTCTGAGGCACAGCACCAACACTGGCACCGTTACTTTTTTGGTTTTGCAAAGTTCAGGGATGAAAGATGCTTACCTTTGCATTTCACCTCATGCTGAGACTGGGCAAGGGAAGGAACCGGCAGCCTTGCTCCAAAGAGCAAAGGGTCAGGACACAGGGGCTGCATCTCACTATCTATCTGCGGAGCAGGGCAATTAGTCCTAAGACCAAACCATGGGCAGCAGAGAAGAATAAAAGAAAGGACCAAAAACGAGCAAATAAAGTAGAAGAAGGGCAGAGAAGGAGAGAACCAAAAAACAGAGGCAGGTCAAAAGAGGGTGGCCAAGACCTCGTGGGCACCCCTCAGTGCCTAACTAGGGTGGCAGCAGGGGTGCTGCTGGCAAGGAACAAAGGCAGTGGGGAGCCCAAGGTGGTGCACAGATGGCTGAGGAGTCCAGGCTCAAGAAGGGCTAAGGTGCATAGACGCTACTAGAGTGTGTGCATGTCTCCATGGCTCTCATACCCACTGTCTCTCACAGTCAGCTCTGTGATCTGGACCCAAGGAGCCATCCTGCAGACTCCAAGCTTTGAAAGAATAAGGTTTGGTATCCATGGGGCAGCATTACACGTGCATTTACCTTCAGGAACTGGACTCTGTGCAGAAGTGACTGTCCTGCCCCAGAGTGCAGTGTTCACAGAGCACATCCAGACCCTCCCATCCAGGGCTGCTACCACAGCCCCACACCAGTCAGTTGGGCTTTGGGGCTCATATGCATCGGACAAAGCTCTAGTTGAGAGCTAACCCCTGCTACTGAAAAAAAAAATGTGCAGCCACAGGATTTGCGGACCAAAGGGAAAAAAAAGATTATGTTTTACAATTTTTAAATATTCAGTGTGGCTTCAAAACTTAGGACCGAAGTCCAAATTAGTACTGCGTGGCAAAGAAGAAAGGGGGAAAATTCTGTCTGAAGCCATCATGTGCAAGCACATTCATGGGGTCTGGCCTATGGTGGCAGCTGCCACTGACTTTCTTCTTCTCAAGAATGCAAATGATTAAGATAGATTAAATACCTACTTTGCTTAAATACTCTTGATAATGAGTTTCTTTCCTTCTTTTAAGGGTGTTTGATGTTGGCAGTTGATGGATCTTGAGTTAAATTGTTTTAATTCAAAACAGCACCATCTGTTGTTAGGATCTGCCGGCTCAAGAGAGGAGGCAAGAAACAGCACTGCTGAGAGCCAGAGAAGGTGACAAGTAAATGATGAGAGAGGTGTGGAGGAAGGCAGGTGGTGGGGTGGAAAGAGCCCCTGCAGATGGGGCGGGGGGGAGGTTCAGAGACCGGGGTTCCTGTCTCAGCTCAGCCTCTGAGTGGCATAAGATTCGGAAAACTCAGTGTCTTCCTCTACAAAATGGTGACAGTGTGGACACTGGCAATCACTACTGCCAGCAACAATTACTAGTGCATTCTGTGTACCAGCCACTGAGATATGCACTGCACATAAACGATCTCATTTAGACCCATTTTATACCTTGTTTAAACTCCTTACGTCCAAGAGTATGTATACCAATGTCCCTGTTTAACAGCTGAGAAACCTGAACTCAGAGAGGTGGAGTCACTTGTCTGAGCTCACACAGCCAGGGGTGGGAAGGCAAAGTATGTGTGTCTCCAGAGGCTGCACTGGTAACCACGGTGCCCCACTGCCCAGCGGCCTTCAAAATGGAAGAGCCCTATGATTTCCACCCTCTAGTACCCAAAGTCTAGTGACCACGATCTACCTTTGCTCTGAGGTGTTGCTGAAGCAAAACCCAGATGAGGGTGAAGCTCTTCCAAAGCTGGACTCTCGATCTGTAAGTGACTCTGCGGCACCTGGCACTGCTGCTAGATAGGTCTTATTTAGTAGGCTCCACCTGCAATGCACACCTGTGATCCGAATGTTGATGTGAGTTGTAAAAATTAAAAGCTGGACTAGGTCCAATGGAAAATCCCCAGCATTTGATTTTTTTGAAAGGCTAGCTAAGTATCTTTCAAGATGCGGTGATTTATTTGGAACCATGACATTGTATAAAAGGAGTGCTCATCTTCCCATTCATCAGGTGTATACCATCTCTACCAACTCTAGATACAGAAACAAAGTAGGCAGGTTAGCACAGACATTCCACAGACCACCAGCTTACTTTCAGAGGGGCAAGGTAAGTTTTCTTTCTTTTTTAAGATTTTATTTATCCATGACAGACACACAGAGAGAGCCAGAGACACAGGCAAAAGGAGAAGCAGGCTCCCTGCGGGGAGTCGATATGGGACTTGATCACATCTTGTGGGGATCACACCCTCACGGGGTGTGTGCGGGGAAAACACCTTGAGCCGAAGGAAGGCAGACGCTTAACCACTGAGCCACCCAGGTGCCCTGCAAGGTAGTTTTTAAATTACATTTGAAGTAGGCAAACATAAAGCTCTCAGTAATAAAAGCTCTACTTCCAAACACCCTGAATTTACTCTTCAGAAATCTGTACAAACTTAGGAGGGCAAGGGGGACAAGGAAAAACATACCAACATCCAAGTGGAGAGGGAGTCCAGTGCTTCAGAAAAGAAAGAAAAAAAAAAAATAACAATCATATGAGAAGCCCCAGATTTAGGTGCTAGTGTCACAGTTATTTTTACTGCCAGACCTGGGGCAGCTCACTTAACCTTCTGAGGCTCAATTTTCCCATCTACCATGTTAAAAAAAAAAAAAAAAAGAGGAATAAAAATGTTCTGCCTTCAAGAAATAATAGTCAGGGCAGCCCCGGTGGCGCAGCGGTTTAGCGCCGCCTGCAGCCCAGGGCATGATCCTGGAGACCCTGGATCGAGTCCCACGTCAGGCTCTCTGCATGGAGCCTGCTTCTCCCTCTGCCTGTGTCTCTGCCTCTCTCTCTCTCTCTCTGTCTCTATGAATAAATAAATAAAATCTTTAAAAAAAAAAAAAAAGGAAAAATAAATAATAGTCAAAGTCCTGGATGGTGGCTATCCCAGAGGAACTGGAGGGAGAGGGGTTTAGTGGGGAGGGGCTCACAAGGGCCCTAGCTCTGCTTTTTAAGTTAGGGGGGAGGACACAGGTGTTGACTTTATTATTTTTATATTAATAACTTCTGATATTCATATTCATGATACAAAAACAATCATAGGTTTATATATGAAATGGGACATAAGTTTTAAAAATTGGAGGAAAAAACTATTCTGATTCCCCTATAGTGGAGAGCAAATGAAAACATATGCTATGGGGGGGGCGGGGGGAATCCCTGGGTGGCTCAGAGGTTTAGCGCCTGTCTTTGGCCCAGGGCGCGATCCTGGGGCCCCGGGATCAGGTCCCACGTTGGGCTCCCGGCATGGAGCCTGTCTCTCCCTCTGCCTGTGTCTCTGCCTCTCTTTCTCTCTCTATGTCTATCATCAATAAATAAAATATTAAAAAAGAAAAAAAAAAAGAAAATATATGCTATCGAGAAAGAGTAAAACTGGAAGTAATGACTTTCATTATAACATTATAACTTAAGTTAATAGATGAAAAAGAATTCCAACAGTCAGGAACTTATTTATACCTCAGGACGAAGATTTTCTGGGCAAGAGAAGCAACACCAGACAGGACGGCACGGCAGCCAGAACCCAGGCCTCAGTAAAGATAATAAATGACCACCCCTGCAACCAAAAAGGGCCAAATCCAAACATCACTTCTGGTCCAGGAAGCCAGGCTGATGCCCTGCACTGACAACACACACCAAAAATGGCAGTCACATCCACTGTTGTCGAGGGTGTTGACTGGGAGAGTTATTTTCTTCCTCATATTGGCTCTATTTTCCAGATTTCTATAATTAATCTGTTAATTTCAAAATTGAAAATGCAATTTTTAACAGTGACCTATGAGATAAGTGAAAGGAAAAGAAAAAGGGAAAGAAGGATGAGAGGTGGACGGGACAGACAAAAGGAGAAGGAAAGGTGAGCATGATTCAAGGTTTGGAGTCGGGTGAAACCTAAGCTCCAACACGTGGCAGCAGTGGGACCCAGGGGTAGGTCACCACCTCCCCAGGTTCAGTGTGCCCTCAGTGAAAGGGGGACAGCGGTGCACTTGCTACAGAGCTGCTTCTAGGGCAGGGACCAGCAAAAAACACCCAGCACAGTGTGACACCCGGTGAGTGCACTCTGTCAACACATTCTAAGCGCATTCTTCTTACTTCTCACCACCACCTTGCGCAGTGGTCTTTCATCAGAAACGCATAGCAAAAGAGGGGGGCAAGGGGCAAGGGGAACCTAGGCTTGTCCCCAGGGGCAAAGGGAGGACCACGCAGGCTTCACCTCTTCCCTGCATGCTCCTGGCAGCCTGACTGCCCACTGCGCCATGATTTTCAGTCTGCAAGTGAACTTTGTTTCTAATCATCTGCTTTGCAGTTGGATCTGCTGACCTCACATCTGAAGGACAGTTCCTGTATCCACTTAAACGATCAAAAACAGGGCACATTTATTTTACCCACAAATCCCATGGTTGGAAAATTACCTGTAGAACAGAATCAAATGAAGATATTTCTTTTTTTTCACTTCTGGTCAGTTTTCATTTAATGAGAAGCATGCCATTAACAAGCAAAAATAAAATTTATTTAATTCAGTAGAATGGCACTAAAAACATGAAAAAAGGTTGATTCAGAGTGTCACCTCGCACCATCCACCAGAAGTAATTTTACATCAATTCGAGTTAAAAGTATGAAATTCAGCCACAGACAAGCATGGCATGAATGTCTCACAGCTACTTTCTTAGTTTAAAGGGACAGAAGACAAAAAGAAAAGGACCAACAGATTTGACTAAACAAACACTAAAAGCTTTGGTGTGTTAAAAAAAAAAAAAAAAAAAACAGAACAAAATCTAAGGCAAACAACACATTGGGAAGATACATGAAAAACAAAAAAAGGCTTAATATTAATAGTTTTAAAGAGCAACAATGAAAAATATTTGTACAAAGTATGCCAAGATGTGTGTTCAAGAATACTCCGTGCAGCACATTTAAGTAGAAAATAAGTTGGCAACCTATCAACAGGAGCCGAGTATACACATCACACAGTGCATTCCCACGACAGGATACCGCACTAAGGTGTATGTGCAGATTATCTCCCTATCATTGCATGAAAGGCAATGGTGAAGTGCTATGTTTAGTAGGATCCCACTCTTGGTTTTGGTCATCTAACACCCATACTAATACGCACGAAGTTCCTAAAGGACTGTCCATCAAGCTGTTAAGTAGTTTTATCAGAGTGAGAGTGACAAAGGGAATCCCACCCCAACTATTCATTGTTTATTTTCTAGACCTCTGTTTGTTTGCTTGCTTGTTTTATAACATATTATCTTATAATTCAAAAAAAAACCCAATACTGTGGCAGCCACTTCTAAATGCCTGTTAATATCCATTTTCCTTTACTTTCTCAGTGACAGAACGCCAAGTTTTTAAAGAGGACCCAATGCTATCCAACCAAAACACTACATTTCTCAGCAACCCTTGCAGCTAAGTACAGTCCAAGTGTCTCTGTTCTGGCCAATAAGATATAAGCAAAATGTTCTGGCAGGTTCCTTAAAAGCTCACGATAAGTGCCCTCTTGCCCTTTTTTTCTTCTCATCTTCTTAGAGGTTCCTGCTAGAGATGAGAATGTGATGGCTGGAGGTCCAGCAGCCATACCAGACAACTTGGGAATGGAAGCCATGCATGGCAAAGCAACAAGAAAAACGGAACCTTGGTCCCTGGCAATATGGAGCTCCTATACTAGCCCTGGAATTATTTTGGGAGGACTATGTTATTATTTTGGGAGGACGAATTCTGATAAAAATAATGCCTAAATTAAGCAGATTAAAAGACGATGGATCAAAATTGACAAATGAAGGGATCCCTGGGTGGCGCAGCAGTTTGGCGCCTGCCTTTTGCCCAGGGCGCAATCCTGGAGACCCAGGATCGAATCCCACGTCGGGCTCCCAGTGCATGGAGCCTGCTTCTCCCTCTGCCTGTGTCTCTGCCTCTCTCTCTCTCTCTGTGTGACTATCATAAATAAATAAAAATTAAAAAAAATTGACAAATGAAGAGAAGAAATGAGGTACACTGAGGTAATAAATATAAAAGCAGAAGTTCACCTCAGTACTAATCAAGGAAACAAACTAACACAGTAAGCTGCTGTGGTTCACCTATCAACTAAGTACAGATGGGAGTATTCTTGTTTTATTTTTTTTTAAGATTTATTTATTAATGAGAGACACAGAGAGAGAGAAAGAGAACAGCAGAGACACAGGCAGAGGGAGAAGCAGGCTCCATGCAGGGAGCCTGACATGGGACTCGATCCCGGATCTCCAGGATCAGGCCCTGGGCTGAAGGCGGTGCTAAACCACTGAGCCACCTGGGCCGCCCTCTTGTTTTATTTTGACAATTTTTTCCAATGCTCGTGAAAGTACATTGAAATAGAACTAATTTTTTTTTAAGATTTTACTTATTTATTCACAAGAGACAGAGAAAGAGGCAGAGACATAGGCAGAGAGAGAAGCAGGCTCCATGCAGGGAGCCCGATGTGGGACTCAATCCCGGGACTCTAGGATCACGCCCTGGGCCGAAGGCAGATGCTCAACCACTGAGCCACCCAGGCGTCCCAGACCAACTAATATTGCTATGGATTATAAACAGTCATTTTGGAACAGTCATTTCAGAAAGCAATCTTGTAATACATACCAAGAATCTTTAAAAAAAGAAAACCATCCCTCATTCCAGGTCCAGGGAAGAGAGAACAAGCTCCTTCCTCTCTACCACTGCAGCTTAAAAACCTAGATGGAATGTATGGAGCAGTTATTTGAGGATTCTGAGGAATAAACAGCAACATGTGAATTAAAGAAGAAGACCAGAATTCGAAGTACCACTGACCAGAGATAAGTTTATCCACCAGAATCCTCAGCCTGGATTCAATGCTGCCTCAAACTGGAAGTATCCATCAGTGCAAACAGAGACACTCCAAGAACAGTTCTCTAATTCTGGCTCAAGGCATGGGAAAGAGTCACCAATTCCGAGACAGTGGACAAGATCACTTGTTGGTTTTCTTCCTCCTTGCCATTCTCTTATGTCCCAGCCCTTAAACAATCACAGCAGTGGTGGGGACAACAGCATTAGCAGCTATGACAGCCGAACATCTTGAGGATAAGGAAACTCCCTTCTTCAGTCATTCAGTCAGAGGAGCTGTGGTTCCAAGACACTAGAGGATCACACCTCCCTTGCTTTCATTCTCTCTACCCTCTTATTACTTTGTCCCAAATATAACAGGGAGAAGCACACAGCCTAGAAGGGCAAATAAAACCCTACTTTTCTGGCCAAGAACCAGAAAGGAGAAACCTACAGAATCAGAAATTACAAGAGAGATTGCAGAAAAAGAAGTACCTGAGGAAGCAAGCTCATAAAGTTGTTTATGAACTCCTGTCTTCATCGCTAAGCTATATAAGCATGGATTTGACTCTAGAGAGCATAAAACAGACTCTAACAACTCAACTATAGGAGAGATGACCACCAACTCACAGACACTGAGTGCCACACGAGACAGACCAGAATAGCCATGCAAAGTCTTTGAAAACAAAACTAACAGTGAAGCCACCACCCACAGAAGGTGGATCTGAACTGACAACCCAAACTCAACAGGTCAACTGCTTCCTAAAACAAAAATATCCAAATTCTATCTCCTGCCCCACCAATATCCATATTCCCAGAAGAACTTAAACAGAATCTCCTAAGATACTATTAAAATGCCTAAGATACAATCCAAAATTACTTGACATATAAATAATAAGGAAAATCTCAAAACATGTATGTAAAGATGCCACTATGATATGACAGAGATGTTGGAATTTTCTTTTTTAAAACATATTTAAATTCAATTAATTAACATACAGTGTATTATTAGCTTCAGAGGTAGAGTTCAGTGAATCATCAGTCTTATATAACACCCAGGGCTCATTACATCATGTGTCCTCCTCAATGTTCATCACCCAGTTACCCCCACCTCCAGCAACCCTCAGTTTATTTCCTATGACTAAGAGTCTCTTATGGTTTTGTCTCCCTCTCTGATTTCATCTTGTTTTATTTTTTTCCACCCTTCCCCTACACTCCTGTTTTGTTTCTTAAATTCCACATAAGTGAAATCATATGATAACTATCTTTCTCTGGTTGACTTATTTCATTCAGCATAATACCCTCTAGTTCCGTCTACGTCATTGCAAATGGCAAGATTTCATTTTTTGATGGCTAATATTCCATTTGTATATATGTAAGTGATGTTGGAATTTTCTTACAAAGACATTAAATGGATACTATAAAAACGCTCCAACAAGTAAGGGCAAACATTCTTGAAATGAATAGAAAAACAGAAAGTCTCAGCAAAGAAACAGAAGATACAGAAAACCAAATGGAATTTATAGAAGAACACGCACAGAAACATACCACTTAGTCCACTTTGTACCTTTGTAGTGGTTCAACCGATGATTTATGGTTTTATAATAAAGCTCATCCAAATCCTGAAGAATAAAAAAATCCATACCCTGGGGCACCTGGGTGGCTCAGTGGTTGAGCGTCTGCCTTTGGCTCAGGGCGTGATCCCAGAGTCCTGGGATTGAGTCCCACATCAGACTCCCAACATGGAGCCGGCTTCTCCCTCTGCCTGTATCTCTGCCTCTCTCTGTGTCTCTCATGAATAAATAAATAAATAAAATCTTAAAAAAAAAAAAAAAAGTCCATACCCTTTCACCCAATAATTCTACTTCTGGGACTCTATCATCCAAGGGGCACCCTTATGTCCTCTAAGAACTTTCTAAAGTTCTCCTAAACAAAGATGAAACACTGTGCACCAGGATGTTTATTCCATCAATACTTGTAACAGTGGTAAACTAAATGTCCAACCTAAAAGGGAAATGATGGTGGGGGAATGGGAAACTATGGTAGAACATTATACAGTTTTTGGTTTTTTTTTTAAAGATTTTATTTATTCATTTTTTTAAAGATTTTATTTATTTATTCATGAGAGACACACAGAGAGACAGAGAGGCAGAAACACAGGCAGAGGGAGAACCAGGCTCTCCGTGGGGAGCCTGATGTGGGACTCGATCCCAGGACCCCAAGATCATGCCCTGAGCCAAAGGCAGATGCTCAACCACCGAGCCACCCAGGCATCCCCATTATACAGTTTTTAAAATTTAAGTTTTCTGAATACTTATATAGGAATATTACCACATAATATTATCAAAATTTTCTTATGATATAAGAGAAAATGGGGTGGGGGTAGTTTTCATTATACATGAAGAATAAACAACAAAGCTAAACACAGAAACATTTACACAGAAAAAAGGACTAGAAAGAAAGAATATTAAAGTGTTAACAGTGCTAAACTAAAAGTGGAAGGATTATAGATTACTTTTTCTTCTTTCTGTTTCTCTATGTTTTTCAGATTGGGATAATGAGCACATATTACTTTGAAAACAATAATTAACTGCTTCCCACACACATGCAAAAATTTCCCTATCTTGCAAACATTCTCAAATTATCTCTCTAGACACTAAGTCACGTTATAGATTTTTCAACCAAAATTTTCCTCTCAAGCGTGAAAAAAAATGTTCCTTAAATGTAAGAATCTCAATCACTCTTGTTTCTAGTCCTCCAGTCAACTACTATGGCAAGGGAAAACATCCCCACTGCTGATGGTTAATAAATAATCTGAAATTATGCAGAACTATTCAAATCAGACCAGTCTTCCTTATTAGGAAAAAAAATTTAATATGACACATTTGCAAGAACACCATTCCAAAGTAGCTTGGTCTCTGTGGACAATTACAGAATGTCAAGCTGTCACACGTAACACCACTAATAACTAAACTGTTCTTTTGATTCCTCATAACTTAAAGGTCCCCACCCTCCCAAACTGTCAAGGAGGCCCCTTCCCCTCCATCTGTTCTACAGTACCAGGCTTCACATGAAAGGCCAACAGCAGAACCCCTCTGGACCCGTCAGCCTGGCTCATCAACCACACGTGAAGCCAACCCATTCTGTGGCCACAGCCTGTCCTTCATCCAACACGCTGGTAACGGGGTGGAGAGCAGGGCTCTGGCAACATGCTGGGGTGTCATCCATTCAAGTTAGGATTTCCAAGAACAAAACAGACCATTTCTAAGCGACGGCAGAGTAGCTGTGACTAATTTTCAGGATAAAAAATGCACCCTGGGTTTCTGCCCTTTAAGCACTAGGGTAGCCGCTTAGTAAATTAGAGCTGTGCTGTTAAAAGCAAACAGTACCGAAGGAGAGCACAAAGTCAACTATGGCACCCGGGCAATTTGGTATCTTCTTCAATCTTCCTGAAATGTGATTAAGCATGACCTTTAAGAGTATTGGATCTACCAATCAATTTTGGTGAAACAACCTTGCTGGTGACACAGGAGTGTACCCTGTAGAGGGAGGAGCCTACCATAGCATGGCCTAACCATCTTTTGTACAGGAAAAGTTACCGAGATTTATCTCAATTGATTTTACTTGCAAGAAAAACACATCATAAAACTGCAACCTCAGCAAGACACCAAAGGTCGGTCTTGGCTTCTTGAGGGATGAACTTGATATCAATAGTTATTAGGACACATTCATATAAGATACACAAGAGAGACAGAGAGAAGATGCTGGTAATCTTACTTAATCCTGATGCGGCCCTAAATCAGGCTCTGCAGGCTGTGGGAAAAATCAAGGAAAAACTTCAATATTCCTGAGATGAGATTCTGTACGCATGTGCTTACATCTGGAGCCAGAAGAAGAGCAATGGCAAGGTGGTGATTCCAGAGCACTGTGTGGGGAGACATTGTGCAGGGAGCTGGAAGGTCACCCGTCCGTGCTCCTCTGGCTCCTCGAGATTCTTGGTGACAAACTGGTAAGATCCGGTTCAAAGTCCAGCAGAGTGCTGGGTGCAACTGAGAACATACATGGGATCACAGAGTGCTTATACTAGGACAAGCCCTTACGGTCAGAAAGGGCTGAGAAAGAAACAAAGTGCTTTGGGCACTCTGCAACCCCACCTGTCCTTTCTGGTTAGTCAACTGTCGGCAGCACCGGTTCCCAGAACCCCGCGTTACCCTAACCACACACTCAATCCTCAGTAAAAGCAGCAAATAGAAAACACTGCTGGAAAGAAATGGAGGCAATCCAAAAAGAACAAAAAAAGGTAAAATTTCTTCAAAAGAATCCAGAATTGGGAAATATATATGTGTACACACACACACACACACACACACACACACACATAGATTTTGCATGGTCCTAAAATAAAATTATTCCTTTTCCTAAGCCTAATACCACAAAGTCCTTGAGTTCAAGCCCAAGAAACTGGAGAAATAAATCGTTTCCTAGACTGTGGAATGGGGCTGATTATATGTATTACTAAGTTAACAAACATCAGGGCATTACTCATAACGTAATATAAATGGCACTTAATTACAAATCAGGAAACAAGAGTTCTAGTCACAACCAGGTGATATGGGAAACATTCCAGAAGTGAGAGCAGGTGGACCTTCAGGATGAGGAGGGAGAGGGGAGAAAAGGGTGTTTCGGAAGTGGCATAACATCAACCAAAGGGAAATCTGGAAAGTACAAGTATGTTCCAAGGACAGAAAGTTGAATAGTTTGACCAAAGGAAGAAGCATGTGAGGCATCAGATGGGAGATGAGAGGCAGTCAGGGTAGGCTAGGGGCTGAATGCCAGGCTCGGAGGGTGGGCAATAGCCCACGGGATCACCACTAGAGACTTGGACGTATTTAGCTGACAATGTCCAACACAGGAAGTCACTATAAAAGACCGGGTCTAGGCCCTCCTATATTCACAGGGAAAAGAACACTAGAAAATCAATATAAATTACAGATGCAGAGTATCTTTTTTGACAGTGAAAGATACTAATAGCAACAACTGTAGCAGAATGCCTTTGGAAGACTCCAAGGCTAGATTTCTTGCTGTTTCCTCTGGAGGAAGGAAGGCTCCCCCCAGGCAGCAGCCAGCTGACCCCCACTGCCATGGAGCCTCTGCTCTGAACACAGGCCTTGCCCCAACCCCATCGAAGGAGCCCCACTCCAGTCTCTCCAGCCTTTCGTCCTGCATTATATTGGCTCTAAAGCACTTATAACTGCCCAATTTTATTTATATATTTTCATTTGTCTCCTCTGCCAGAATATAAGCTCCATAAGAGCAATGACCTTGAGACTTCTTTTTTTCATGACTATATTTCCAGCATCTGAGCATATGGTAGGCACTTGATAATACTGGATGAATGAAGACTCAGCAGCGGCCTCAATGTTTCTCAACCAGAACTTGTCCAAGGGACCCCAGGCTCAACAACACATACACATATACAAATCTGACACCACCACCACCACCACACACACACAGTGCTGCAAATACTCTAAGCAACGAATCCTTTCTCAACTCAAGTGTCAAGAGAGTAGCTTTTCTAATCAATTGGGAGATGCATCCCTAATAATGTGTTCCCAATATCAGCTACAGTACATGAGACTGTCAATTATTTACTGATAAACTGAATCAGATTCAAAGTTATCACTGTAACATGTCTGCCATTCATCTGCATTTCAGCAAGCTTTCTTGAGTGTGAAAGGAAGCACTAGAATTACAGCTAGCTGGTATGTGAGTGTCTGGAAGGATTAACCCAAATGCCACATGTACTTTGTTCTAAAATCTGACTATGTGAGTGAGAAAAGAGGGCTTATCTTGGCCACAGATGGATCCCTTTAACTGAGGGTCTGCTTTCTTTCCCATCCCATCGTTACAGCCAATACTTTTCAAAGTCCTATCCTACCTTCCGCCCACATCCCTGAGCCAGATTATCAAGCCTGTGAAAATATGTGCAGTTAAATAAATAAAGGGGGTTAGTACTGATCTATATAGTCCGGGATAGCTTTCCAGTCTTGAGATGTGCGTCATCCAATATAGTGCCTATAGGCTACATGTGGCTATTTAATTTTAATTAATTTTTTTAATGATTTTATTTGTTTGGAGATGCCTGGGTGGTTCCGCAGTTGAGCATCTGCCTTCAGCTCAGGGCATGATCCTGGAGTCTGTGATCGAGTCCCACATCGGGCTCCCTGTGAGGAGACTGCTTCTCCCTCTGCCTATCTCTACCTCTCTCTGTGCGTCTCTCATGAATAAATAAATAAAATCATTAAAAAAAAAAAAGACTTTATTTGAGAGAGAGCAAGAGAGCACAAGAGCACAAGCAAGGGGCACGGCAGAGGGAAAGGGAAAAGCAGGTTCCCTGCTTATCAAGGAGCCCAATTCGGGGCTCAATCCCAGGACCCCAAGATCATGATCTGAGCCCAAAGCAGACACAACCAACTGAGCCTCCTGGGTGCCTCTATTTAACTTAAATTTAATTAAAATTTAGTAAAACTTAGAAGTCAGTTCCTTAGTTACTCTAGCCACATTTTCAAGGGCTCAATAGTTACAGGTGGCCACTGGCTACCACGTGGAATAACCCCAATAGAGGACATGTCCATCACCACAGAAGATACTGATGGTGAGCACTGCTCTGGATTCCAGAGAATGTCGCATTCCATACTAAGACCAGAAGAGTTCCAACAGAGGAGACTAAGGTGCCAAAGCAGGCCCCTTTGCTTGCTATCTTTACTATGATAGGGACATTCAGCTTATGATCAATCGTACAAAAGATGAACAATAAAACAAAATGAACTGTGGTCCAGGAAAACGGGTAAGAGGAAAAATAACATGGCTGCCACTCACTTTCTGACTAATTTCATCCAGCTCATGCATTAGCTTTTGCACGTTTTGAGCAAACTGCATGCAGCACAGCTCTGACAAGCGGGGACAGAGGGCCACAAGGAAGAGGGAACTATGAGGGAGACAACAGTGTCAGCAAGTACCCAAATCTGTTGGCTCTCAGAAGTAGTCACCTTAAGATACTCTAACTCTTTTATATTTCCTTTACATACTCTAACTCTTTTATATTTCCTTTACAAGGGATCAGCTATTTGTCTACAAACTTCTGCTTCACAAGCAAAAACAAAACATCTTGAAGAAGAGCTGACATTTAATCTGCAAACTGTCCCTATTTCAAGGTTTAATAATAAAAGATTAATTCAGCACAGTGGCTACCTTGTTGTGATGCAATACGTAGGTTTTTCAAGTATATAATGGCTATCAGGAATAAAGCCTAGTAACTCTTTGTAGAAGAAGCATTTCAAAGGCAAGGCTTAAAAACAGAGGGAAAAAAAAATCTCCTATTAATAAAGCCCAATCAAACTCCGGGCAGTCAGATACTCCCCACACCCCACTCCAGGCCAACTGAAATTACTGCTCTGTTAGGAGTTTTTCTTAAGTATGTCCCTTAATGATTCCATGAAAAGGTTGCTCAGAAACCTGTTAGCTTGGCTACAAAGGAAAACATGTTAAGGGGAAAGAAGGTAATAAGGAGGGAGGTTAAGAATTTCTTTAGGATAAACACCAAAGATCTGAAGGAGGGGAAATGGGAAAAAGAAGGGGGGAGGGGGAGAGAGCAAAAGGGAGATGGGGGAAGAGGGAAAGCAGGAGACAGAGATGTGTGTAGGTATTAGGAAAAAATACCTCTCAAAACACACACACAGGCATATGGACATTCTAGTGAGTGCTTACTATGTGTCAAACCTTATAGTAAATAATTTATAGACATTATGTCAACCCTAACAATAACCCACTCTTCTAGCCCCATTTCACATGTGAAAACTGAGATACAGAGACATTAAGCAATATGCCTGAAGTCACACAGCTAGGAAATGGCAAAAAGAGGCAATGAACCCAGGCAAAACTTCCAGAACGCGGGCTTATAAATCCTGTACCACACTGCTCAGCCTCTCCTACTGTTCTCTTCACATACCTTACATTCCAGGCAAAATAGCAGAGTCTCATTAGCCAAATACAGAGTTCACCGAAGTGGTGCTTACCAGGTGACTCCTGCCTAGTTCCCAGGTGAACAAAGTTCTCCACTTTAGTACTACCTATGTATTATAATGTCTACCAGAACACATATATGACAAATAACTAAATGTCACAAAGTTTCCTGTTTAAAGCAAATGTATGAAGAAAAAAGTTAACCTATTTAAAAAATATCAAGTAACTGAAAGTAAGAATGATATGGGAATATGGCCAACAAACACACACAAATCAAGATGGTAGCATGGGAATCTAATTTGTTTAGATTGGAAAGGTTTAGAAAGTCTAGTTTATTAAGATTTTAATTTTTTTACATTTGCCCAAACTGTCCTCTCTACCTAGAATGGAAGATTCCTGTCCTCTTCCCTACCCTTCATATATACCTGTTGAAAGCACAGACATCTTTCTGGGGCAGGTCAACATCCCCTCTCCTAGTCTTCCTTAGGGTATACTCACCACAATGGTCTCCTCTACAAGATCCTAGGAGCCCTCTGTGCCTACCAGGAGATTATAACCTGCTGCCCTGAGCCACATGGATCTGTGTCCCACCTCTCCTCTCACTGTGCTGGAAGCATTGTGAAGGCAGCGTCCTGTCTTCTCTAGGCCCCCAAAGAGTTGAGCACACACAGCCTTCCACACAGTAGGCCCTCAGGAAACATTTCCCAAATGCCCATGCTGGGGTTCCCTCTGAGCATTCTTTGGAGACAAGACAAGGTATTCCTCACTTCTGTCAACAAACAGCAAACAGTATAAAATCGTTATACCCTAAATATTTCTTGAAACAGAAGACTCCAACAGGAATGTTGTAAGCCAAATCTATAAGGAACTGGAAGTTATTTTCTTATTAATGCTCATCAAGTCTCATTGCAAGTCTGCATGCCACAACTGGGATTGAGCTTTTGTAAGGTCTCCACCACGTGCCTACCCTTCTATGAGTACTTTATAAACAAAATACAGTAATTAACCTTGGGACCATTGAAAACCACATATACGACCAGACGAAATTAATATTTACAAGATCAAACAGGACAGCAAAGACGATTAAATCAAGAAGGATTTAGATGTGGGTCAACTCATCCTCCAAACCACAAATGAAATCTGCTATTAAGATGCCTTACACTCACTGGTAGCACTGACAAGCTGCTTCCAAGACAAAATAAGAAGGGTAAAGCATCTGGACTCAAGTCAGTGCAAAGTGGACTCCCCATTACCCATCCATCCGTTCATGGGAGTCAAGAGCAGCCAGGACCATTAAATCCACCGAGAATGCAAACATCTCATGTCAGTCGAGCATCCGCCCACCCCAGTACAACTGTAATGATTAAAAATTCTAAGAAAAACAGCACTGGGGCGCCTGGGCAGCTCAGTAAGTTAAGCATCTACCTTCAGCTCAGGTCGTGATCCCAGGGTTCTGGGATCAAGCACCACATCAGGCTCCCTGCTCCGTGGAGAGGCTGCTTTTCTCTCTCCCCTCTGTTCATGCTCTCTTGCTCTCTCTCTCAAATAAATAAAATCTTTAAAAACAAAAAAAAAGGCTATTTATTGAGCCCTTATTATATGCCACATATCATTCTAATTCCTTTACGTGTATCAATTCACTGAACCCGGACCACAACCCAGTGAGGCAGCTGCTGTGGTGAGGCCCGTCTTGCAGAGGAGGAGGCACAAAGAGGTTAGCCGTCTGCCCCAAGAGCCCCAGGGAGGAAGTGGCTGAGGCAGAGTGTGAACTGGCCTCAGACAGAGCCCGAGTGCCCGGTCAACAGGGCACACAACTGCGGAGCTCACGCTGAGATTTTACCCTCCCCGTGAAAAGGCAGAACCCTCGCTCCCATTTCCACCACAGTAACTACGGCGCGCTGTTCATGTCTTGTGTTCATCACAGACCCTGTGGTTACACAGGACAATGCCGGCAGTTTCTGCAGCTCATTGTTAGTCCTAAAACATATCCTGCTCCTGCAAGCAATTCAGATCAATCTTCTGACATCTGAACGGACTCCTAGTGGTGCAGTCATGATAGGGAAGAGGAAGAATAGAACTCCGACCCCTGCGGCAGACACACTGGTGGACGGTCAAGCAAGGACCCATCTCCCGTCCCAGCAATGACACGAGTACTGCTAGGGGAAAGTATTCCCACCTTCCCAGCAGGTAAGTGCCACTTCGAAAAGCAACTTTCCAACTTTCAGAGTCAAACAGAGGAAGGTACAGATGTGGGAACGGAGGGCACGGCAGAGGCCGCCTCTGGGCTACCTCCACAAGACCTCTTCCTCTGAGTGCGGCCCATCTCCGTGGACACAGTCATTAGACCAGAAAAAAAAACAGTGGACTCCAGACTCTCTCTTGGAGTGTGGAACTAAAAGGTTCTTTATCCGGCCCACAGTTCACCAAAACATAAGTATTGTAAAGTCAGAGGCCCAGGGTGTCCTACTCCCCAAGGGCACCTGTCAGCATCTGCCTGCACTGGAAAACCTGATAGAGACACACAAAGAGGCAGGACAGGAGCCATGGGTCAGTCCTGGAGTGCCAAGGCTGGCTGAGCAGTTGCTCTGGTTCCTGATATCTCTCTGATTTTTGGTGCCAACTGCTTGGGAAGGCCTGGCTCTATTTCCTGCTGATGCCAAAACACACCCAATAAATGCCCCCTTTTTGCTTCCATGAACTCAAGTGAATCTCTTCCTTGCAACCAAAGGAGTCTAGACAAAGGCAAAAGTAAGCCTGCATCACCCATGATGATCCTCAGCCAATTCCATGAAGCAGGATTATTTAAAGTGTTGGGGCTTGTCTGGATCTCCTCAAACTCTAAAGGGTCAGGGAAAAAGCCCAGGTTGTGGACAATTCAAAGCTGTCTGGTTTCAGGCAAGGCTTTCCATGAGCCTTGAGGTCTTCAGCAAACCAGCAGGGACAGCCATGTTCAACTGGCCTGATTCACAAGTCACTGGGAGGACCAAGTGAGATCACGGGTGGGAGTCTGGGCTATCATGTACTGTGACAATCATTTCTATGAGGGAACCACACACGGGCACAGCCCCAGAGAAGGTATGAAAGTGCTCAGTATACCCTAACGAAGGAACACAAAGCTGGGCTGCACAGACCCACTTGGTATGGCTTTTTTTTTTTTAAGATTTTATTTTATTATTTATTCATGAGAGAGAGGCAGAGGCACAGGCAGAGGGAGAAGCAGGCTCCATGCAGGGAGCCCGACATCCCAGGATCGCACCCTGGGCTGAAAGCGGCACTAAACCGCTGAGCCACCTGGGCTGCCCTCGGTATGGCATTTAAATATTTCCCTGCATATGTGGCCAGTTTCCTTCTGCCTGAAATAATCAGGAATAATTTAGGTGAGACCTCAGTAAACTTCAATTACTCTAGGATAAATATGAGCGCATATCGAAGCCAATGAGAGGCAACAACTTCAATTTCCAGATACAAAATTAGCAACAAGAAAATTCTGCCTACACCTGAGGTTTTCTAGCAGGTGACTCCAAGCATTACTGATCAAAATAAAAAGACTCCCTGAATTTAGTACCGGTAAGCCCTCTGAAGGCAGAAAACTGAGTTTATCCTTCTTTGAGATGCCAGAAAAATCAGTGCACCCCCTTAACTTCCTCAGCCTCTCCTTGATGACCCTGATGGAGAGGTCATGACTGTGGCTCCCCATATTCACAAAAATGGAATGCTCTGTGCCCAAGGAGGAAAAAATATCAAACATACCAATCTTATCTTTTTTAACATTAAGAATTACAGAAGACTTGGCCACCAATTATGAAAGTAAAATCTTTATATTAGGCTGAGTGAAAAATATGTTGAATGTGAGCATTTGAGAGCCATACATAAAAAACGTGATATGACACATACTATATAGGGATTCTCGTCCCCTCTCCCTACGCAAAGAGAGGCAAAGTGCATATTATTTTTAGCAATTGGAAGGTCATGTGAAGGGCATTATATGACAAAAACGTCTGGGCCCTCCAAATGCACAACTCTACAACTTCAGTGACAAGCTAAGGATTTTATAACCAGACCCCATTATGAGTATAGCATATTTCACTTATTCTAAAACCTTCTGAAATCATGATGCATCTTATGATCATGGTGTTTGAAAATTTATCTATGGCCATGCTTTGTCTTTCTCAGTGGTACATAAAGTAATGAGGCATCTTACAATCAATGGCACATTACATCCAGTAAAACAGAAGGAATTTGGTGCATGTGCTCCTCCTCACTGTCCACACTGCCTTCCCATCCCTGAAAAGAACTAATAAACCCACTCTGGCCTCGTCCTGGAAATCCTGCCGTATCTGAAAGAACGAAGCAGCAGTGGTGGTAGATGGACGACATATCTTCACTACATCGGAGAAAATGAAATTAACTCACAGATGAAGATAAAAGAGAACAGTTCTCCACAAGTGAGACGTGATCTACAGGATCAGAATCCAAACAAGTGCTTTCCCACTCTTAAAAGCTTCTAACTCAAACTAGAGTATTTACTTTGGATAGAGGCTGGAATCTCAGGGAGGGCAAGAGGAGAAAGAATCACCCTCAGAATGACTTCAGTGAAGAGCTATAGACCAGCATGGGGCTTAGTTAAAGGAAGACAAGCTTCAAGTTTAAATAGTAATTTGTGCATAATTATCTTCTCAGGTTTATACAAGATAGTTAGATTAAATAAATTAATCAATTACAAATTGCACTGGCAAGCTCCAGTGCCTAGCTTCTCCTAAGGCCAACCTGCCAACCGCTCCAAGGCTGCGTGTCACAGCCCCCAATCGGAGCTGGCAGGTGATGGGGGTAGAGGAGGTGAAGTCACGCGCTGAGCCATCTGAGGGGCGGGCGGAGGGAGGTTCTGCTGAGCCGTGACAATGGAAGCCTTAAACACAAGATCCATTACAGCCTGAACACCCACAGCCATTTACACATCATGGTTGGAAATAAATCCTCGGGAAAGCAAAGACTGGGGGGGGGGGGGGGGGGCAGCCATTAATATGCCTTGCCCAAAACACAGCCCAAGATCTCTGTCTACTGAGATGTGTGACTGGGCCTCATGCCCTCTCTTACCAACCTCCTGGGAATTGTTATTAGGACGTCAGGTTAGTATCAGTTTATTAGTATCAATCTTTGCTAATATAGTTCATTAGCAAGCTCCTGAGAGCTTACACTTACTCAGAGCTAGTAAGTTCTTTACCTAATGCCGATCACCCAAGAAGGTAAGAACTATTATCACTCCCATTTAAAGATGTGGAAACTGAGCTCAAAGGAGACCCAGGGGCCTGCCCAAGGTCACACAGTAAATAAACTGCAGAGCCTGGATTCAGTCTACATATCTACCCTGCCAGGGAGGGAGGGGAGGTTCGAGGGGAGGTTCAAAAATATTAACCAATTAATGAAAATTCAGTTTCCATTCCTTCTGTAAAAGCATAAGTGAGGAGCAAAAATGTGATCCCAAGTGTCGAGATGAATGGCAGAATTAGTGGATCCCTGCTACGGGGTGAAATAGCAGTGACACACCATCCCATAGAACTGCAAACACATGACCACCAGCACAGACACAGCCAGAAGAAGCCGGGCCACAGGAACAAATAACAAGAATGGACAAAAAAGCTGTACAGCAGCACCTTGGGTTTCTGGCTACAGATTCCATCTATGCCCAGGGGACACAGGTATGCCATCACGCAAACTCTATGCAAGCCAATTCACATGTGTCCTTCTTTCCATTGGCCAAGGGACTGAGCACACAGAGATAGTGTGTGTTACTGGGACCACTACACAATCCCACTCAATTATCATGTTTCTGTGGATCCCTCATTACAGAGTCACCCCCTCTTAGCTTCTGCAGGAAACTCATCAGACTCCACCAATCTTACTACATTGCTCAGCTTCAAAATTCAACTTTCAAATACAGTTTCGAAACATTTTCCTCCTTTCTTTCAGAGGAAGGGATCCACAAGTCTTACCTTTGTCCCACATCACCCCAAAGCAGCCCCAGAGTTACCCTTCATCAACTAGGACCGATATGAGCCTCCTATGTCTGCAAGCACTTCTGCAACACAGAAAGACACTTTAGGGAAGAAAAGGGAGGATGCAAAGGAAGGACCATTCGAAGGAGGGACAAGAAAATGGTGAAGCCATGAGATGGAGGCTGAAACACAACTCTAGAAACAAGTTCTCAGATCAGATAGGAAGCCAGAACTACGAAGACCTCATTCACACTAGCACGCACATACGCATACGCACATGAGTGCACGTGCACACACACACACACACACACACACACACACACACACACACACACACAATCTCACCTGCTGGCCCTGGCCCTCTGAAGCCAGCCTTGGCAGGATCAATCCAGGCTGGGTCAGGGGGAGTTGTAGGTGACGTGATATAAAAAGAACAATTCTCCTAGACCTTCTGATTTTTGTTGTAAGATTTTGCTTTTTATACTTATGCTGGTAGGAGATAGTTTTTGCAAATGAAGGTTGATTTGGCATACTTTAGAACTATATTGTTTCAGCTTCAGTATTCTATAAGAATTTTCAGAGTAAAACATGCTCAATCACTAAAAAACTTGTAGTGAAAGAAGGGTGTAAATATTTTATTAATAAAATGCTTTGTTTACCAGCTAAATAAAAGAACAAATACTCTTCCTCCATAGTGGTAGCTCTTAAACTTGCTGGAGCCATAGGCCTCTGAAAGAACCTGGAGGATAGCTAAGGCTTATTCTCCTGGAAAGTGTGCCTACATACATTCAAGGACCCAACAGAGGCCTGACCACAAACCCCAAATTGAGAACTCCTGCCTTTTGTGAAGGGCCTCTTTTATAACACATATTTTATCAAATAAAGACAGGTAAGCACCAGTGAGAGTGGGAGAGAGTGGAAAAGTAACAGGCACAGAATATACAGTTCGGCCCTCCCCACAATCAAATGCTTAAATTCCCTCCCTGCTGTCTCTGCCACATGGTAGCAGAAGCCACAAGAATGGATGAGTGCTGTGATAACCAAGATCAGATATCATGTCTGTGGTCCTAAAGGTTTGTGGAGCTCAGTTATGCTTCAGCCATTCAAATTTAAAGCCAATACCATAAAAAAATTTTTAAAAAATTTATACCTGCAAATATAACATAATACAGGTAAATTAGGGAGTTAGGATTCATGTAAGAGATTCTCCTTTGCCAGCCAATTTATATACTTAAATTATTGACAACGACCTCTGTGATTTATATAAATGCTCAGGAACATAGATTCTATAATTGTTAGTAAATCTTTGGAAGTTTCTATCCCAAAATTTTACTTTGTTGAGACAGCAAAAGCAGACTACAGAATAAATGGATCAGGGAATCAGATGATGTATGAATCCCCTTGGTCACCTACACCTGTGGCTGGGGGCGGGTCACTGATCTTTTAGGAGTGGGAGTTCCCTCTTTAGTGAAATAAGGCAAAGATGCAGTGTTACTAGAGAATCTTTGGCAATAAGGGAGCTTCTCAGCCATGCTTCTTTTATTTTTTTTAAAGATTTTATTTATTTATTCATGAGAGACACAGAGAGAGAGAGACAGACACACAGGCAAAGGGAGAAGCAGACCCCATGCAGGAAGCCCGATGTGGGATTCGATTCCGGGACTCCAGGATCATGCCCTGATCCAAAGGCAGATGCTAAACCACTGAGCCACCCAGGGATCCCATGCTTCTGATCCTCACATAGGATGGGTTTTTGATCTTCACAACAACCCTGAGGGAGATATTGTTATCAATCTAATTTTACAGATCAGGAAACAGGAGTAAGTTGCCCAAGGTCACAAGCAATAGAGGGAAGAAGCGGGACTTGAACCCAGGTAATCTGGCCCCAGAGCTCATGCTTTTAAGGCCACACTAGGCTGCCTCTCCCGGGGCTGATGAGAGGAGGAATGTTTCCAAGCTTGAGAAGCAGCAAGTACTAAATTAAATATAAGGGACCTCTATAACTTTCACTGTATGCTTTCTTTGCCCTTTTCATATCTGCCTCAAAATAATCAAGATAATCTGCCTTCTGTTTGTATCCCCAAACTAGTTTAAAAAGAAAAAAAAAAAACAACTTAATATGCATTATCCTTCAGCAAGTCAAGCTGTGAGTGGAATGCACAAACCAAATAAAGACATCTCAGCAGCTGTGTGCTCAGGAAACACAGTGGTTAAAAGTCATCTCTACCCAAGCCTAAAGAAAGTAGGACCTGAAATCCTACCTAAGCCCCCACCTTTTCCCCTCAAAAACACATTTAATTAGAAATTATAATATTGACTTCAAAGATAATTAAGTGACTTATTTAACTAGAAATGTCCTATTGCTTGGTTTTCTTCTGATGGGCCTTGCTGGCCACTGGAAAGACAATGCAAACAGGCAGACGTGTCCCTGTCCCCAGTCCGAGCAATCAGTACTTACAGCTCAACGGGAGTCACACCATGATGTGGGAAACGGTGCAGGCTGCAGAAGTACACAGTAGGGTACCCTGATTTGGGACTTAAAGACTCTCCCAAGTATGTGATTATAAAGACGAGAAAAAATGAGGAAGTATGAGCCAAACAAAAAAGGAGGTGTGGAGCCCATTTAAACAGGATGAGTGAAGGGAGGAAGGCAAACAGGTTAAGTATGGTGCTTCAAGGTGGCTAAGTGCCAGGGCACAGGGGTCACATTCAGACCGTTACAAACTACATTATGAAGTATGTCTTAATGCTACCACAGTAATCATCGACTCATTTTAAGCAGGAGACTTAGGTGATCAAACTTGCATTTTTAAAGGTCATTCTGACAGTGCGGGGAAAGACAGGAGGTGGTGACATAGGGAAGCCAGTTAGGAGACTATTGCAAATGACCCAGCCATACAAGATGGCCCAAAGTAGGGTGGGAGCATGCCCTCATCCATCTGGCAACAAAAACTCACTCCATGTTTACTGTACGGGGCTCCATGCTAAGTGCCAGAAACCACAGTATAAGCATAGTGCCAGAAACGTGAGGGCTTAGGGCAGCTGGGGTGTAGACTCAGCAAAATCGCCAGAAGGCAGGGATGTTGCCTGGTTCAGCTTTGGTTTTCCTTAACGACCCTGGAGTCTGGCATTTCTAGCTGTCCACTGGACGGAGCTCTCCACATGTCACCCATGGTGAGGCTGGCCTGTTACCCACAGGGTGGGAGCAAGGGACAGGTGGTGCAGTGGTTGGGACCTGCCCACCAGCCCACACCAGGCACAGGGACCGATGTTCCATCAGGACCAAGAGCAAACTGGAGGTTTTCGAGAGGCCTTTCCCATTCTGTGACTCATCAGAATAAAAGCAACTCCCCCGAGACACCTCTGCTAACCAAAAGCTTTGAAAACCTTCCTCGAAAACAATCCATGCCCATGACTACAGCACTGAGAAGGACAACGTTTCACTGTCTGGAGGAAATCTCAACAGGAAACACAACATTCCCCACAATACATCTTGCTGGGAAATTACCACATCCCAGGTTTATAAGCAGAGGTCCCCAAGTACAGCATTTTGGCCAAGAATTCCAATGAACTGCCAGCAGAATAATGTAGTTACGCCGTCTGAGCGACTGTGAAAATGCATTAAAATCTCAATGTTTGAGCTCATCCAAGCAATTAAAATGAACATGGACTGCTCTGTTTTAGACTGGGAAAACAAGGAATAGGAAAGTACTGGCCTCCATAATCCTCTGTGGTTTCTTTTAACATCTTAAAGGCATTCAGGGCTAGCATTTTTGCTATCCATACCAAGCCTGGGGGTGACCTAGCTAAAGAGGAATGTCTCTGCTGGCAAGAGTTACATGTTTAGGGTGGAGGGCACAGTGGATGGGAATACACGGTGACCAAAGGAAAATTAACACCGCTGAGTGCCTACTAAGCGCTGGCCTGGTGCTCAGTGCACTCATCCCCCAAGGAAAAAAGTGTCTTCAAACTCATTTTGCAGGTGGAGAAATGTGGAGAGAAACCATAACATACAGAGACTACTGCAGTGATTTTAACAGACAAATGCACGTCTAACTGAATCACTAAACATAACTCGTCAATGGTCACTTAATCGTTTTCTGCTCCCTGGGAAGAAGTTGAGAATTTGGTCTCTCCTGAAACTCAGGTGATTCTAATTCTCATCACAGACACTATGGATGATGCAGGATTTGGAATCAATGCATTCAACTGCAGGAAGCATACTGAATTATAAAATGTGGCTTTAAATGGTGAGATGGAGAAATAATTGGATGGACAACCAGGCAGGCAGTCAAGCAATCAGAGAGCACAGTGCACTCAGTGGGCCCAGCCTGACCCCGGGTGAGGTGCTGAAGCCAGTACAGAAGGCCACTGTCACCCATGGGCAAAATGTTCCTCAAGACTTCAGGTATTTAAATGAAGTTTAAACAGACCGAGGCGTGAATAAGAATCACTAACGCATTATCACGAAGAACACACGGAGTGTTCTCTTATGATAGAAACAGACCAACTGGGTCAGGTCTGAGGTCAATAGCTGCAAGGAGGGCATACTCTGAAGCTGAATGAGTGTTTTTTCCCCCTCTGGACACAAACATAAGATACATATTTACTGTCCTCTAGAAATCAATGAGAACCCCTTAAGTAAATGCAGCCTTACAATGGACCAGGATAAGGGCAAATAGGAGACATGCCAAGGGCAAGTAAACCAGAAAACTGTATATTACTAGCAATAAATTTGCATTTGCATTAAGCATATGACAGAATTAAAATGCACCAAGCTATAAAAACAGGATGATATTTAAGATATCAAGACTCCAAGACATAATTTCCTCTATGTTCAGACAGTGTTCTAGATCAGTTACATATGCCAGTTAAGTCACCCAGCATGCCATGAGTTATGCTCCTTTCTGATGGTAAAGACTGGTAAACTGAGACATATAAAGGCCCCTAATTAAAAGGGGATGGGGAGAAGACCAACGTTATTACTCTTATTATTAAACCAGGTGCTTTGGGCAGTCAAGTCGTGTAATCAAGTTAGAGATTTGGATATAGATGGGAGACAGGAATTTATCAGTTTAATTCGCTGTGTCTGGAACAGTGCCCGGAACATAGCAGGTGCTCAATAAGTAAGCACCGAATGGATGGATTTGATACTTCCTAGAAAAGAGCATGCTACCCAAAAGCACAGTTTGGGAATTATTAAGATTGAGCATTTTATAACAAGTCTAACCATTGTGAATGCATCCACGGACTCAAAATCTATAGCCTCCAACCCTCCAAAATCTACCATACACAGAGTTATCAGGAGAGAACCAAGCCTGGAATGCTTAGTGGTGGCAACTACTAACAAGTTATCAGTAATCAGAGAAATCACTGCTATTTTGACCAAAAACAATTAGGATACTATGCAATTCTCCAACCCTAAAACAGGTAGACACACAGTAATGGGGAAAAGATACGAGCAAATAGCATCTCATGAACTCAGTAGAAGACAATTCCTGTTGAAAAGGGAAAAAAAAAGTGGGGCCTGGCACCTATCATTACACAACCATACTTGCACGGCCAACCCAGCCAGCAAGGGCAGTAAGGGGCGCCAAGGCAGTCCTGTTCTTTTCATGGCATGCCCTGCAAAGATGCCACTCAGTTACTAAGATCCCAAATTACCATATCCAAAGCTTAAGGCAGATGAAGGTGCCTGCCTCGCAGAATCTCAGGGTCTGGGGCTGCTTTGCACATGGCAGTCAGGGCAATTCCTCTGAGCACATCATGGCCAGTCTGAGCCCTACACACCCTCACTCAGCACACAGGCTATAACTGTCTTTGAATCACACCTGTCCCCAATGGTTCACTTCCAGGGATCACGTGGACTGACCACTGCTCCTGCTTCACTGACAGGGGTTCAGCGGCTGCAAAACCGCAGATTAAAGATAGTATTTTAATGGGCCTTACCAGCTGCAGGAACCTCTCTGGTGCTCTGGACATTTAGCTGACATTCCTTTTCCAAGCTCCCAGTACTGTGGGTCCCAATTAGAGGGCTGGCAGGATAGCCTTGGAGAAGTCTCCCTCTCTAAAATGAGGGGCAAAGACCTACCAGATCACTGACGTCCCTTTGAGATCCTACACTTAGTCAAAGGAGGTAGAGTCCCTGGGGAATGTTTGGAAATATGGCAGAGTGGGGAAGGGAGGGAAGCAAGGCTCAATTACTAGGTGTCTACTATGTGCCAGATGTCAGGTATTCAAAGATGATGCCACAGTCCCAACCTTAGAGAAAAGGGGACAGACCTGGACAGCAAGCAGCTGCAGCATTGTATGATCAGTACAGCTGCTGAGAGGCTATGGGGCAAAAACAGACAAAATCAGCTCTGCCCGATTATTCCAGAGGCTTCTCTGAAGCAACATTTTCATCAGGCTGGCAGAGGAAGCGATAGAAAATGCGCTCAAGGGGCGCCTGGGTGGCTTAGTCAGTTAAGCGTCTGCCTTGCCTCAGGTCATGATCCTGGGGTCCTGGGATTGAACCCCACACTGGGCTCCCTGCTCAGCAGGGTATCTGTTCCTCCCTCTCCCTCTGCCCATCCCTACGCTCATGCTCATCCCTATGCTCATAAATAAATAAATAAATAAATAAATAAATAAATAAATAAAATCTTTTTAAAAAGAAGACACTCAAGAAGGTGTCAAGTGCTCCAGGCAGACAGGATGGCAACCACTGGCTAGCAAGAACAGCCATGAATGAAGCTAGGGGTTTCAGAAACAGCCTCCAACCCACAGGGTTGTATTGTGGTAAGTTTACCAGTGCAACAAAGGGAGGGGGAGACAAAAGTTACTGACTTGCCAGAACTGACCAGATGGATCAGCTGTCCCCTGGAGAAGTGAGGGTATTCGGGAGTTCTGTTTACTTTATCAAATCAGCAGGGAAAAGCAGAAGCCAGAGTCCAGGGACAGACTCCAAAACCAGCTCTCCCAAGTTCAGGAAACTGCAATGAGCTGGAGCCTCCCAAAACAAAGAAGTGACTGCAGCAAAAGTAAACCGAATAAAGGGGAATGCAGGCAGCAGCTTGAGCTGGACAGACGCGTAGCTTTGCCTCCCTCAGGTATTCCTGGCAGAGGGTCTGGCTGCCAGAGAATTTAGGGGAAAGCCTTTGGCACTCACCCCCATCCCTCCCCTACAACAACAACCTGAAAAAGTCAAACAGAAGCAAATTCAGAAGGAAAAACATATACATAAATAATCTAAAAAGGAAAAGAGGAAAAAATTTAGAAGCTATGGTTTTTTTTTTTTTTTTTTTTTTAGAAGCTATGGTTTTATGACACCTTTAGAAGCAGCACTGGCAATAACTACTATTTATTAAATGCCACTACGTATCCTACCTGAACCAGAAACTGCACATTTTCTAGAAACTCAGATTAGCACCAAGATTGGTATTATGCCCATTTATAGTCCAGCCAACTGAGTTCCCAGTCTAAATTCTAGTACAGGAAGAGGCTTAATCTTGTGGGGTCATAAAAAGTCAGAATAGGGGAAAAGCAGTAGAGGTGTAAATACTGGAACCTAATTTGGGTACATTTCAGAAGACTTCCCAGAGGAGGTAACAACTCAGCTGAGACCAAGGTGAGTGAGAGCTTTCCAAAGAAAGAAAGAAGAACATGTGCAAAGGCCCTAAGATGAAAAACAATCATGGCTCCAAGGGGATCTGTGATTAACTTTGTAGCTGAGAACTGGCAGAGTGGCAAGAGAGGAAGCTGAACACTGAAGTTTCGTGATGAAATGACCCGCCTGAGAATTGCTTTGAAGTACTCAGAGCCTCACCTGCCACTAAACCAGACTGTACTTACCTTTGTGCATATTTGAAATTTTCCATAATAAAGAGTTTTGCGTTTTTGTTTTTGTTTTTGTTTTTTTTCCAGAAGGGAAAAAGAAGGACAGGAGCTAGAGAAGTGAGCTGGTGTCAGTTCATGAAGTCCTATACCCGGACTGTGGATGGTAAACGGGCAACATGCCAGGCTCTGTGTAAAGCACGCAAGAGTAGGATTCATGGACTCCTCACAGCTACCCTAAGAGGCAGGCCTGTGCATGCCGTGTACAGATCAGGAAACTGAGGCTAAGGAATCTGCCCAAAGGGCTGTCTGCTTCTGGACTCAGGCCCCTCAATTTAATGACTAGAATGTCTCCAAATGCCAGCTGGGGAGTTGGCATTAATCCTAAGAGAGATGGAAGAAACCGCTGAGGAGCAACCAATCAGATGTCTACGTTCTCAACATCCCCGGGGAGCTGTGGAGAGGAAAATAGATTCAAAGGGGTAGGAATGGGCAGGAAATCAGCAGGGAGACTGCAGCATAGTCCCAAGCAATTATGAGGGCCTGGGCTCAGGCAAGAGTAGTCAAGATGGGAAGGAGAGAGTAAGAGGTTTTCAAGAGGTAGAATCAAAATAGATCTTGGTCAGCTGGTATGAGGGTCTGGGCACCTGGCTGGGGCCCAGCACCAGGAGCAGGATGGGGATGGGGGCTTCCAGCCTCATAGGCCCGAGTCTCCCAGTGCAGATGCCTGGCAGGCACTTTGCTACGTGGGTCAGACCTCAGGAGAGAGATCTAGGCTGGCGATGGAGTAAGGTGGCATCGGTGTGTGGCTGCCAAGTGAAGCCGCAGAAAAGATGAAGCAGCCCAGAAAAGACTCATCCAATGGAAGAGAAGCACTAATTATCTAGTGCCTCTGCCCTGGCTCACACCACCACAAAGGAGGGCAGACAAGAAAATGGGGAGGCGTAACATCAGATTCTTTCTGTACTTGTAATGATATGCTTCCATCCCTACCACCAATGTGCAACTCGCCATGAAGAAAAATGATATGGGACAATTTCCTTTCTACTAAACATTCCTGGAAGAGAAGAGAAAGTGCCGTTTTCAGGCTCTGGTTACAATCTACAGAAGGCTTTTGACAAACCACACCAACCTAATCAGCCCAGAAAAGGCTAATGTAAGACAGCCAGAAAGGGAATCAAGATGAGTCCCCTACAGACAATGATCCTGGGGGCAGGCGCGACACACATCCCGTAGCCTCTGCAGCCTCCCAGGGCGGCTTCTAGACAGAGTTCCTGTTCATTTAGGGGGGAAAAAAAATGAGAGAATCACAAAACTGATTCCAGGAAACAATAAAGTGGCAATTTTCAGAAACCACAACTAGTAGCAGAATGTAAAGATGTGGACTTAGGCCAAAGCCTTGGGATAGAAACCGTTTAGAATTACAGGGGCATCACTTGATTTTCATTAACATTTACACTTAGTGTGTTACAGGAGGCCACTGCCGTCTAGAGAACCTCTGGAAAGTGATTTTCCACTACAGTCCTCCAGGCTACTGCTCTGTTCTGGCACATCCTGAGATGCATACATCATACAACAACATACATACATACATACAACAGTCATGCTTCAGAAACGTCACTGAACAAACACTACTCCTTCCCACTCCCCAGGTTATGGTTTCACTTCCATAACCACAGAAATGCACAAGTAACTCCACTGACTCTCTGAGCTCAAGCAGAAAGGGACTTGAGAGATCTTCATTCTACCAGCAAGGAAGCCAAAACCCAAAGGAGTAAACCCGCTGGCATAAGCTCACACAGCAGCTCACAAAGCTAGGCAGTGGATGGCAAAACTAAATACTAGTCCCTCAAAACCTCTGTCCCATGCTGCCATAACTACATGTTGCCTTTCAAACACTTCACCAAAAAATATGAAAATATGAAACGGAGTAGAACTAGCTAAGTCTGGAGCATGCCCACAACACACCAGGTACCATTCTAGGTGCTAAGTGTGGGGATGGAGGGGGTAAATAAGCCCCTCAATCCTCACCACAGCCCCGACATAGGAGCTGTTATTAACCACTCTGACTGCTAAGGAGGCTAAGACAGAGATAGGTTGCTCCAAGTCATGAAGCTGATAGAGAGAGCTAGGGATTCAAACCCTCAAAGAATCTGACCCCAGAGCCCGGCTGGTAGCAAGCACCCAATTTACCGAGTGCACAGGATGCAAATGTCTTTTTATACCGGCCTTAGCGTTCAAGCATTTTCCTAAAGAGACAATGTGAGAAATCCTAGACTAGGTCACAAGAGTTTCCCCACCAGCAAAGAGGACTACAGACCAGTCCAAACGCTGAGCTCCCGGAGCCTGGCCTTACTGAGTGCCCACATGAGAGGGTCCCTCCCCACTATGGACAAATGGGCTGCCCTGAGCAAAATACTGCCCTTCCCAATCCCTTCTCTGCAGTCCTCTCATTCCTCCCATGGTTTCTTCTCAGGACTGTCGCCCTGCCTTTGCTGCCCCTCGACCCCCACATGTCATCCTACCCTGTCCAAAACCCAGGGCTGCACACCAAGAGGTTAGCTACCCTCCCTACTGACCACCCAACCCTTCACCCAACCTCCAGGTTCTCTGAGGAAAGATCCCCCTCCTGCCAGTTCCGATCAACGTGTGAACTGCTGATGTCTACGCTCAGGCTTCCCTTGGACAGAAAGGTGCTGACTACCTAAAAGAATCTCTGATTTGTAGAATTTCAGGAGAATAGACCAAAATCAAGCTCAGGAAGCTGTGTGATAGAGCAGAAATCATGGAAAGACAGGCCAGTGCTGCTTGGAGGTCTGTCCTCATCATTGTTTGTCAAGATGACATCAGCCCCTATAGACCATTTACTCTGTGCCAGGAACGTGCTCCACTTGTATTACCTCATCCAGCCTCATGATAGCTTTCTGAAGTACGTACAATGATCATCCCCATTTCAGTGAAAAGAAAACGGAGGCCCAGAGACGTGAGCCTCACAGCTATCAGACAGCAAAGCTAGGATGTGAACTGAAGCAGTCCAGCTCTGCAGCACATGCTCTTAACAGCTGAGCGATACTGCCACTCCATAAATAAATACACACATACACTATAATCATGCCTGGGAATTATAACTACCGTTTATAGACACTCACTGTATATGAGGCATCCTAAGGTGTTTTATGTGCATTACTTCACACTGTCTTCACTCCAGCACTATAATACAAACACTAGTGTTATCCCCATTTCTCAGAGGAGGAAACTGAGGTTTTAAGAGTTTCTTTCTCACCTGTTCAAGAAAGAGTAAGTGCAGCGCTGTATCAAGACTCAGGCAGCAATTCCAGAACTTAATGGAAGCCAGACATTTTTCACTACTTTCTCCTTTACATCTGATTCAAACAGTATCTAAAAATCCAGAAGATTAGTTTTGTTTTGTTGTCTGTTTCTGTCTGTTACTCTTTGTTCTTTATATAATGACTCCCACAGTATCAAGGTTTGGGGCTGGGGAGAGAGGGAGAGGGTGTAGGATTCAAGGCTAACCAGGGCAGCCACCCCTAGAGCCAAACTCACTGCAGAAGCAAGCCCAATTCTGAAGGGCCAGGGGCTATGAAGGTTGGATGCTGGTGAAAAAACACCCCTAAGAATGGCACTTTTGCTAACAATAAGGACAATCCCAATCTGTGCCTGGTCCTACTTTGTGACGATTAAGGTTTGGAGGGACATCTATCTAAGTGACTGTCTTCACAAAGTGCTTAATGAATCTATAGTCCCCAAACACATATCAGCGAGAGGAATGAGTCAGGAATGGGCCTGGCGGTAGGGAAAAGGCTAGGAATGGAAATCGGGGATTGACGATACATGGAGAGGGACAACCCGAGAGGCTGATGGGGTTGACTCTCCTCTTCCCAGGTTTCTCAGTCCTGCCAAAACGACAGCTGCCACACAGCAGCTGACACCAGGTGCCGTAGTTCAAATTAGCCTGATGTGGTCGACTCCAAAAGGCTTCTATCAAGTCCCCTCCTAATGCACAGACTGTTAAGCCGGCTCTCTTAGAAAGGACACACGGGTGACAAACATCGTAGATAAAACTGCTAACCTCGGCCCTCAAGAAGCTTATCATCAGTTCACCAACTGACCTTACCCTGTCCTTCCAAATTACCCTTCTGGAATCCAGCCCTCGCCTCCAGCACAGGATCTCAGACTGTCTCTCATCTCCAAGGAGTGCAACTGGGTTTCTCAGTAATGGCCAAAAATGGAAATGTCCTTATCCGTGCTTCACTAAAAACACAAGCAAGCAAACCACAAAAGGGGTTGTAAATTAAAAATTCAACATAAAACGCTTTTATTTATTCTTTCATTCATTCAGTGATTTTAACTGACTGCTTCCTAGGTACCAGGCGCCTCTCGAGGTGCTGGGGATTCCCAGCAGGGACCAAGACAGACAGAGCACCTCTCCTCAGGGACATAAAAGAGGCCAGGGTCCCTAAAGGAAGAGGCTCAATTTCAAACAGCCCCACCCCTGTTAGCTCCAAGATGCAGAATACTTTCAAGGATGGACCTGAGCGAGATGAATGTTACAGTAACTTACAGCCATTTAACTAAATTCTGGTAAGAGCAGTTAGGGAGGTGGACTGGAGGAAATGCCTTCAGACTTGCCAACTGAATGTTCTCGGAATAGAAAGCAGCTCTTTCTCTAATAAAAATGAAAAATTAAGCATGGAAAAACAAATCAGAGGCAGCGGCAGTGGTGGCACCTTCCTCCTGGCCCGTTTCCCAACCCACGAAGCAAGTGACACTTTGGGGGCTTGTCTGCTTCAGGATTCCCCTGGGAAAAGCTGCAGTCTCAGCAATTGTTCAGGCAAATGCACAAGTGGCCTCTACCACAAACAAATGAAAAAATTCAAAGTCAGAAACAAAAGCCTGGCGACAGGATGCTGGGAACCTTCAGGAAGGGATCTTTGGAGTAAGTTTAATATACCCCTCGGCATACTGGAACATACGAAGCCACAGAAAGTCCACACGACTGTCTCACAGCAAGGACAGCATTGACGCCAATTATTTTTGCCCTCGTCAAGAGAGCTTGTCAGCCCTCTACAGAACAATTATCTATAGATGCATAATAGTTAAAAGCTAAATTCTTTCCCCAATTCAGTATGGAGCAAAGTGCTGCTCACAGCAATTTGCCATCATTTCATTAGATTAGATTAATTTTTAAATGTGTTATCCTAACAATTATGCCAACTACCATGTAATTAATATTCCAACTGACTTTACAAAAATTACAAAAGCCCCTAAAGAAAATAATTAGTCATTAAGCATGAACGAGACTTTTCTATGGCCAACAGCACATAAAACAGAAAGTTCATCACATAATGGGTGGTATCAAAGCCTTTCCCACACTTCCTTCAATTCTTAGCCAACAGTGCGTAAAGCTGACATTGGCAAGTTACCCCAAACTTCACTTAACATGTTAATGCACTCAACTGGTTTAAACTCTTTGAGGGTAAAATGATGAATGATGAAAGCTTTAGCAATTAAAAAGCTCTCTTCATTTATAGGAGAGGCAAAATAAACACATATAATTGCTTGCTGCTTCCATATCCCCAGCTGGAAATTAGAATACCAGCTTAATTCTTGGGGCTACTTCTTGAGTTTATTAAAGAAATATACATAAGGTATCTTCACCATTGTTTCCCCTCTTTCCTCTCAAAGTTTTTATGTATTCTTATAATCTACCTTAAATTCTTTCTAGAGAAAGGCAGGGAATAAATAAGTCATAGTCAAATAGGACATTATCTATCATAATGGAAATAAAAAGCATGTTTTCCCTGCAGCCCACCTTTGAATAATTGGCAGGGGACACCTAGCCCCAGAACAGAGCTGTGAGCCCTGATGACCTCAGCAGGAAGGCATGCAGAGGGTGATTAGTGGTGTCTGCCCTGGACAAGAGCAATAGTTTGGGGACCCACGTATTACCCATTTGTCATCTCCATCTTTCAATAAACCATTACAAATTAGCAAAATGCATACAGATTCATGAATAAAAGATAACGTAGGAATCGCTTCTAGGATGAATGTTGAAGGAGAAAAATGTTTTCTATAGTCAAAAACCTTAAGCCAAAATGGATTAAAGCATCAGGTTTAGAGGAAACAACACTGACCTAAGTCAGGAAATGCAAATTCTAGTCTCACTGTGAAGCTGTGGGCAGGTCAGTTCACTGGCCTGTTTACTCAGCTATAAAATAAGGACCAAACTAAAGATCTCTTACTTGTTCTCTCTGTTTCTACTGATCAGTGATAAAGCAGCTTCCAAGCACCCCCTCCACTGGGGCACTAGGAAGCTGATGAACAGGCAGCTACTGTGCAGAAGCTCACCGGGCCGGGGACATGACTAATTCCCCTCAACCCCCGGCTCTCACACTGCTCTATGGGATTTAAACACTATTTTAATCTGTAGGATCTCCAGGACAAGAAGTTCCATATACACAATATTTCTCTTTTTTTAATACAACTTCTTTTCCACCTTGGAGCAAATATAAGGGTCAAAAGCAGGGACTTTTAATATGCTATTAAATTTGGTGAATAATTAAGCCATCTTTCTTCAACCTGAAATCAGTCATTTGCACTGGATCCCAGTCACTTGCACTGGATCCCAGTCACTCGTGGTATCTCAATCTTCCCTCCACTGAGAAGTTTCCACAGCTCTAGGCTACTACAAAAACATTACCCACATGACACACCAACACAGTTTCTGGGTCCTACTGATCAGGTCCCACCCAATCCCTAAGTAAACTCATGTAAGGATGAACAACAGTGTCCCTGGGAAAACAAGGAGGACAGCCTGATAGGGCAGCATTGTCTGCACAGGGCTAGAGCAGTCTCAGGCCTGGCTGTGGCAGTAAAATAATTTTCATCTGCCGTGCAACCCCTCCTTTTGGGAACTGCCTCTTCAACTGCAAGGAGCCCCAATGCCTGTGCTTCAGGTGATCTGCACCAGCCAATCAGAGAATCCCAGCCCTGGATTCGATGAAGTGTTTAGACAGGGGCCACCTACCAAGCAAGCCCAAAATCTTCTTTCAGGGTCTGGCATGACACCAGGAGATGACCTGGTATAAGAACCATGCAAATCTACAACCGCTGGGCCATCTCTTCCATGACTTACAGACATCAGGCCAAAGAACAAGAGAGGGACAGGTCCCCATGCCAACAGGGCACCCTGATCCTCAAGACCAAATTGGGGTTCTGTCAACGGCAGCCCAGAGTTTGGGGGACAGCCCTCACTGGCTAGATGTCTGTATCAGAGGCTCAAGTTCTTTCCTTAGTACCCCATGACAAATCATGCCCCCGCCCCCAAATCTCAGACTTAGCTTCCCGGGTTCCACTCCAAATCAAAGTACACTAAATACGGGATCCCTGGGTGGCGCAGCGGTTTGGCGCCTGCCTTTGGCCCAGGGCGCGATCCTGGAGACCCGGGATCGAATCCCACATCAGGCTCCCAGTGCATGGAGCCTGCTTCTCCCTCTGCTATGTCTCTGCCTCTCTCTCTCTCTCTCTCTCTCTCTCTCTCTGACTATCATAAATAAATAAAAATTAAAAAAAAAAAAACAAAAACAAAGTACACTAAATACTATTGAGAAACTCAGTAAAAAAAATTCTGCATACCAGAAAAACTCACAATGCTCATCTCTCATCAAGAGGGAAAGGGACCACAGACAAGAGGGAAAAGACAACAGATAACTGGAGGGGCAGAGCAGTTCCTAACCAGTAACTGTGAGAACAGTCTCCGGAGAGGTAGCAGAGTCTAGTGAAAAAGGCTTCCAAAATCACTCCAACCTATATTCTAGTTCTTTATCAGCAGGGAGAAAAAATACACACAACAACCCACAGCACCCAAACAAAAGGAGCTTGTCAGTAAACTGTTTCCAGGCTTAAGAGCCTGTTACTGTTATTTTTAGACTACAGTTCAGTTTTCCTTTTACAGCTGTCCCAGGGTCTATGCCACAGGCCTGCTTAATGAACGAAGCCACGAATAGCAAATTTCATGAAGCACATTTAGAACAATGTTCCCCAGATGTAGAGAGTAGGCAATAACAGAATAAACGGTACTCTCATGAGGTTCTTCCAGGGACGAGAAGGGAAGACAGTACAAGTGACATCAACAATATTAGTGGCTGAACATTTAGACCACCAGTCCTTAACCTTCTAGGGGTCATGGACTCTTCCAAATCTGATGAAAGCCAGGAAGTCTTCCCCAGGAAAAAAAAAAAAAATGCACATACCACAACACTTTGCATATGATTTCAAGGGGTTCAGAAAAGCTGCTCCCTATATCCAGTCTCCAGGTTAAATACACCTGATTTAGGACTTTTTAAAAAAATTAATTATCTGAGCATTATGATTAATTCTCAGAGATTTCAAAGGACCCTGAAAGACCTCATAGAGAAATTTTAAAACTTCCAACTCTGTAACCCCATGCCGAATCAGGGAGAGAGAAGAGAAGAGAAGAGAAGAGAAGAGAAGAGAAGAGAAGAGAAGAGAAGAGAAAAGAAAGAAAGAAAAGAAAGAAGAAAGAAGAAAGAAAAGAAAGAAGAAAGAAAGAAAAGAAAGAAGAAAGAAAGACAGACTTACCCTCACCTTCTGCATTTATGAAATGTAAAAAAACTTGGCTTTTTCTATATTAGCTCCATTTCTGACATGCCTCCCTTACCTTGTTTGACCATTTATATGCTTGCAGGAGTTGACTATAGAGAGGAGTTTTGTCCTGCACAGGATCCAGGCTTAACAGCCCACTGTTATGGAGAGGATGGTTCTCAGATGGCTTGCCTACCAAATTGCTCAGACGTTCCAGCTCACTGAAAAATAAATAGATAAAGCAAATAAACCTGAGTCCACTGAAACTCGTTTTTAGCCAACCACATTGGTCAAAGGCTATTCTTCAAACTGTCCATCAGAAGTCTCTTAAGAAGAAATACTTTAAAAGGTTAAGATCAGGGACAATCAAGAAAACCCCTAACTGGGAGCTTATGTTAATTTAAAACCTAGCTCTCTGGTGCCATTCTAAAGGAAGAAAAAAGTTAAGAGCACTGGAACCAGCAAGAGTCCTAAAATCAGGACTGAACAATTCAAATTATCCTCCGGGTAGGGAGGGTGACTTTCTGGGACTTTGAAATGTGGTGTAACATTGCTTCTCACTAAGAGTTTTCAGACCCACATACAGATCATTACATTTGGCAGAACAGCAAGTACCTGAATAGATGATAATTATTTATCATTCACATAGGGCTAAACTAGTACATGGCACTTCACAGATGGTAAAACTTCACAAAACAAAGAAGAGATAAAATAAACAAATGGGATGGGAAGACACCACCGAGGGGGCTGTGTCAAACATACTTCAGTCTAGCAGGAAAACTCTAGAGAAGCTTGGGAAAGTGAGCCAACAGCAAAAGCACATTCCAGGAGCATGTTCTGTGAGGCCAGTCTCAAACTGTCAACAAAAGACTCTCTAGGAACAGCTTCTCATGCCACACTCGTTTTGGAATCTTCAGCCACCTTCTTCTTGGCACTACTGCATAAAGATTTCAAAAAGCGATAGGGAAATGCGAACTTTCTAGAATGGCAGAGGGTTATAAGATCCTGAACGTTACCAAAGGGAGCACACAGAAGAGAGCAAAGAACAGCCAGTACATCCCCTCAAGCAGGGAAAGTATTTCCTGGCACCGCGCCAGAGAACAGCAAGTGGATGTGGGAGTTGAGGAGGGGTGTGTGATTTCCCGGCTTTCCACCAAAAAAGAATGGCAACTTCTTAGGGGGAAAAAAAAAAAATCAAGAGAGGCACCACCCATCATTCGGTCACCACCTCCTCCATTCTACCTCCTCCTTCCATCTGGTTACTAAGGAGACCAAGTTGGGGGAAAAAAAAATCCCACCATTCCAGAAATTACAGGATGACTATCTTACCAAATGCCTTTCCCTGCTAAGGTCAGTTCTGAGAGGTAAAAGGCAAAAATCCTGCAATTCTAACCTCCCTGAGAATGGCTGACTTTCTTAAGGGAGGGAAGACAAGTTCAGAACCTAGCCAATTAGAGTCCCTACTACCTGCTGGGCATTTCACAAACATCCTCTCACTTATTTCTTACACAACACTTAGAAAGTAGAAGAACGTGACTTGTAAGAAAGAAAAAGAAATATACCATCCTGAACCTGAAAGGACCGCACATTGATGGGGGGGGGGGGTGAAGGGGGGGCTAAACCCAAGTGATTAAGCTGGCTAAGCCTGAGATTAGGTCTCTCTCTGGAGGAAGAAACTGAACAGGAGCAGAGTGGGGGTGAGGTCCTAATCAGGTGGTTCTGGAGGGGGCCGGGGCAGGGAGAGATCAAGTCCTGTGCTACGGTGTTTGGGGACCGGGCCGCGTGGGGCTGACGGGCTGGTGCTAGTGAAGCCAAGCGCACTGGGGTCTGCGGCAGCGCTGAGCTGGTGCTGGCTGGTACCATCAGACGCGGCGGGGCACGGAGGGCCTACAGGTGAGACACCTGCCAAGCGGAGGCCAGAAGTGGAAGTTGGCGGGAAGAGCACATCTCGTCGGGAACCGAACGAGCACACGCGGAGGTCCCGAGCGGCGGGAGGCAGCCAGGACTGGGAGGCCAAGAGAAGGGAGACGAGAAAGCGGGGGTGGGAGACGAGGCGTCCCCGAGGAACACGCATGGGCCTGGAGAGCAGGGACAGACAGCAAGCGAGCGCGGAATCGAGGGCAGCCCCTGGCTAGGGACACTCGCGCGGGGTCGGGGCCGGGTGGGCGCCGGGAGGGTCCCCGACGCCGGCCCCTCCAGCCGGTACCTACTTGAGGTCCCGGTTGACCGAATGCAAGTTGTCCTGGAAGTGCGCAATGAAGGCCTTCTCCCGGCCCTCCAGCGTCTCCTTGTTCCGCATGCCATCCTTCAGGCAGTCGAACACCCTGCTCACGCTGGAGCGCAGCGCCTGGATGGCACTGATTGCCTGAGCAAAGGCCTCCAGGTTCACTCCGACACTTAGCACGTCCGCCATGTTGCCGCCGCCACAGCGGGCTCTCCAAAGCCTGCTTCGCTTGCGAAAGGCCGCGCTCACTGATGACGCAGACCCCCGAAGGACTCTGGGAAATGTAGTTCTCGCGGGCCTGGGCTCTCCAGGGGATTGGGTGCAGACGCTGTCTAAGACGGCTTCCACTCAGCTTAAACTAATGAGCGGGTCAGAAAGGAATCACCTAGGTTGGGGGAAGTCAGGCTGCACTCTCGGCTTCCTTAATGGTGACAAGGAACTACAGAAAGTTCCCGCGTTTCCCCGCTCTTGAGCTCGTCTTGGAAATCCTAGGGAAAAGAATTGCTCAGGGCAGAAAAGTGCCTATGGACTGAAGGATTATGACCCGTTGGATGAAATGAGTCCGTATTGTTAAATAAATGAGGGGGAAGGGAAATTTCTTCCCTACAGTAAAATGCCAACTGAGAGAAGTAAAAGAAATGGTAGGAAATTTTTCATTAGGCAACCAGTAGGATGATAATTGATTCGGCTAGAAATCAAGGAATGCTAAAACTGGTGGGTCAAAGTGTGAGGAGTAACTGGATATTTGCATAGTCTCCAACTATCACCCGACAAGACACTTATTACTTAAGAAGGGAGAATAATGATCCAGCAATCTCACTTCCGGTTATATGTTCAAAATAAGGGAAGGCAGGGACAGAGTACAGATACTTGTGCCCTCAAGTTCACGGCAGCATTACTCACAATAGCCAAAAGGCTGAAGCAACACAAGTGTCCATCGTAGGATAAATTCATAAACAACATGTGGTGGATACATACAAGGGAATATTTATTCAGCATTAAAAAGGAAGGAAATTCTGACCTTTTTTACAACATGGTGAACCTTGAGGACAGGATGCTGAATGAAATAAGCAGTCGGGGAAAAAAAACAAATACTATATGATTCCACTGATGAGATACCTAGACTGGGCAAATTCATAGAGACAGAGAGTAGAACGGGGGTGCCGGGGGCTGGGGGAAGGAGAGAATGAGGACTTAGTGTTCAATCAGCAGGGGGTTTCAGTTTAGGAAGATGAAAAAGATCCATGGATGGTGATGGTGGTTGGATAACAACATGGATGCACTTAATGCTACAGAACTGAACACTTAGAAAGGGTTAAATGGTAAATTTTACTTTGTGTAGATTTTGCCAAGATTCTTATTTCTTAATTCAGCAATGTAAAAGAGGACGGTAATTCTGACTTCACAATGAGCAACCTGACAGCAAGCCTACCAAGAGACCACGGTTGACATCACCACTGTAGGACAAATCACCTCCGGACACAATGCTCAGGGGAAAGTGCAACAGGACTTCTGTGATAATTCTGCCAAAAATGCAAAACTGGAATCTGATCAGGACATCAGAGAAACTCAAAGATATTTGACAGAATGACTGACCTATACTTTTCCACCAAACATCCGTGTCATGGAGGGCAAAGAAGTGTGTGATCTGGGATTCTCTTTGCTGACATCATGGAGACAATTGGTGAGATCTGAACAAGGTCTGTAGATTAGTTCATAGTATTTTAATGCTGATGCTTTCATGGTTTTGGTCACTTAAGTGTGGTGATGAGAGAGGACATCCTTGTTTGGGGAGAATATACCTTGAAGGGATAAAAGAGCGTCATTATGTCTCTACAAGAAAGAAAACCGGATGAAAATATTTAGAGAGAGAAGTATAGAGCAAGTATGGTAAATATTAACAGTTATGGGATCTGGGTGAAGGACATACAGGCACTGTTTGTACTATTCTTGCAACTGTGAAATCATGTCAAGATAAGTTGTTTAAACAGCCATCAATGAAGGGCACGGAAAGTGTAAACACGGTCTAGGTGGTAAGAAAAATCTTCAGTTCTGCCAGACTCTGCAGACCAGCAACGTGAAATTGCGGAGTTCACTTCAAACCCACTTCCTTAATATTTCCCCACTCTTCCTTCTCCATGCTCACTCCTCCCTGCTCCCACACCACCTCAATTCAAATTCTCTAATTGTGGAGCCGTAAAGATAAGCTCTGCTCGAAAACTGGACCCTGCTTCTCTCCATGAGTGTTTAGATACTATTTAGATAAATAAAGAGTCTCAAAAAATAAAGAGTCTCGTGAGAAAAAAAAGGGGGGGTTTCATTGTTTGGGGTTTACATAATAGCTTTCATTTCCTGACATCTACATCACCTTCATAGCGTTGCCCTTGGCAGCTTTTCCTACCGCGAAGGGGTAAGAAATAGGGGAATCTTCCAGCTGTGGAACTCTAAACAAGCTCCAGAATTCCTTGATCCTCAATTTTCTCATCTGTAAAATAGAACTAGTAATAATACTTCTCTTTATTAAATAGCCGTGAGGCTTAATAACACCTTGAAGGCAGAGCTTTTGAAATAATGCCTGGCAAATAATAATTACTCAGAAGATCATAGCTGTCAGGAGTATGTGCTGGGAAAGTCTCCCATGGGTCTGTGACCTGTGCTCTATCCCCTCTTGAGGACTCTGCACAGAATCCAGCAAGGATGAACAATGGGCCTACTCGGTAGAATGATCTCTAGTGACATGACCCTGTTGCTAAGAGCTTGTCGTTTAACTGTGTCCTATAATTCACTATTTCTTTTGGTTTTTTTTAAAGATTTTATTTATTTATTCATGAGAGAGAGAGAGGCAGAGACATAGGCAGAGGGAGAAGCAGGCTCCCTGTGGAGAGCCTGATGCAGGACTCAATCCCAGGACCCCAGGATCACACCCTGAGCTGAAAGCAGATGCTCAACCACTGAGCCACCCAGGTGCCCCTAATTCACTATTTCTTGGTGTTCTTTTAAAAAAAAAATCTCCTGCGGAGTGTAGGGTTTTGATTTTGGGGGTTTTTTTTTTTAAGATTTTTGGAGAAAATATTTTGTTAACTTCATAAAAATGAAGGAAAATATCTGTGTTTGTTGGCTTGTTTTGATTTAGGCTTCTGTTCTAGTTTGTTCATCCCTTCTAAGGGAATATTAGAGAAGGCAAACTCTATTATCATGGTTACTCACCTTATTGGGGATCCATGAAGGCTTAGAGAATATGACCCTGACTGCATACTTTGTCCTGAGGAAAAAGATGGACCGGTCTATTTCTGCCAGCACCTGTACATATGTACAAACTGGAGATTTTGCATACAATTTCAGGGAGCTCATAGCTCCCCTAAAACCCCAAACATGGACCTCTTATTCGAATCATGCTCTAAGGCAAGTACCATGGGGGTATGACCCACAGCTGGCTGGTAACCACCAGGTCTCCGGTGCCTGGGGCACAATAGATGCTCAGTGTCCATTTGTGGAAGCAATGAGTTAATACAATATGTTGTTTGCCTTCTTGGATCTCCCTCCAAATTACTTTATCTCTTTGTATACTCAGATATTTCTCCCTTCTGCTCAGCCCACCTCCCCCGCCCACCCTCTCCCTTCCCACCCCATGCAATAAAATTTTCCTTTGTCTTATTCTCTGATTCAGTGGTTTAGATACTGATTGGAGCAATAAAGTACAAATATGCTCTGCTCCCACAGTCATTAGTTTTCAGCATTTCTCTCTGGCTCACCTCTTCTGGGAAACTCAGAAATTGATCAGTGGAAATGCACATTTCCCCTGAACCTAGTAAGGAGTCTTTCATCACGGCAACAGAAAACTTTTCATTTTGGAAGGGAATGGACAGAGTTTCTCTAAGGTGCTGTAAATTCTCGAGAATGTTGGCACTTACAGGCTTGCATCTGTGTGTGTTTGTGGGATATAAATTAGTTTAAAAGGAGTTCATTTCGAGCAATATCAGATTTTAATTATTGTGATCTTATGTTTGGGTAAAAGGCAGCACCCTGCTGCTAATATCTTCCAAAATGAACAAGCCATTAGCTTGGTGCTATCAGCTCAAGAGTATTAGAATAAGCAATCAGAATTAAAGTTGTCAGTATTTAATTAAAATATGCTGCAACTCCCATCATATTCAGAGAGCATGTGGTTTAAGCATTCAGACTGAGAAAGCACCCTCATCAATTAATAATTATTAAGGATTTACTAGATGCAGAACACTGCATCGGACTGTTGGGCAGAATGTCACCAGATAGATTTAAACCCAAATCTGCCTCGGATAAGCCACAACGTAACTAAGCCACCTGTCGTAATCAGTGTGGCATAATGCTTAAGACCTTGGGGGCTGCTCCAAGGATTAAATTGAGGCAGCATACAGTTCTAGGGACATAGTAGGCATTTGAATTAGTCATTCAACAAATAAAGATATTGGATGTGCTCGACATTTTGTTAAACAGCTGGGGAGCTGGTGGTAAAACCAGGCACAGTTTCTAGCCCTGATAAATGTCGCTGGAAATATCTGAGGTGGACTGCGTGTTCCTCCACCTTCACCTGAAGGCTCAGTGTGTCAGTGAGTTTTAAATTGCTTAGAATTAGATTTATTAAAATTAATCTTAAGTGAGTATGGTCAAGAATCTTCCTTGGTCTCTTCTGAGCCCACTCCCGTTTTCCTCTTATTTTGTCTGTCGTGATTTTGACATGATGGGGATGATGATGACCAAATGATCCCAAAGACAGGGGATCCTGGGGAGCAGGAAATCAGCCTCGATTGATGTCTCTCAGGCAAAGGAGTTAACCCTTCAGAACCTCAGATCTTGTATCTAGAAAATAAGGAAGTGGGATCACCTCCAGAATAACAATTCAAGAGCATAAGATTAGGAGGAGCATGTTAGTAATTCAAGAAGGAGGAAAGGGAGAGGATCACTCCTTGTTAATGCTGATCACAATCGCTGCACCAGGATTTCCTGCACTCCAGGTTCATTCATTTACCCAGCAATGCTCACTGAATAAAAGGATTAAACAAAGATTCCCTGTGGAACCTGTTCCTGTTCTCAAGGCACTCACTCACAGCCTAGCAAGAGAGACAGACGCAAATGGAACATGAAACACAGTGAGGTTCCACTGCAGGATAAGAGACCCTCACAGAGAACTTTGAAGTTCCTAGAAAAGGTGGTCATGGCATCCTTCTGCACTGAGCAGACCTGGAGAAGCCTTCTGAGGAGTCTAGGGGATGACCAGGTGCAGTGGGGGATAGAGGTAGGGAAGTGAAACAGACAGCTTGAAGTGGGTGCTGCGATTAGATCTGTGTTTGTGAAAGTCCCCTCACTAGCTATGGAGAAAGTGGGCAGAAGCTTCCAGGCTTAGAGGCAGAGACACCAGAAAGGCAGGGGGTACCTCCACCTGCAGAGAAGCCAACAATGGACGGCACGTGAGCCATATTCTTCCCATCACAGGAAGCCAGGAGGTATTTTAAATATTTTAGTAAATTATTAATTGCCCATTTGGATGCTCACTTAACCACCAAGCATGTTGTTAGGGACCTCCACTTTCTCCCATGTTCTTACGTAATTAAGTACAAAACACCTCAGGAATGGACCCTTTTACCAACACATTAGGCTAAATCAAAGTGGAACACAATGCAAGTTGTTTGCACAGCGTCCACCGCAGCCCATTTGAGGGAAGGATTGCCTTCTAATTCTATTACTGTGTAATGTGGATGGTGTGTTTTAATCAAGACTGACAATGGACTGCTAGCATCAGAAGCTACTAAACGTGTAGCCCTCACATAGCATGTGGGAGCAGAGGGCAGATGCCATGCTTGCAGGTTCCCAGGGGAAGCCAAGGCAGATGAGCAGCCACAGCAACACAGGGATCCTCATCTCGGGAGCTCTTATTGGCACCCCCCTACTCTTCCTAACACTCCTCTCTAGTTGCACACCCCCTCTGCCAAGCCTTAGGTCAGACAACAAAAGAAGGCACATCAGATTCCTGACAAAGAGACAATCCATTCACCTTGACGCTGGAGTCTTATTCTTTTTAATGTGTTGCTTTATTTTACCTAATCACAAACACACACTTTGAAATGTTAGAAACTATAGGAAAAAAACCTACATAAGAAAACAAGGTTATGCATAATTGCACCACTCAACATTTTGGTTATTCACACATATATGTGATTTTACAAAATTGGAATCATACTGTATTGTGACGTGACCTCTATTGTTCATAATACAGCCTAAAAACCTTTTCCTCTCATAAAGTTGTCTTCTAAAACATTTTAATGTCTGCCAAAGATTCCGTTCAATGGCTTTACATAATTTCTTGAATTCCCTCTTATTGACAGCCCCGTTTTTCCACTTTAGACTCCGCAGCTGTAGATACTCTAGCCACAAACCTTTGTGTATAAAGTGAACACATTCCCTGCAGGTGATATCTGCTCCCCATTTGGTGGCAAGTTATTTTGCCTGTTCAGAAATAGTAGGTGTGGAGGATGGCCTCACTAGTTCCCACCATACTGGTAACACCAGTCCATTCTTGGAAGGCAGTGGGGGGCAGGGAGAGGTGGAAAGAGCACAGACTTTGAAGGACAGGCAGGCACATATGTTCAAATCCCAGCTGTCCCACTTCTGAGGGATCCCATCAGAGAAGCGTTTGGTTAAAACTAACAATCACATACAACACTACAGTTTAAAGAGAAAGGGCTTATTGACTTCACATGATAGGAGGTCTGAGGGTATGTAACACGGGGCTGCTGCAGTGGCTCATCGGGGTCCCACACCTTTTCATCAGTCTGCCCCAATACCCTTAGTTCCAGACTCATTCCTGTCACTTCAAGGTTGCAGATGGCTGGGTCCCAGCTCTGCATTTCAGGCCGGAAGAAGGAGGAAGGGGCAGAGGTGGCACCAGCAGACTTCTGCCCACATCTCCTTGGCCAGAACAATGTTACATGGCCCCTCTACCTGTGAAGGAGTCTGGGAAACTGAATTCCACCTCTTTCCCAGACTATTTATTAGCACCACTGTCCAATAGAGGTGTAATATGAGCCACAAATGGGAGCCTCGTATTTTCTAATAGTTATGTTTTAAAAAGATAAAGAGCCTCACACCTATTAGAATGGCTACTATTTTATTTTTTTTAAGATTTTATTTATTTAGTTCAGAAAGAGAGAGAGAGAGTATGAGCAGGGGGAGGGGCAGAGAGAGAGGGAAAAGCAGATTCCTCACTGAGCAGGGAGCCCAATGTGGGGCTTAATCCCAGGACCATAAGATCATGACCTGAGTTGAAGTCAGATGCTTAACTGACTGAGCCACCCAGGTGCCCAAGATGGCTACCATTTTAAAAAGAAGGAAAGAAAATACATTTTGGTGGGGATATGGAAAAGCTGGAGCCCTGGTACCCTGATGGTAGGAAGATAAAATGGCACAGCCACTGTGGGAAAGAGTATGGTGTTGCCTCAAAAATATAAAAAGAGAATTGCTGCATTATTTAGCAATTCCATTCTGGGTGTACCCTCAAAAGAATCAAATGCAGGGTCTCGAAAAGGTATTTGTACACCCATGTTCACAGCAGCATTATTCACAATAGCCAGCCCAAATATCCATCAGTGGGTAAAGGCTTAAGCAAGTGAAGCAAGTGTTGTCTAACTATACAATAGGATATTATTTGGTCTCACAAAAAGGGCATTCTGACACATCCTACAGCATAGGTGAAACTTGAAGGCATCAGGCTCAGTGACATAAGCTAAGCCAGCCACAAAAAAGACAAATACCATATGATTCCATGCACATAGGGTACCTAGAGTCACCAAATCTGCAGAGACGGAGTAAATGGTAGTTGCCAGGAGCTGAGGGAGAGGAAATGAGCAGTCAGTGTTTAATGGACACAGAGTTTCCACTTGGGAAGATAATAAAGTTCTGGAGATGAATGATGGTTGCACAGCACTATGAATGTACTTGATAATGCCACTGAATTTGTACACTACAAAATGACCAAGATAATCCATTTTGTTACATGCATGTTTGCCATAACTGGAAGAAAAAAGGTAAAGAGAAACAGGTGAAATTAATTTTAAGAATATATCCTATTTGATACAATATATCCAAACCATGGCCTTTCAATATGAAAATTACTGAGATAATTCTCATTCTTTTTTGCCTACCAAACCTTTGAAATTCTTCGTGTATCTTATACTTACATTACATTTCTAATTGGACTAGGCACATTAGCTACCTCTCAGCCCACATGCAGCAAGTGGCTACACTATTGGTCAGCACAGAACTAAAATAAAGGCAAGAGAAGCATGGCTAGGAACTGGAGGTTGGGTCAACCATCTTGACGCTCGGCTGAGTCACATAACCTCCCTGAGCTGGGAAATAGGGCATGGACAGTGGTAATGGCTAACTCTTTGTGATTGATGCAAGAATTGTATTGGATGGGGTGCCTGGGTCCCTCAGTTGGTGAAGCGTTTGCCTTCGGCTCAGGTCATGATCCCAGGGTCCTGAGATCGAGCCCCACATCAGGGCTCTGTGCTCAGTGAGGAGTCTGCTTCTCTCTCTCCTTCCCCTCTTCCCCCTCACCTCACCTGTGCTCTCTCTCTCTCTCTCTCTCTCTGTGTCAAATAAATAAAATCTTAAAAAAAAAAAAAAGAATTGTATTGGATAATATGTGGGAAGCCCCCAGCAAACTGTCTGGCACAAAATAGCTGCTCCTGTAAATAGTAGATATTGCTATTCATGTCTCCACGTTTCCATGGAGAATGGAAGTAACAATACAAAAGGACATTATACAAACTGTTTCTTCAAAAGTTTGTAAGACAATAAGGGAAATTTGAATACATTTTGTGAGTTTTTAAAAAATATTTATTTATTTTGGAGAGAAAGAAAGCACACTCCCAAGAAGGTTGGGGGCAGAGGGAAAGGAAGAGAAGAACCAGACTCCCCGCTGAGCCCTGAGCCCAGAACCCAGAAACTGGGGCAAGGCTTGATCTCACAACCCTGAGGTCAGGACCTGAGCCAAAATCAAGAGTCAGATGCCCAACAGACTGAGCTACACAGGCACTGCTATTTTGTGTGTTTTTTTAAGAGTCATCTTTTAGAAGTACATATTTATGGGTGAAATAATGTGATATGTGAGCTTTGCTTCAAAATAAGATGGAGGCACAGAGACAAATGGGAAAAGGATGAAAGAAGATTGGGGGTCGGGGCACTTGGGTGGCTTAGTCGGTTCATAATCTCACTCAATTTCACCTGAGGTCATGATCTTGGGGCCATTAGATGGATCCTTTGCCAGGCTCTGTGCTGGGTGCAGAATCTGCTTGGGATTCTCTCTTTCCCTCTCCATCTGCCCCTCCCCTGCCTCTCTAAGTAACTAAATAAATAAAATCTGAAGAAAAAAAAAAGATTGGCGGTCAGCTGAAAATTGTTGAAACTGGTGATGAGTTTATAGGTTTCATTATATTGTTTGATGTTTTCTACAATGAAGTTTTTTTTTTTTTTTAAAGATTATTTATTTATTTACTCATGAGAGATAGAGAGGCAGAGACACAGGCAGAGGGAGAAGCAGGCTCCATGCAGGGAGCCCAACGTTGGACTCCATCTGGGGTCTCCAGGATCATGCCCTGGGCCAAAGGCAGACGCTCAACCACTGAGCCACCCAGGCGTCCCTGGGGTTTGTTTGTTTGTTTGTTTGTTTGTTTGTTTGTTTTTTTAAGGATATTATGTGGATATTGAATATGCCTTGAGTTTTTCAGATTTAGACCTTTTTTTAAAAAATAAGAATTTATTGGTTCTGGTGACAGCCTGGTAGAAATAGATAGAGTGGCTTCTTGAGCACACTGTCCTCTGTGATAGCCATTGCTGGAAAGGAAGATGACGTGGTATTGCCAACAGGCACTTCATTCTCCTGCATAATTTCCCCCAAGAAACGGACTTCTGTTTTATCTCCATCCAAAAAGTGATGTCTTGAGTTATCTGCACTGGTGAGGGTGGGGGGCTGGAGGGAAGATTGAAGGCTGTAAAAATGGTAATTGACAGTATTCCACTGCTTGGTTGGCAGGTGGGTTTTTGTTTCGTTTTGTTTTGTTTTCCACAATGGATTAAATATGTAAGAGCTAAAACTATGCTAATCACTTTTAGTGAGTGTTCAATTACTGAAAGGTGAGGACCTTTTTTTTTAATAACAGCTCCATTGGGATATAATTCACATGCCTTAATATTCACCTTTTAAAAAACTGTTTTTAATATATCCACAAAGTGGTGCAGCCATCACCACTATCTAATTCCACAATATTTTCCACTCCCCTTAGTCCCTGGAGACCGCTAATTTCTCTGTCTCTGTGGATTTACCTATTTTGCAAGTCTCATATAAATGGAATCGTATGATAAGTGGTCTTTTGTGTCTGGCTTCTTTCACAGAGCACAATGTTTTCAAGGCTCAACCACATTATAGCATGCATCAGGACTTCATTTCTCTTTATGGCCCAAAAGAATAGATATATCACATTTTGTTCATCTATTCAACAGTTGATGGACATTTGGGTGGTTTTCACTTTTTTGATTACTATGAATAATGCTGCTGTAAACATATGTGTACAAGTTACTGTGTGGTCACATGTTTTCAGTTCTCTTGGATATTTATCTAGGAGTGGAATTGCTGAGTCATGTGATAACTGTTTAAATTTTTTGAGAAACTGCCAACATTTTCCACGGTGGCCGTGCCATTTTATGTCCCCACCAGCAACGTATGAGAGTTATGCTTTGTCTACATCCTCTTTATGTAGGATGCTTTTTTATTGTCTGCCTTTTTTATTATACCCATCCTAGTGTGTGTGAACTGGACTCCCATGGTTTTGACTTGCATTTGAGCTTCTTATGACTAAGGATGTTGAACATCTTTTCTTGTGCCCATTGGCCATTTGAATATCGCCTTTGGAGGAATGCCTATTCAATTCTTTGTTCATTTTTAAATTGGGTCATCTGTCTTTTTATTGTTGAGTTGTAAGAAGACTTATAAAGTAAATTCTAACCTAACATTATACCTAACATTATAATGAATGTAATTGAGCAAACAATAAAAGCCCTTTGAGATATTCATCATACTACGCCTCACCCAAACTGCTAACCAACACCCCAAACTGTTCTGGATGTGACAGGTTTTCATCACAAATAGCTACCATAAGCCAAAATATCTCCAAAATCTTTCTACTAAAGAGAACAGAGGGAGGAGAAGGACGTCATTCCTTTTTATACCTGTGTTTTCTGAGCACCTGTTAGCATCTGGCTGAGTGATTGCTCTCTGGGAACTGGTGCTAACAAGAGCGATACAAACACAAGTCAGCTAAACTTCAACCTACTATAAGATCAAGGCCATCTGAATAATGACCACTGAGTTTGGAGAGAACTTATAGGAGGGAGAGTCACTTTATCTGAGAATCAGAAAGGGCTCATGAAGGATATAGCATTAAAGTTAAGCCAGTCATTCTCAAGTCTGTCTGCAGGATGTTCTGAGATTGATACCCTCAGATTGATCCTCAAACATTTATCCAATAAATATTGATGAATTGAATGTGCTCAGGGGATTCACGAGGGTCCATAGCTAAAACCCCTGCCTTACAGAGCCTACATTCTAGTGAAGAGAAGCAGATGATAAAAAGAATAGCTTTATCTGTAGCACATCATGTAGTGAGAACTGTTAAGAAGGAAAATACAGCAGGATGAATCAAAAGAGTGACAGGGAGTCGGTCATTCTGATAAATCCGTCTGATAAGGAGATCTTTGAGTGGTGACCTGTATGAGCTCAGGAATTGAGCTGCGAGGGTATCTGCAGGCAGAATATTTTTGCAGAAGGGAGCGGAAAGGAGAATCACAGGAGGTGCAAACATCTACTATGGAACAAAACAACCAGTGGGCTGCACATTGATGACGTGTCAATGCATTCCATCAAGTCTTTGTTGGAGTCACTTCAGGTTAATTCTAACAAGTTCGTTGGCATTTTGTATTTTCTCATGGTAAAAGAGAGGGAACAGGAAGGACCTGAGGGGTCTTTTGACCTGGTGCTGTGGTCGTTAGGCCTTTCCCTTTGAGAACCTCTGTGCCAATCAGAATCTAGTCTTCAGGAAAGTCTAACCCCTGAGAAGGTACATACACAGAAGTTCTGGAGGGAATAGGTGTTTGGGTTTCAAGCGAAATAGATAAAATATCCAGCTTCACAGAGATTTGAGACCTCTTCTTTGTTCTCTCCTCTATGAATAGATTCCCAAAATATTACCATCTTTACTGGAGAGAACCTGTTTGAGTTGTCACATTCTTTCCTTAGAGGGGCTGGGCATGATTAGCTTGATCCAGAGAAGATGAGAGCAGGGGGAAGGTTGTGATGGTGACCTTCAACTCACCTTCATGTCAACCATGAGGAAGGCTCCTTCTGTGGCATCTAGTGACAATTACAAGAACCACTCGTGAGGAAGCTGTGAGGAGGAAGTTTTCGCCGTAACATTGCAAAAGGCTTCCTATAATGCGAAAGGCAGTGAGTTCCATGACTAACAATATTCAGATGGAAAGTAAATGGATATTTTTCTAAGATTCTGCACAAGGGATTCTGGCATCTGTTGGTAGGTTGGAGCAGAATCCCCCCTTGGAGATAAAATTCTATAATCAATTGTACTGTCTTCTAGGTGAAAGTCAAGACCATTCACAAACAAGAAGCCCGTGGAACAACGTGAAGGTCACTTACAGTGTGCCCTGAGTCTTTTTCCTCCAGTTGCATGCTGTTAAGGGGGCTTTAATTAAGCTTTCCCCTCCGGGCACAACCAGCCTGTTTGTGGTGAGTACAATATGCCGTCCCAGAATATGTCAAACTTCATTTGCAAAATATCAGACTGCTGTTTTTTTCCCAGAGCCAATCTGCAGAGTAATACGTTCAATAACTTTTGCTCTTTTTGCTCTCAAAGATAGGTCTCTTTTTGGAGCTGATAGCGCAATAAATGCGGAATCTGGTGCAAATTCCAATGGAAAGAAAAGACATTGTTATTTAAAGGCCAAATAACGGCTTAAAATTAGAGTTGCGAAGGATTGAGAAACAGCAGACTTCCCAGATGGCTCTCAGATAATTCACTTTGCACTCAGTCCGTTCACTCGCTAAAAAAAATACTTTTGACTCTGTTTCTCCTCAGATTGAAAGTTGGTGCCTGCTTTAAACATATGTGCTTCTCTCTTTAAATTTAGCTCTGAGTCATGTTGTATTACATTAGGAATTCAGCAGGCAGGCACTTGGAAAATGTACATCAATGCGTTTATTTTTAAATTATATAAAAATAAAAATATATATGTTTAAATATATTAGGCTGTATTTTTGCCCAATTTCAAAATGGTTGTTCTCAAGAACAGATTAGATAAAACAATAATAACGATGACACTGTGGTTCTGGAGCGCTGCCCATTCCGGAGGATCCCAGAGCAACCTGACAAATCCTGGAGCGCCTCGCCCCCGGCCCAGCCAGGCGTGAGATGCGGGATGCAGGATTGGTCGCTGAAAACCTCCACCTCCACAGGGGACCAGGCAGCTCCCTTCACAGCTGTGACTTGCTCCTTCCTCCAGTAGGGACAGTCAGAGGGGCAGAGCCTAGAGGGACATCTTTGGCTGAGCCTGTAGGCTTTAGGGTCCAGACACACAGGGCTGGGCTCAAAATCTGTCCTGGCCCCTTCTACTCCATGCATCTTTGGAAAAGTGATCGGGCCCCATCTGTGCCTCGGTTTCCTTACTTGTGAAATGGATGCTAGTTCCCATTTCACGGGATGGCTATGACGATGACCGGAGATCGTTCATCTGGATACACTTAGTCATTCACACGGCTTGTGTTTATTAACATCTATGGGACAAAGTGCCGAGTAGGATGAGCAGGCCCACAATCTAGCCCTCATGATGACAACGGCCTAGTGCATAGAGAGACATTTAAGGAATAATCACAGCTGCTGCTATTTCATCAGAATGATGATGAATGCAATGAGGAAGAGTTTGAAAGGGAGACTCATTCTGATGTGAAGGCTGAGGAGAGCATCGGCAAAGAAGTTAATGAAGGTAACCAGTTGGATGGTGCCCGGGCACAAAGTAGCTAGCTACTTGTTAGTCTCTGTAGGCTTTTCCTGTGGGCATATATTTATTCTCTTAAAGTTCTGGAAGCTATATATCTGAGATTGGCTAAAATCATGGTGTCAGCAGGACGATGAAGCTTTCAGAGGCTTGCTTTCCCTTGCCTCTTCCACGTTCTAGAGGCCACCTGCACCCCTTGGCTCATGGTCCCTTCTCCACCTTCAAAACTCATCACTCCAAACTCTGCTTGCATTGTCACATCTCCCTTTTTGGGACTTTGACCTCCTCCACTCGCATCCCTCTTATAAGGACTCTTGTGATTATGCTGGACCCCCCTGAATAGTCCAGGATATTCTCCCTGTCTCAAGATCTTTAACTTAATGACCTCTGCAAAGTCCCCTTAGCCAGGTAGGTAACACATTTACAGGTTTCAGGGATTAGGGCACGGACATCCTTGTGGGGGCCATTATTCTGTCTACCATAGTCCAGGAAGTTCAATACCCAAAAACAAGGAGTTTTAGCCCAAAAGAAAAGGGGAGGGGAGCTTATCAAATAAATAATACACAGCAATTTCCCAGAGCTGTAGGGCACATGCTTCCAGATTTAAAGGCCTTCAGAGTGCCTGCCACAGAAGCATGTCAAAGGCTCCCAAAGAGGGGTACCTGAGTGGCTCTCGGGTTGAGAGTTGACTGAGTTGGTTGAGTGTCTGACTCTTGGTTTCAGCTCAGGTCATGATGTTGAAGTCTTGATATCAAGCCGTGTGTAAGGCTCTGAAGTCAGTGTGGAGTCCGCTTCAGATTCTCTCTCCCTCTCCTTCCTGTTCTCTTTCTCTCTCTCAAATAAATAAATAAATAAATAAATAAATAAATAAATAAATTTTTTTTTAAAAAGATACACAGCAAAGCTTCCAAAGGAAGAAAGCTGTGCACAAAGGATCAGGCATCAGGCACTGGTCTTTTTTTTTTTTTCAACATTATCACTGGAGATTGGAAGATATGGTACAGGGCCTTCATAATCCCAAGGCAAAAAGGTCCCAACCTAGAGTTTATTGGTAATTTTATCAATTAAGGGTCGGTGTAGATTAAATACATTTCTGGCACTCTAGGTTTCATCAAAATTTCCTCACATGTGCCTTTCTCAAGAAGCTACTAGAGGATGTGCTTTGTCAAAATGAGAGAGTAAACAGTGAAAGCAGAAGCCAGAGAATTCAAGACACAGCAGAAGGAACATAAGAGAGAGGCAAAGTTACCCCAGAAGACCTTGACCAGAGGCCTGTATTGGGCTCAGCAAAGCCATCAGCCTCCACAAAGCCCAGGATACAGGATTCAAAGCAAAACATGCAACTGACAGGTTCCAGACGTTTTCATTATGTTAACAAAAACTTTATAGTTATGATGGAGAGTTTGGGCATAACTTACCAATAGACGAGTACAAATTAAGCAACCAAAAAAGTTGCCAACTCTGAGAAAAATAAACTTGTACAGAAACTGTAATCATAGGGCATTGGGTGGTTGTAGCAAACAGTTTACATAAATCGTTGGACAGCAAACACTGAATATTGATTGAACAAGGGTCTATGGTATTGAAGTGTGTGTGTGTGTGTGTGTGTGTGTGTGTGTGTGAGCTAAACCCTCATTTTCTCTAGCAGGAAGTCAATTAGGTGAAAAATCAGGATAAAGCCAAAAGAATTGAAGGTGGCTGCTTCTGGGGCAAAAGATCAGGTGTGGCATGTGGGGCTGTTTTAAAATATAAGCCTTAAAGTCTGTTTGACTTTTTAAACTATGTAATGTCTCACTTTATTTAAAAAAAAAATTTTTTTTTTAATTTAAAAGGGAAAGAAGGGAAGAATGTCATTGCCCCTTGAACAAGGAGGCAGGTGTTGGGTTCCAGGAATGCAGCCCCTCTGGCAGTTCCGGGTTTTTCTCCAACTCCAGCCTCATTAAATCACAGGAGGGAGATGATCTCAACAAAGGACATCAAACCCGTAGGAGGTCCAGCAAGGCCAGAAGCCCTCCACCTCCCGTAATTACAGTGGCTGCAGCAGCAAGAGCAAAAGCAGTGGTGGCCAGGGTCCTATGAGCTGTGGGCATCTGTCACTGCCTGCAGTCCTCCCAGCAGGCCTGGCGGCCCCAGTGCCAGAGGTCAGCTTGGGAGTGACAATGCTTCCAGGGACAGACCTGGATAGGGGAAAAGGGGTCAGAACAGGCAGAGAGAGCACGCTGGAGGCAGCCGGGGAAGTTGGTGATAGGAAAATGGGCTCTCCCTTGTATTCCACCCCCTGACACTCACTGGATATGTGAATGCTGTCTGACTTACTCCAGCAGCCAGAGACACTCTCTGTGTTCACTTCTCTGCTCCAGTCTCCAAATCAGGGAAGATCTCCAGGGAGGGAGGCAGCCCTGGCAGGAGGACTTGAGGAGCAAAAGGAAATGTTGCCCTCCATCAACAATGGAGTAACTGGCTCCTGAGAGGGGAATTCCAGGGATTCAAGAAAGACCCCAGGCAAAACTTGGTTGCACAGGCTCTGACACCCTGGAGCTCAGTACAGTCCCTCAGAAAAGTGGTGAGGAGTTTAAAGAATGTGGTCACCTCTGGTGCAGGGACTGGGGAATGGCAGGTTACCTTTACTGGTTTCCTCTGTCCCTCCTTTATAATATGTTGATGGTCACCACCAAATTATGCTGGGCTTTCACAAGTAAAACACATTTGAGATGTGTTGTCAGAACAGCAAAGCCCAGACTTTCAGCCTGCTGTTCTCAAAGGGAGAGAAGGAAAAGCAGTCTGGAAGCCCTTGAACCCAAAAAGGAATTAAGCTTATTCCCCAAGCTACCCACAGAACTGAAACCCATGTTCTTTGGAACTAACTAGTCTTGCTGATTAGTAACAGAAGTTAAAAAGGTGTGCGTGGAGAGAGCGGGAGTTGTCTAGGGTCAAATGAGTTTGGAAAAGGTTGGATTAAGTTTTTTTAAATGGGCAGGGATGCTCAAAACCCTAACATGCCTTGCAAATATCCTAAAGAGGCTTGTACCTGTTAACAGTTGCACCTGTTTTCAAGAAGCATCTCATGGGTTTCAAGTTCCATGGAAAATACTTTGGGAAACCCTGGCTAAGCATCTCAAGCACCCATCTGCAATATGCTTGATCAAGAACACACATCTGTGCTCTTTCTTCCCCAACCTCAAAATGTTTCAGGAGGGACTTTATTTCTCCTCCACCAGCCATGTGGTTTCTGGTATTCACGCAAAGTGTCTTTGTCTTTAAATTATTTCCTCAGAGATGTAGAAGAGACTTGGGAGATAGGACCTTAGTGGACCTGATTCTTCTGATTTTCTTGGATCTCTCTTTAATCCCTCACAAAATCATCATGAGTACTTTTAGTGCATACCACCCTGAGAATCAGAATTGTTTAGTTCCATGCCTTAGTTCCAAAGAGCCAAGATTTACACATCCATGAAGAAGAGCCCTCATGCAACAGTTTCAGAATACCATAGATCCACTTCCAACAGAGGCTTCTCATGCAGGATTTGTGCCTTCAAGGGCATGGAAAGCTGCGGATGACAAAAGTGATCTCATGAGTGTCCCCTGGCCCAACACCATTGGCTTTCCCATCAGATCCTGATGACTCATTAACCCCATTTCCTTTCATTTATTCATCCATCTGTCCAATTTATACTTAATTAAGTACCGACTCTGAGTCAGGCACTGAACTAGATGCTTGAATACAGTGAATGAGACGGATATTGTCTCCACCCTGGTAGAGCTGACAGTCCAACCTCATAACTGATCTTAAATTACTATTTCTGCAGGGCTGCCATGAGAGGTTGTGCAGGGTGTTCACTACATGAGGGTTCCCGGCCAAGGGTGAAGTGGGAGCTGAAATCTATCTCACAGTCCATTCACCAAGTCAACACAGTTTCAGGCTGCATCTAGCTGGAGGGGCATATTTTTCCAATTTGCACAAAGGTGCTGCTGTATAGGTTAACAGCAACTTGACTTCCTATAAGGTTATAGGGTTTAGAGACCTGTGAGCTGCCTCATGTCCATGATTTCCATGCTTATTATTGGGGCCTTTAAACCCCAAAGTTGATTTAAAAAATTAAACCCCAGAGTGCCTGGGTGGCTCAGTCAGTTAAACATCTGCCTTCAGTTCAGGTCATGATCCTGGAGTCCTGGGATCAAGTCCTAGTTCAGGCTTCCTGCCCTGCAGTGAGTCTGCTTTTTCCTCTCCCTCTCCCCCACCATGCTTGCTCTCTCTCTTTCTCTCTCAAATAGATAAATAAAATCTTTTTAAAAATTGAGCTAAGTGATTGTTAGCCCCACATGACGGGCAGCAGACCTGCATTGGCTCATCTAAGAAATGAGAAATGGTAAAGTGAGTTTCACCAATCATATTAGAATAGGTGCCAACTATTTCCTAAAAACAAGGCTCATGTCCTCTAGCCTTTGTGGAACTGCGGTATTTAGGGTTAGCCACCCAGCTTTGGAAATAAAACTGTCCCCTTTCTCCTGCGCACGCCTTCCCAATCTTGAATCCATCCTGAGTAGCACATGAAGTACCAGAGGGTGCATCAGCAGGACACAACGGCCATCTGGCAATTCTGACCACTTAACTCCAATGTTTCTCACTCCGGGTGAGGGTGGCGGAGGGGCGTGGGGGAATACTCTTTAAGTCTGGAGAGTATCATTCGAGAAACTCTGAAGACAGAATGAGGAAATGTAATGAATCCTTTTGATTTCCAAAGTGTGCACTGTGTTTGAGAGCAAGATTGTTTTTGTGTGTGAATTTCCTGGCTCAGTGCTTCTCAAATTTTAATGTGTAAATGAATCACCTCCATACTTATTAACATGCGAATCATGATTCAGCAGGTGCCTTTCTAACAAGTGCCCAAGTGATGTCGATGCCGCCAGTCCACATTAGTCGCAAGGCTGTAGTACACGTGCTTTGGCATCAGAGACACCTGAGTTAAAATCCTGCTTCTGCCGCTGACTCACTGTGTGACCTGAATGGGTTATTTACTTCACAGAGCCTCAGCTTTTCCTCGGTAAAACGGGCAGGTGAATACCCACTTCTTCAGATTCTAGTTAGGATTACGTGATGATGCACACATGGCAGCCTGATGTCTGGCCACTGGACGCACCCAATCAAGGTGGGCATTAATATTTGTCCCCCGCCTCTTAAAAAAGGAGTGTTAGGAAAAGGTGGAAAACTTAAACAAAATCTCAGTTGTCACATTTACCTGGTCTTTGTCACAGATTCTAAATCACAGAGGCTCAGCCCTTTTCCTAGTCCCAGTCCACCCAAGGGCTATGAGTGTGCCTGGCATGCGGCAGGTGCTCAGCAAGCACTTGCTGAATGAGTGACTAACGCACTTCCGTCAGTAACAGTAGCCGAAACTGGCAGTGGGGCCCACTTCTCCCTACGGCAGCAAAATCAGACTATGTAGGAGGTGGAGGTAGAAAGCAGATGAGAGAAGCTCTCTCTAGGACTCTGATACCATGCCCAACGGGGCATCCCTTCCTCCCATTTAGGAATCAATAGTCCAAAGTTAACTTTGCCTTTTCTAAAATCATACAGTTCAGCTCTGTTCATTCATGGAAGCCCCCAGAGAGGAAAAGCACTCTGAAGGCAGCTTGGGATCCCTTGAGAGCTATGCTAGGAAGAAGAGTCACCCTCCCGGGGTCCCCAGCCTTAGAGGGTCCCTTTCCCTGGAGGCCTCAAAGTTCCCTAAGGCTTAGTGAGGTACTCTCTGGAAGGTTGGCAGGTCTTTGGTGCAAGATTCATACATTGTCAGCTTTGCAACCTGCTCTCACTGGCATATCTCTCAGCCACTCTGCCCCTACCCAGCCGGAGAGGTCTTGGGATCCTTCTGCCCAAGCGTGAAAGCTCCAAGCCTTTGCCCCTCTCTCTAAGCAAAATTGAGCTGTCTCAGCCTTGCCTTTCATTTTCTTCCTCTGTGGGTATAATTGTGTTGACAGCTATGAGAAACCAAATGTTTCCCTACATCGCTTAGAATTGTGTGGCCCATGAGGTTCCCTTTCATTTTGTTGTTTTCATCATGACTGCAATGAGCACAGTTGTCAGGAGGAAAACCTCAAAACATTTTGGGGAAATAGCAAACTTAGACTAATGAATCAATCAGGCAGCCAACTCACAGGGGCTGCCCAAGCAGGATGCACCCAGCTCCAGGCAGGTGTGGCTTGGGGTGCCAACACAGGGGACTGCTGGGTGCAGCCCGGGGCTGCATGAAGCCCAAACCCAAGTCAGAGCTGGGGGGAAGGGCAGGTGGACATACAAGGTGGGGCCCATGTCAGTCAACCAGAAGGTAAGTTACCAAAGCTCTAGTTAAAAGTAGAGAACTAGGAATTCAGAAGACTGCAAAGGTGGCAAGGGAAACAAAAGTACTGGATTCGATTTATTTTTTTCTCTTAAAGGGATAATTTTTTTCTGATTATAAGAGTTATAGCTACCCATGAAAAACAACTCAGAAAATACATAAGTTTATGAAAAGAAAAAGTACTCACAACTCCACTTTTGGCTGCATATACTATTATGTATATCCCATTGATATATGTTTACATCTATGCTAGCTAGCCCATCTTGTGTGGTTCAGAAGAATCTTGAACAATTGTTGAATAAATTCATCCCTGCTACTCTTTGCTCTGAAGCAGACTCCCCGAGGTTGCCCACGTGGGAAGCAGCCCAACTGCAGGCCAACATCTACAATTCTGAACACCACACTCATGACCTTTAAGGCTCATATTAGAATTTGCTCTGTGTTTTCTATGTCTGCAGTATCTTAATATGTGTGGCATAGCGTTCAATCAGTCATCAAGTCCTGATTGTTCCACCATCAAAATGTATTTCGACTCCTACCACCTCACACCATGTCCTCTGATGCCTCCCCGGTCATTGTCACAGTCATCACTCATTTAGAATGCTGCTTTACCTTTCTTTCTGGTCTCTTTGCTCTCTGTGCATGCCTCCCTGTGGTTCATTCTTTTCATTGAAGCCAAAAGTATCTTTTGAAACTGTAAATCAGGTAATGTCATCCCTTGCTTAAAACTCTCCTATGACTTCTCATTGCCCTTAAAATCCAAACTCTGTGCTCTGCCTAAGAAGACCCCAGCCCTCCTCTCCACCTCACCTCTTACCACTCTTTCCCTTGCTCACTCCATTTTAGCCCTGCTGGCCTGCTTGCTGTTCCTTGAATATACTAAATGCATTCCCCACCACAGGACCTTTGCAGGTGCTATAACTCTTAATCAGAAACTAAATTATTCCCACTCTCAGAATCTTAAGCTGCAGAATTCCAGAATCTGACAGTCATAAAATTTTGGAATCTAAATTTTACTGTTGTGGAATCTTCATCATATCAAAGCTAAGAGCTCAGGATTTAAAACCAGCCAGTCTGAGAGATACGCCACACAGAGAAACTGAGCACACTGGGATTGAATGACTTGCCCAATATTCAATAGCTAAGGGCAGAACTAGGATAGAATCAGCTTTCCCAACATCAAGGCAGTGCTATGTCTCTGTACCAGTGGTTTTCAAACCAGGTTCCTCAAGCCACCAACATTTCTCAGAAGTATCATGAAGGCTCTCCCTTAAAGGTAGAGATAAGGAAAAGGTGTTCAGAAGTGGATCCTCAGGCCCTCTTCAACCAAAACAATACTACTTTTATCCCATTTATACTGAGACATAAGTAGTTGTTGTCTTTTTATAAAGGGGTATTTCTGGGATGCCTGGGTGGGTCAGCGGTTTGGCGCCTGCCGTCGGCCCAGGGCATGATCCTGGAGTCCTGGAATCGAGTCCCACGTTGGGCTCCCTGCATGGAGCCTGCTTCTCCCTGTCTGTGTCTCTGCCTCTCTCTCTCTCTCTGGGTCTCTCATGAATAAATAAATAAAATCTTTAGAAATAAAAAATAAAGGGGTATTTCTGCCCATAACCCAGTTTCAAAACCTCTGTGCTATATATTATATTCAATAAATAATTATGAAAAGCAACAGACAATTACCTTCCCCCCCCCCACCAAAGAAAACCCCACAGAACCACACTGGTAATACAACTGAGAGCTTTAGAGATACTGGTTGGCAAAACACAGGCTGATTCAAAATTCCAGCTATATTTCCTGCAGGTAGTGGTGGTGGTGGTGGTGGTGGGTGGTGGTTAGGACAAGAACTGTCTAAACAAAATACAGTCTAGAAATCTGCATCTGAGCTCACTTCTCAAATATAGCCTGGCAATTTCAGGTTCTGGGCACAGTGAGAAGAGAAAAGCCTGTCCTAAAATGTACTTCTGGCATCATATCAAGAACCGCATATATTTACAAAGAAAGCACACAATCCTTAAGAACTGTGGTTGATAATAATATGCCTAGAGGATTGGATGCTGATTAAGACCTTCAGCTACACAAATAAAATCTCTCCATTGATCAAGACTGAATATTCCGCTTACCACCCCTCCAAAATGCATGTTTTCCATCCTGGTGAAGCAACATCCCAAAACTCAAAAAAAGTAACCAAATCCAACCAAGGATTTGGAAGGAAAAAATCAATAGGAATAAATGGATTTACAACTGGTTATGAAAAGGCATATCTCCAGATCTGCAATGTCAACTTTAAAGAGTGATAGCATCTTCATAAATATACTGCTTCCACTCTAAGACACTTTGGGTATGTGTGTGGGGGGTGGGGGAGAGGACAACAGAAAGACACACTCTTTTAGCTTCCTAACTTTTTCTTGGTGTCCTGGTTCCCAAGGCAACACTCTCCAATAGATTAGAAAGACACACATATAAAATGTGCTTGTAAAGCACCTTAGCCCCCAAGATGGGAAACCTCACTTCCACTTTGCTTGGATCAAGATTTGATTTCACTTCAGTATTTCTGTGACTACTGAGAGATAAAAGATAAGGGATATCATCTAAGGAAAGCTACCAAGAGCAGAAGTAATTCTCAAGAGGGACAAGACCCTGCTTTTAGAGACATCTTTGTTTCTAGGGTTTTTAAGCAACCCTTTTGCTTTACTTTGTTTTTCTGCTTCTGACTGTTTTTCACAGACATTCAATTCAGGCTCGTGGAAAACCTCCACCCACAAAGCAGTGACGATACTCTCAATGTCCTTCTGTCTCTGTCTCTCCCTCTCTGTCTCTCTCCGGGTATGCTTTATTTTCTTCATAGCTGCAATTATTTTGACTTACAATCTAAACAACACTATGAGAGTGAAGGGGGCACTACTAGTAAATGCTCTGTGTTTATTTATTTCCTTGTGTCACAGATTTTGTCACTATAGCATCCGAGCTCCATGAATGCAGACTGCCCAGTTGGTCACTGTGTTTTCAGCACCGCGGACAGTGGCCTGCTCGGCGCCCGGCTTGGAGAGGAGGGCGGGTAGGCTGTCAAAACAATGGGATGCAGCCAAGGGTGTGGATGAGAAGTAACCTCATGTAAAACCTGAATGATGAGCATGGGTTTCCTAATGAACACTTGGGAAGAGAATATTCCAAATGAAAAGACTGTCTTCTGTAAGAAACCTGAGAATAGAGTGAGACAGTGGCTTGTCAAAGAGATGGAAGATGAGAGGGAACGTGGGGTAAGATGAAGCAGGCTGCACAGGGCCTCTTGGGGGTCTAGACTCTATCCCAAGGTGGGTGGAAAGCTACTGACACATTTTAAGATGAGCAATGGCTCTTAGTAATAGTCACTTTTTAGGTTCATCTATGTTGAATAATACCTATATACTTCAGGATATTATACCTGACTTTAGGATATTTTTATCTTACCAAATAATACTTTTATATGGTTCAAAATTTGAAAGGAATAATTGAAAAGTCTATCTTTCCCTTATTTTTTCCCTGGATTCAGTGTTATAATTTCTTATTTATACTTTATATTTCCAGGGAGGTCTTGTGCCTACAAAAGTGTGTATGCATACACACACACACACGTACATGTATATATACACATAAGTATATACTTATACTTACATACATACACATATACTTACATACATACATATATACTAACACATGTATATGTGCGTATACTTTATATTCATATATATCCCTCCCTTTTGTTAAAAGAAAAAGTGAAAGCAGACCTTACACACTTTTCTATATCTAGCTTTCCTCATCTGAGACAATGCATCTTGGGGACCTTCCTCACTATTTTATATCTTAGTTCAGCATTTAAGGCATCTTGTCTTTCCACAATTGTTTTCACCTATTCCTCATTATCTGTCTTTTTCTGTAGACCAATTAATGCTTTTGATCTAAACCTTTAGATCATTCTTTTCTAAACTGTGTTTGATAGTCATGGACATTCCTATCCCCATCTCACCTCCAAATAAGTTTGGTAATTTCTAGGTTAAACAAGGATAAGTAAGATTTGCTTTGTTTTCTTTTAATTTTTTTACTGCAAAACCTCTCTGGACCCCAATGGACTTTAATATCCACGCTGACTCTCACAGAGGGGATGTGGCGTGCAGCATTTCCCACCTGTGCTAGTGTTGGGAGCTCTTTCCTCGAGCATGTCAGGGCACTGGTGAGCTACTGAAGAGAGGCTGAAGTTGCTGCCTTAGGCAGTGTCTCTCTTCTTTGGATAAGATTGGATGAAGACTAACCAGTCCTGGGGAGGTGTGGGGAGGATGGGGGAGCTGGGTGATGGGCATTAAGGAAGGTATTAGAAGTAATGAGCACTGAGTGTTGTATGCAACTGATGAATCACTAAATTCTACCTCTGAAATTAATAATACAGTGTATGCTAATTAAATTGAATTTAAATAAAAAAATTATTAAAAAGACTGACCAGTCCCTGCTATCCAACTCCCCTTCTTTTAAACTTGCTGCTGACCAATACTTTTCTGTTAATAGTTCTTTTCCAGACACATTAGAGCACAACCGATGTAGTTACCACTTTCTTAGTCAGTCCTGATGATACACCCTGTTCACCTTGATTAGATTTGAGTGTTTCCCAAGTCAGAAAGGCATTCACAGGCTATTTCTCACAGCGAGCAAATGTCCAGATTTATATGTTCTGGGCTCATTCTTAGTAGATCCATTGAAAGAAGTCTCCAGCTCTTAGTAATAGTCACTTTGCCCAGCTCCCTAATGACTAGTTACAGTTCAGAGGGCTTGGGACTCCACCAGCAGTGCTCTCTCTGCTACCCCACAGCTTTCCTCAGCCCGTGTTCCCACACTGGATTGCAGAGGGCAGTTTATTGGACACTAGCCTCCTCTCTCCAGCATAATTGCAAAATCTTTCAATTTTGTTGAAACTTTGTTTCAGGGCAACCCTGGTGGCTCAGCTGTTTAGCGCCGCCTGCAGCCGGGGTCGTGATCCTGGAGACCCGGAATCGAGTCCCACCTCGGGCTCCATGCAGGGGAGCCCCTCTGCCTGTGTCTCTGCCCCACCCCCACCCCCTCTAATAAAAAAAAAAAAAAAGAAACTTTGTTTCAGAAACTTTGTTTTCTTCTTCTTTTCATTTCTATACCAACACCTCTCCCTTCCCCACAGTGCCAGGCACACTTATTAATAGTTAATTGATTTTACAATAACTATGAGGGGACAGGTTTCTATAAACTCTCTCTCCATTCTGAGAACAAAAGATGCATCGCTCAACATCAGCTCTGCAAACCAGTGTTCACATGACCCGGCATGCAACAGGCTCTCAACCAATACTGCAGGAAACAGCCTGCTCATCTATTTGAATATTCACAGAACACAATGATTATAAAGACCGGGAAGTTTTCAAGGGTCATTGAGTCTGACTTTCCCTCACTTTACTTACGAAGGAGCTGCCAAAGAGGGTTATAGCTTGCCCGAGTTCACAGACAGCTGGGACTCAAGTCCAGGTCTGCTGCCTTGCCCTGGCTCTCTGCTGCTGACAATGTTGTCTCATTTGTAAAGTGGGATTGATGGTCCCCACCTCATGGGACTACTTGTGGGGCCATTCAGCTGAAAAGGTGCGCAGAGTGTGATGCTGCTACTGCTCAATGTGTGGTGGTTATGATTGCTAAGCAAATGTCCTTCTGCCCTGATACCTTGTAAGATTGAAAGAACAGGGCTGATTTCTCTGCATTTCCAATGTCTATCGGTGCCTTACACTTACTAGGGTCCAGTAACCATTTGATGGTGATAACCCAGCACTCTGTTCATGTAACTTCTGTCTTAGAGCCCCATGCGAAATCGGCCTTGTTCTCTTCTCAGGGACCATAGGGTTGACTCTGAGGGAAAACCAAGGTCCTCTGGGACTTCAGTTAGAAAAGACTCTAAACCCTGCTGCCTCAATTTCCCTTGTTGGTTCACTGAGCTCATACTGAGGAAGAAGGTACAGTAAGCCGTGATTGATGGATTCATTAGGGCTTGGAAAGGGCCTCCGGTCCTGGAGCCAAGCACTGTTATTTAAAGAACACTGATGGAAGAGTGGAGTTAGGTATTCAAATCGTCCTCGGAGGACTGACAAGGCGGCCAGTCATTGTAGGGCATTTAGAGAGCTAATTCCTTGCTTCAGTATTTAAGGCCTTGGAAAAAGCTACATTCATCTTCCATGAAGAAAAAAAAAATGTTCTTGCATCTTCTTGCTATCTAGAGATTATTTAGTGCTCTGATATTGACACCGCTTCTGTAGAAAGATTTAAAGATAAAAACGCAATGTATTCAAGTGCTGATCATTTTTCATTGTCACTTAGTGACAGTACAGCCTGGAGTCAATTGCTGCAGATTTATCTTTTGTGCTATTGATTGTGTGCATGTGTGCCTAAGCTGTTTGCAAATACCTGGCTCCAACAGCAAGGGGGCACTGCAAGGGGGGGGAGCAGGGAGGTAGTGGGCAAAAGAGAGAGGGCCCAGTGGGGACCCTGCCCCAGTACCGGAGTCTGGATGAACACTGCCAAGGAGGTCCTGGATCAGGAGACCGAGGACAAGCTGACCATTAGATGCCTGGTGAGTCTGATCTGCTGTTTAGTCATCATTTGAAGCCCCTGAGGCCCAAGGGACAAAAGCCTGGAGCCATTTATGTGCTAAGGCGTATTAAAAATGTACCGAGCTGGATTTTCAGCTTCTTTGAAGTTTTGTCTCTCTTCCTTAAATCGTGATGGGCTGCTCCCCAGTTTGGGAGGCCACTGAGCTCTAACAGAGCACCCTCATCTTCATGACAACATTGACAGAGCACCTACTGTGCACCAGGCACCACATAGGAAGTTTTCTGAACGCACTCCTTAGGAAGAGCCACCTGATAGGGGAGGGGAGCTGCAGAAGACGGGAGGGGCTGGTGGTCATTACCCCACCTTGTACAGAAAAGGCCAAACCTTTAGTGAAAAGATTTGCCCAAACCCCCTGCCTTTTGCTCCTTAATCACTTCTTTCTATGTTATCTCTGGCAGTGGCCACTCCCTGGCCAGTCTTCCCTCAAAGCCAACCCCAAATCTCATGCAGTGTCCCTATTGGGGAAGAAAAATAAAAAAGAAACAAAAATATTGGCTTAGGAATTTGCAGTGTAGAATTCTAAGCCTGGCTCTGCTGCTAGCTTATTTGGTAACCTCGCTAGTTAGCTTCTGTGGAAGTCAGTTCCTTACCTGTAAAATGGAAATGATTAAAATTAAACAATACATTTTTCTGTAGCACAGAGTTAATATGAAAGTGTATTGAGGTGAAAGCAGTTAGTGTTACTCCTTAGTTGATTCCTGTAATAAATACTTATTGGGATGGGATTAAGGGCCAGACTCCCACTCTGTTCTGTGCAGCATATGTCTTCTATGGTAGTGGAAGGTTCTGGGCTTCAGGGTTTGAATCCCACTGTCACCTTTTCCTTACCGTGTGATCACAGGCAAGTCATTGAACCTCCCTGACCCTTGATGTCTTTTTTTTTTTTTAGATTTTACTTATTTATTAGCGACACACAGAGAGAGAAAGAGAGAGAGAGAAGCAAGCGCCATGCAGGGAGCCCAACCTGGGACTCGATCCCCGGTCTCCAGGATCATGGCCTGGGCTGAAGGCAGCGCTAAACCGCTAAGCCACCGGGGCTGCCCTGACCCTTGGTGTCTTTATCTATACTATTGAAATATTTACTCCTGCTTTGGTGACTTGGGGGACAGGAGGGCACTTACGTAAAGATTCCCTATGTGTGTGAGTGCCTGTACATCTGTGTCCGCAGCAGGACACATGCTGAAAGCATAACAAATACCAAGGAACTCAAATGGTTTTTGGGGCATGTCCAGGGTCTTTGCTCTCTGCCTACCCATGCCTATTTTACTGCTGGTGGAAATGCTCCTCTCCAAGCCACCTACACCTCTAGCCATCATGAGCTTAAACACCTCAGGTCCCATAGATGCCAGAGGTGCCCCATCCAGCAAAGGTCTGCTCGAGCCCCACTTTGGGATGGCTGGGCATTCTGGTTATAAATGCTGGGAATTTCTAAGAAGGCTGATCTCTCACTGTCAGAGAGCTTGTTTTTGATATTCAGTCTATATTGTCTGTTCCCAGATTTCATCAGTCAAACCTCCCTTCACTCCATGACTCTACACTTTTCAACACTGGTCCACTTTTTTGGTCTGATACTTGTTTTGATGCTCCAAACACAGCCAAGGAATGAGGACCTCATTTCCTTTCCTGCCACAGCCACAGACCCTAGGCTTTCAGAGACAAGGGTGAGGTGGGGGGCACCTTAGAGGTCATTGAGTGGTCCATGATTTTATTTTACAGCTGGGATAGCTGAGGCCCAGAGACAGCATAGCCTCAACAAAGATCAATGCCTCTGCAAGATCAGCTTTCAAGACAGTTGGCCTTTTGAATATAAATAAATAAGGTTTTTGTTGCGTTTTTTTTTTTGTTTGTTTGTTTTTTTGTTTTTTTTTTTTTAGAGAGAGAGAATAAGGGGCAGAGGTAAGGAGAATCCCAAGGAGACTCCCCACTAAGTGCAGAGCCTGACTCAGGGCTCAGTCCCACAATCTTGAGATCACAACCCGACCCCAAATCAAGAGTCAGAAACTTGACCAACTGTGCCACCCAGGCCACCCCAACTCTTTAAAAGTTATTTAAGTAATCAATATTAATTATTAATTAATGGTAAATATATTGATTATTTATGATAATTTATAATTAAATATTTATAAGAATTAATCATTAATATCAACATATTAATTAGAGACAGTTAATATAAATAAATATAAAATTAAACAAAATGAAATAAGTCATTGGATTTTATTGTCTAAAATGATACATACAGCTGTCATAGGTAAGGTCATTCGACTTGAGCTTTTAGTTCAGTCACAGCTTAATACTATTCACTGAGCATTTACTGCCTGTGAGGAAAGGAACTTCCCCAGGCAGATGATTTGACTCATCCATTGCTCACAGCAATCCTGGGAGGTGGACACTATTGTCCCATCTCCCAGCTGAAAAGACGGAGGCGCAGAAAGGCTAAGTTACTTCTCCATGGTCACATGGCAAACTAGAGGCAGAGGTGGGTTTCAAATCCAGGTCTCCTTAAATCGAAGCCGGTCACTTCACTCTTGATGGCATTTGAGAGGAGAAGGCAGGATAGTAGCAAGAAAGCACAAAGAAGCTCAAATTTCAAAGACGGAAGAAGAAAAAGGCAAAGCACTGTCCTTGGGGAGCGAGTCTCTTGGCCCAGGTCCCAAGGAAAGAAAGGGCACGGCAGTTTGTTGAGTTGTTCCTCCTATACTGGGAGTGTCCCGGGCACAGGGACAGGGCTTATTCATCTCTGTATCCACAGAGCCTGGCACAGAGAAGGCACTCGATAAATGTGTGGTGAATAATAAATGGGGAGTGTGGAAAATGACCTTACAAAAAGGAAGACTGGAGAAAAAAGTTCCATACAGAAAACATACTACAGTCTACGTGTCTCCAACATCACATGCTGGGGAGAATACCAGCATGGGACATCATCCCAGCAGAAAGTAGAGACACCTGGCTCAGAAAAGGCTGGTGTCGCTAACTGTCTTGTGCACAGTAATACAGTCATAGAAGTTACATTTACTGAACACTTACCAAGGTCAGACACAACACTAACCACTCTAAGTGCATTATTTCATTTAAGCCTCACACCAATTCCCAAGAGGTAGGTGCTACTCATATTCCCACTTTACAGAAGAGAAGACCGAGTCTCAGAGAGGTTAAGTGATTTGCCCAAGGTCACACAGCTCATCAGAGTTGAAGCTCAAATGTGAAACTCAATCTGAATTCAAAAGTAACCAGTTAACTTGAACTTATAATTATTGGCTAGTGGTTCTTCTCATTGAATTACAGACTTGACACCCAAACGGCCATCAGCCTGGAAGCCACCACTGGAAAAATGTTATTCCGATATCTGTGTACCAGATTTTGACAATGATCCATGTCTTACTTTCTTCATCTTTCCAGATCCTCCTCCCTACTTCTTTAATCACTGCTTGTCATCTGTTCATCTCCTGCAGGGGCTGGTTGTTTTTTTGTTTTTTGTTTGGTGTTTTTTGTTTTGTTTTGTTTGTTTTTGAGCTCATGCGATCATCTAGAGGATGATATTTTTTCCAGAAAAGAATACAGTCACATTACCACTTTCTTCTCGATTGTCTTAGAGGCAGGCAGACACCGAAGTACCAGTATAACATTTGCCAGAATACAAGTTCCAGGAGGACAAGGACTGTGTGTGGTTGGATGCCTGGCACTGTAGTAAGTGCTCGCAAAATATCTGTTGAGTGAATGAATTTTGTATATCCTTTGAGCAGAAATGGTACTAGCATCGCCAAGCAGGGTAAGATGCCTTCTCCCCTGCATACAGCCCAATCTCTGATTTCTCAGTCTCTGGGAAGATTTTCCAGAAGACACCATTCCTCCTTTGGTCCAGAAACCACAAAGGGATGCCTTCAGGGTCAGCGTGACTGGCTCTCCAGGGGCCAACCTTTCCTGGCCCACAGGATGAGCCTCTGGGAAACGTACATCTAGCCTCCAGCGAACCAGGATGACCTCACAGAGGAAATTCCCTACTGCTCTGTAAGAACACTTTCCCAAGTAGAAGGTCTGGAGCCCAAGTGACCTGTGTGACCCAGGATGAGGTCCCTGGGGTAAATGAAACTCTGGAGGAGCAGGGAAGCATGGAGATCCCATCAGAGGCAGGCATATCTGTTTTTTTTTTTTTTTTTTTTTTGAGTGTTCTCCATAATCTTGACCATTTTCCCTCCCATATCACACTTCTAGCTAAGGTTGCTCTCTGCCTGAGCCTCTTTCAGCATTATTTTTGCATTGTTCTTCTCTCCAGGGAGTATCCTGTTTTAGAATTTCCTCCCAATTGAATTTGTCTTTCTCTCCCTGAGCCAAATCTTATTTTGTTATTTTCCATCAATATCTTTAACCCCCTTTGAGGCATCTGCATTACTTCTCTGCCCTTCTTGGCGATAGCAACACCTCCCAATTAAGAATCTTATGCAAATTTCATTAGTGTGCTGTTTACCCCGTCTTCCAGATCATTATTAAAGATGTTAAATAAGAACAGAACAAACATCAGTCCCACACACCGTCGGTGAGGCCGCGCTCTGTCATTTATCTTTGGTTTGCGTGTGTGCACTATTTCATTTCCAGAGGAAGGTTTTTCTCCATCTAGGTTTGAATTTATTTCACAAGAAAAGTTTCATAGGAAATTATGGCAAAAGTTGTAATAAAATCTGAGCTTACAACCATCCACAGCACCCCTGTACTTGTGGCCCCAGCAGAGGAAGGAGCAAGCCTGAGGAACCTGCTGGCGAGTCTGTGGTCTTTGGGATGTTAGCTGAGTTTCCTCCAATATCTCTGCATCACCTCAGTTGGCCGGCCAAGAACATGTATTAAACACCTACTGGATTCCAAGTTTCAGTGTGCTGGGAAGACACAAGAAAATGGGAAAAGTGGCCCTTGTCTTCAAGAACCTTACAGTCTGGGCAGCCTGGGTGGCTCAGAGGTTTAGCGCTGCCTTCAGCCCAGGGTGTGATCCTGGAGACCCAGGATGGAGTCCCACGTCGGGCTCCCTGCGTGGAGCCTGAGTCTCCCTCTGCCTGTGTCTCTGCCTCTGTGTGTGTGTGTGTGTGTGTGTCTCTCTCTCATGAATAAATAAATAAATAAATAAATAAATAAATAAATAAATAAACAAAACCCTTAAAAAAAAAAAACAAGAACCTTACAGTCCAACTGAGCAGAGCAGAGTACATGCACCTGCCACACGGGGAGACCTGAGCAGATCAGGATTCTGATGAAAGCACCATGCAATCAGGTACAGGCTGTGTTTAAAAATATCCGAGTGTGGCACGTGTTTTAAAACTCTAACTCGTCATTATGGAAAATGTCAACACACCCAAAAAGTGGAGTGAATACTAGCCTCCTCCATGCACCCATCACTCTGTACCAACCGCTGCAAGATTTTGCCATTTTTATTCCATGTCCTTGCTCCTCATGTCCCTTTTCCTTTTCCTGGAAAACTCTATTTATTTATTTATATATATATATATTTATTTATTTACTTGCTTACTTCTTAAAGTAGGCTCCATGGCCAGTGTGGAGCCCATTGCAGGGCCTGAACCCGTGACCCTGAGATCAAGATGTGAGCTGAAATCTAGAGTTGGACACTTAAAGGACTGAGCCATCCAGCGCCCCTTTCTTGCCTTAAAGCAAATCCCAGATGTCATACTGTTGTACCAATAATTAGTTCAGAATGCACCTCTAACAGATGAGGACTTTTTAAAAAAAATTTTTAAAAAAGATTTTATTTATTTATGAGAACACAGAAAGAGAGAGAGGCAGAGACACAGGCAGAGGGAGAGCAGGCCCCTTGCAGGGAGCCCGACGTGGGACTCGATCCTTGGTCTCCAGGATCACTTCTTGGGCCAAAGGCAGCGCTAAACCGCTGAGCCACCCAGGCTGCCTGAGGACTTTTACTATATATGTGTGTAACCACAATACCATTATCACATCTAACACAATGAAAGGTAATTTTTATGACACGTCATCTAATATCCGGTCCTTGTTTAATTTTTTTCCTGGATTGTCTAAAAAAATTGTCTTTTTGCAATTGGTTTATTTGATTTGGGACCCAAATGAGGACCACATTTTGTATTTGGCAGACACATCCCTTAAATCTTTTAATCTACAATGTATCTTTTTTAAAATGCCATTTATCTGTTGAAGAAACTAAGTGATGTATCCTGTAGAATTCCAAATGTAGTCCATCTTAAAGGACACTTGTTATGTAAAATATAAACACAGAGAGATATAAAGTAGGAGACTGTCTAAAAGAAGCTAAGAACGTCAAGACGAGTGACACAGGGACCCTGGGAGCTGGAAGGAAGCCTAGAGGCTATCTGCACAAACCCAGCTCCTATCCCACCTTCGCCTTGGATACAATGTACCTTGTCAGCAATGACCTTAACAGATGTCCACCCTCTTAACCTTGCAGAGGACCTCACTTTGGGATTCTTTTGTATGGCAAATAGTTCTTTTACCGCAGGTAAAAAATATATATCATTCAGCCTAGCAACAATTACGAGATATGTTTATACAGATGTATAGCGAACATCTACTGACCCAAATGCACTTTGCTGGAAGAGCCATGAAGACAGAAACAAAAGATAGGAAGGGGCCAGAAGTACAAGGAAATCCTGATCGGAGTTAGGGAAGTTTAGAAGGTTGAGAATAGGTGGCGTTAAAAGCAAAAAATGCTGAAGATTGCTGAACTAGAATGTGGCCCTACTATCTCTAAAATCATCTGTGCCTGACCCATTAGATCACTGGGTAAGGCAACAGCAAGGCGAAATGGGCCATACCCAGCCAAGATGGACCGGCCCAATACCATGCTATCTGGGTGGGAGTCCTGCAAAGGCTTCAAGTTTCCAGCCCCAGTCTCCTCCTCGTCTGAAGGGTCATTGTGCCCATGAAGCCAAAGGATGTAGGGCACCCAGTACACATGTAGGGCACACGACCAGAGCTCCATGGTGGACAGTGGAGGTATGTGCTTGCCTGGGCTCAGTTCAGGCCATCCCACACCAGACAGACAACCTGCTCACTGTGCCCAACAACAGGTCATTGCCTGGGGAAAATCCATCAACTGGATGGGCTCTAGCAGCAGTCTGATGGGAGACAGGGAGGGCAGTGGTAGCAAACAAGACATTTCACCAAGGCGAAAAAGGGAGCGGTTATTCTGTGAGTGCTTTGGGAAGGTGGCCTTACGAGTGGCATTCCGAGCTTGCATGAGGGACTTGCGAATGATTCCTCTGTCTCTTCTGAGATATTTGTACCGCAGGCAGATCATCTTGCATTTCTGGTCTCATCTTCAGCCTGTATAATTTTCCCAAAATACTAAGTAGGTTAGGCAATTCCTCCAGGGCCCTCGGATGCTCATGGCCTGATATGCTGATGGTGCATTTGTTTACCCAGAGGGAACCAGGTGAGGACCCCTCCTTAGCTTCCTCCTCCCTCCCAACCTGTAGCATGTGTGCCCGAGCTTCCACAGCACTTCATGGGCTTCCATGTGCTCAAATTTAACACAAGGGAGCAGGATCTCAGCCTGCCCCATGCCACTCCCTGCCCTCCCCACAGGGGTCTGGGTGGGGAGAGGTGAAAAGCTGCCTTAAGGATCTGGACAATGACAAGAGAATGGCAAAAGACGTATGAGCCGGGGCACCTGGGTGGCTCTGTGGTTGAGCATCTGCTTTTGGCTCAGGTTGTGATCCCAGGGTCCTGGGATCGAGTCCCCCCCCCCCTTTCTCCCCCTGCCTGTGTCTCTGCCTCTCTGTGTGTCTCTCATGAATAAATTAAAATCTAAAAAAAAAAAAAAAAGTAAGAGCTGTTCTTGGTGTGGTCTCTGATACTGATCAGGGCTCCTAAGGCTTAAGTCCTTGCCCTCATCCAGTGGTCCCGAGCTCCCAACAGCCTTCAGACCTCGCTAATTTCAGTGCTCTGCTGAAACCAGGTCAGCCCTGCAGCTGTTTGTTGCCTCCAGCCCCCAGCTCACCCCCTCCTTTATTAGCAGACCCTCCGCTCCTCCAGTCTTCCCTTCTCCCCAGGCCAGCCTTCCATAGGTGGTTTGGTTTCAAGAGACCACCAGAGACACAGCAAAACCCTCCGAAGTCCATTAGAAACCCTTCGTTTAGGGTGGCCACCCCTACTTCCTTCCGGATCCCTCTCCCCTGACCCCAAAGATCTGAAGATCCTTCAATCAGGAAACTGGGTGTCGGGTTTCTGGAGGTAAAAGGCCCGCCTGTATCCTGTACCCAGAGAACGTCAGAGCCAAGGCCTTCCTGTTTGGACGCAGAGGAGCAAAGTGGCTGCTCCCATTAGGCACTGTCTCCCCTCCAAACTCACCTGCAGGCAGGCCTGCGAGGGCTCTCCAAGTCCTGGCAGAGAAGGAAAGTGAGAAAGGGAGTGATTTCTGAGTCCTTCAAAGCCAGCGATTCAGACAGAACTCTTTACTGCTATCCATGTCCAGCAATCGATAGCTTCTTTTCAATAAGCAAGTCTCATATTCCATCCTCCTCTCCACAAGCCCCCAAAATAAACCCAACCAGTCATTAAGGGCCTCCCCTTCCCCCACCCCTTCTTGTGCTCAATGCTGACCCAAGTTTTTTTTTTAAATGGGGATTTCCTCCACCCTCTGCCAGTGACCCCCCTGGTGCTGAAAATATGAAATAGCAGCAACAGAGAGCTGATGTCTTTGTAATTAATAAAAACAGTGACAGTCAGCCAGGCCCACCGCCTCCCAGAAGATCTGCAAGTATACATGCTCTTTCCCTCGAAGCAAGGCCCATGGAGGACTCATTCTCGCTTCTCCAATCACATCGTCAGTGTATTAATAATTTAGCCCTGGGGTGGGGTTGTCTCTGCTGGTGAGTGGCTCTGGGGCCTCAAGTTATCAAAATACTAATGCTACCAATTTATCAGCGCTGGCTGATGGAGTGTCAGAGGTTCCTGGTCGTTGCGGGGGGCTGGGCAGGGGGAACCTATAATAACAGGGAAGACCTCGTCCAAACAGGATTGGAATGGGATTTCCTGTGAGAGAAAACACAGACTGGCCTGTTCTATGGCCCTGGCTTTCCTAGGACCCTTAAGGGAAGACTTTGGCTCAGACTTTGGAGTCAGGCTCCCTGACAAGGACCAAGGGCAAAGGGGAGATAGATAATGTAGCAAACCTGGTGATTTGGATTTCTGAAATCTGGCACGGGGACCCCCAGTGGAGCCTCCTTATGGATTATTTCGCTGCCTGCCAACGTGTGGGACGCGTGGCCCCCAGTGGAAAGTGGAAGGGCTTCAGTGGAATCGGGCGTGATGTTGAGTCACGTTAAATCACAGTAAGGATTTCTCCCTTTCCAGTTCTCTTTCAACCTTCACGTTCCTTAAAGAGAAATCTGTGAGTCAGGTGCTCCTGCCTCTTTCCCCATCTTCATCTTTCTGTCTTCTTTGTCTTTCTCGGCCTCCCTAATACCTGCTTATCTCCCTCCTTAACAAGGAAAGCCGCCCTTGGGCTCCTGGCCTGGAATGGGAGCAGTACTTCTTGAGATTGACAGCACCATTTGGTTTTTGCTCTATTTATTTTTATAGTTACCTGATGTTTGCAGCAAGTTACAGATTTTCCATTTACCAGTGTGACATAAAATATCCTTTCAAAGCACTTAATATTTTTTGAAGCACTTAATATTTGAGTTACACATCAGATGATTCAAAATAAAACAAATGAAATTGGCAATAGTCTGGGTGGTACAGGGATGCAGCCATACATGGGAGAGTGACCCGGGAGTGCCTGGGGTCTAGGAACCCTGAGTCATTGGAGTTGTCACCGAAGCTGTGAGAACGGGGTGGGGACGGGGCTGCTTAGGGAAACTGAACATCACAGGTACCTCTCCTGCCACTGCCGTGCAATCACAGGCAAGGGGCCAGGTGGGTGGTGGTGGGGTGGCACACACAGTAGATACTTCATGTCTACCTATCTACCTGATATCAAAGACTCACCTTCCTTCGGGGAAGTGCAATGATGGTCCATTAGTGAGCTTGAGACCCAGGCCAAGCCAACAGAAGCCCCTCCCTGAAAGTTTTCATGCTGAATCTAGACAGGAAAGTCCTCTTTTCCCTACAATTCTGGAATTGTAAGGCTGTGGCTGCCCCAGAGCCATTCTCTCTGACAGAATGCGGCACAGAGTTGAGACAACAGAGGGACAGAATGATACATCTCTGCTCCTGACCCAGGGAGCCCTTCCGCCAACCTCTGTTTCTGTGGCCTCTTCACCTAAACCAAGACAAATGCACTCCCTTCATGCTGAGAGTGATTTGAGGTAGGTTTTGTCACTCACGTTTAAGAGAGATGTGATGGGGGACACCTGGGTGGCTCAGTTGGTTGGGCGTCTGACTTCGACTCAGGTCATGATCTCAACCATCCTCGATTCAAGATCCCCATCAAGCCCTACATTGGGCTCTTCCCCGCCCCCGATTGTGCTCTCTTTCTCTCTTTCAAATAAATAAATAAATAAAATCTTGAAAGAGAGAGATAGAGAGAGAGAGAGCCCCGTTGAAATAAGCACATGAAAAGCTGCTCAACATCACTAGTTATCAGGGAAATGGAAACCAAAGCTCCAGAGTCACCACTTCACACCCACCAGGATGACTAGGATCAAAAACACAGAAAATAACAAGTGTCCACGAGGAGAAATCAGAACCTTCATGCACTACTGGTGGGAAAGTAAAATGGTGCTGCCACTTTGGAAATAATCTGGCAGGTCCCCAAAAGGTGAAACACAGAGTACCATTTGATCTAGAAATTCCACTCTTAGGGACATACCCAAGCGAAACGAGAGCATGTCCACACAAAAATGTGTATGAGCACGTTCATAGCAGCATCATTACTAATAGCCCAAAGATGAAAACAACCTAAGTATACACCCACTGTTGAGTGGATAAACAGAATGTGCCATCCATCCACACAGTAGGGCATGTTTTTGCCAATAAAAGGAATGAAAGCCTGATGCAGGGCACAACACAGATGAATTTTGAGGACATTCTGCTAAGTGAAAGAAGCCAGACACACACAAAATGTCGTGTGATTCCATTTCATAGGAAATGTCCGGGGCGGGGTTGGGGGGGGGCAATCGATAGGAACAGAGGTAGATTAGTCATTTCCTGGGGCTGAGATGGTGGCGGAGGTCACTGAGGGTAGGGAGATGGTGGGGAGCAGGAGTGACAGCTAAGGGGAGAGGGGTGTCTTTCTAGGATAATGAGAAGTTTCCACACTTGGTTGTGGTGATGGATGAGCAATGTGTGAACATACTAAAAAGCCATCAAATTGTACAATTTAAGTGGATAAATTGTACAACATGTGAGTTATCTCTCAATAAAGCTGTTAGAGAGAGAGAGAGAGAGAGAGAGAGAGAGCCCCAAGTGATATCATAGTTATAAGTGTGCCTTGGGAGTTGACGGAACCTGTGCAAATTCTTTCCTTTGGATCTGCTCTGTCTCAGGTAGCACTTGGCCGCCATGGCTACTGGGGTCCCTTTCATTGCCTCTGCCAGCTGGTCCTTTGGAGGTTACTCCGGGCTCAGGGGCCTCAGCTACAGAGGACGGGACCTGGTGGCTGTCACCCTTTGACCTGGGTCTTTTATTTTGCATAGAATTTAAACGTACAGATGAGAGGAGGGAAGGGAAGGGTATTCCAAGCAGGGGAACAGCATAAGCAAAGGGAGAATTGGGAACTCGTGGCTCATGTACCAGAAATAACAAGCAGTTGAATTTGGAGTGAAGGGTCCCTGGGGTGGGGGAAAGAGGAGCTCCTTTTCTTTGGAACTCCCCTGTGGTATTCACCTCTTGATGGTCCTCAGTGAAGACTCACTGACCACTCATGTCTTAGGGGCCTGAGCTCCACTCCTACGACGAATGGGGTTTTCATTGTCTTACCACCTCTTCTCTGTGTCCACCTGAGAAAGCAGGATGTGCCCTCCCCAGGGCTGGGCCTGCATGATGATGCCAGCATGTGGGCCGAGGTGATCAACCTGGTAGAAAACAGTTCTTGGAAAAAACAGAACCAGATGAGCTGCCTCCTTAGCTAATCATCATAATGATTAATAGCTGACACTGTTCTTGCAATGCACCAGGATCTGTGCCTTGCACAGTACAAGCCTTGTCTCACTAAATCTTCACATCAGCCTATAAGGGGAATGTTATCTCTGTTTTATAGGTGAGGACACTGAGGCACAGAGAATTTAAATCAGTTATTAACCTATTCATTAGTATATTCATTCCAGACCATCTGCACTAGTGGTCCCCTTGTAGGCAGTTCAAGTGACATGTAGGTAAATTGTGTCACTTCCTACAGAACATGGATGATGGGGAGAAGTGAATAAATAGCACTTTACCATTTACTGAGGGTCAGGCATGGTTCCAAGTGCTCTGCGTGTGTCATCTGGGGAGTCCTTTCAAGAGAGCTAGGAATTGGATTTTCTTTCCTTTTTATTTTTTTAAAGACTTTATTTATTTATTTACGAGAGACACAGAGAGAGGCAGAGACACAGGCAGAGGGAGAAGCAGGCTCCATGTGGGGAACCCGATATGGGACTCGATCCCGGGTCTCCAGGATCACGCCCTGAGCCGAAGGCAGATGCTTAACCGCTGAGCACCCAGGGTCCCAGAATTGGATGTTCTTACCTATATTTTGCAAATGAAGGCTATAGAACATGATCTAAGAAGTTCAGGGACTTGCAGGACGCCTGGGTGGCTCAGTGGTTGAACATCTGCCTTCGGCTCAGGGCGTGATCCTGGGGTCCTGAAATCAAGTCCTGCATCAGGCTTCCCACAGGGAGCCTGCTTCTCCCTCTGCCTATGTCTCTGCCTCTCTCTGTGTGTGTCTCACATGAATAAATAAATAAAATCTTTAAAAAAAAAAAAAAAAAGAAGTTCAGTGACTTGCCTGAGGTCACTAGTACCTGACAGAAAGGGGACCCAACCAGGGTCAAGTGACTCCAAGTCCCACCTCCCTTCACAAGCTGCAGGTGCTTGGGGGAGCTGGTTGCTGAATGTGGGCCACGGCCCGAGGGTCTCTGCACCACTCTGCGTGCCCTGGAGCCTCTGTCTCCCCACCCCCCCAAGCCTGTGTCTCCAGGGTTCTTTCCCCGGCATGGAGCTCAGTGCTGCCAGGCTGGGCTGGGCACAGGTCGAGGTCTGACTTATGTGTGAGGCAAGGCCAGGTGGGGCCCGCGAGCGCAGGGCAGGGACCTCCTCCGCTTCCCTACCTATAGATAGGGATATTCAGGTTTCTTCAAGAGCAAATGAGAACAGTCTGGGAAAGTTCTAAAAATAGGGACATTGTTCTATAAAGGTAAGGAGAATGCTTAATGATGTCATTATTTCCTTTTCCCACGAACTCCTGGACCCAGCTTCCTCCCAAATGAGGAAGATTTGGGAGATGCCGATGGGCTCTCCCCTGTGCCACACTCTGCACAATAGGCCTTTGGACACACTCGCTCACCTCCCCAGCCCTAGGCGGTGCAAGGGGCCGTCCTCACTCTCAGATGAAGGTGGGGGCAGAGGTGTGGAGATGTCAGGTGACTTGCCAGGGCCCCTGGCAGGCAGCTGGGGGAGCCCCGGCTCACAGCCCAGGGATCTGACACCAAACCTGCCTTCCTACACCCAACACCTTCCTGCCTGATCTTTTTAGCAGCAGGTATTGCATGGTTTCCAAACCAAAACTATACAGAAAGGAGTACATACACTGAGACATCTGGCTTCCACTAATCTTCCTCCCCCGACCTCCCCACACTGCAGGCAAGCATTTCATTACCTTCTTTTTCCTTCTAGGTCCTCTATGCAGACTCACATAGGGAGATAATATATTATATCGAATGCATATATTCTTATTTTGCTTCTCCTTTTTGTATACACACGGTAGCATCCTATTGGCCCTTCCCTTTGTTGCTGTTCTGTTGAGTGACCCATCTTCGGGAGTCCCCATAGCAGTGCTTGCAGATATTCTCATTCTTCATAGCCACCTAGTATTCTACAATGTGGCTGGAGTATAATTTATTTCAACCAGACAATCACTAAAGGATACAGAATCATGTCTAATCTTTTGTTCGTATAAACAGCACCATGCAAGATGTCTTGCCTGTCATTTCTTACTGGTGCAGAAGGACCTGTCAATAGATTCCCAGACATGGGATTATTAGATGAAAGGGAGCATTATGGAGAGTGTCCCCCAGGCAGTGAAATGGCTCAGACAAGTGGTAGCCACATCTGCCGGTGCATCCCAATGCCCTGTGGGACTTGGTAACCATACAGATTTCAGGGCCATTTCCCAGGCCTCTGAATCTCCAGAGTGGGAGTCTGGGAATTGTATTTTCTACACAGGTGTTATTACAAGCCACAATGACTTTGTTTGCTTGCTTCTAGTGTTTTCTGTCCCTCTCGCTGGAATGTAAACCCCCAGGGCAGGAGCTGTGTCCGGATCCCCAGCCTGGCTCATCAAAGCTGAATAAATGAATGGATAGATGAGGGATGATCAAAATGCCAGCCAGGCTGAGGGGGCCATGAATTTGCTTCTGCCCTCTTCTCTGTAGAAAGAGTCTCCCATGTGGCACTAAAGGTGTCCAATTTCTGACAGCACCAGAGGGATTGGAGGGAAGTAAAAAGGCAAGGTGATGTGTGTGGTGTGGTCCTGGGGGTTGGCAGGACACAGAGAGGGGTCAGGACCCCAGCCATCTGGGAACTGCCACGTAAGATGAACCCTTCGTGGAGCCCTGTCCCTGTCAAAGTCCTGCATGCAGTGGGTACACGGCTAAATGTGCATAGCCACTTGCAGCCCCCTCTCCCTCACCATGGAGCCTGATGGCCCTTCGGACAGCCTGCCTAGGAAGCTAACCCATCCTTTCTGTAATGACAAGAGGAGGACCACCCAGGAACTCAGTCCCAGTCTCATCAGCCTGGGCACTCCTGGGAAGACTGGGGACCAGAATGCTTGACCTGGTTCTCAGAGTGCCAAGTTCACCAGCTTCTGACACTTGTGCTGATTAGTTTCCTTTTTGAGGAGGGAGGATGGGTTTGCACTGAATTCTGCTCAGGGTTACCCAGAGGTGCCCATGGGTATGAGAGGGCTGGGCTTGGGGTAAGGACCAAAGTGTGGTGGAGTGGCACTAAAGAGAATTTGCACTCATCCCACTCATGACTTCAGTTGGTCATCCCATGGTGACTTAGCCACGCCACCCTTTCACAGGAAGCTATAGCCCCTACCATGGCAGTGAAGCTGGAGGAGGGTTAGAGAGAGGCAGGTGGGGATGGAGCCTGGGTGGGCTGCAGGCTCCCTGAGCATGCTCACTATAGGTCTCGGGGCAGATCTTTAACTGCCCCAAATACCTCCATAGAAAGAAGGGAGTGCTGCATGGGAAGGCCTGTCTCAGGCGCCTCAGGACAGTGCAAAGGGCAGTATTTCCCTCTGCAGGGATGGCCATCCACCCCTCCTGTGGCCGCCCTCCATTCTGGGCTTCACAGCCCGCTAGACATTTCAAAGAGCAGAAGGTGCCCTTTAAGCCTTGTTATGGGGTGAATTGTGTCCCCCCCTCAAATTCATATGTTGAAATCCTAAACCCCAAGACCTCAGAATGTGATTGGAGACAGGGTCTATTTAGAGATGGGATCTTTCAAGAAGTAAAATGAGGGACACCTGGGTGGCTCAGTGGTTGAGCATCTGCCTTGGGCTCAGGGCATGATTTCCCCATCCGAGGATTGAGTCCTGCATCGGGCTCCCTGCGGGGAGCCCGCTTCTCCCTCTGCCTGTGTCTCTGCCTCTCTCTGTGTGTCTCTCATGAATAAACAAATAAATATTAAAAAAAAAAAGAAGTAAAATGAGGTCATTAGGGCAAGACCTAATCCCATATGACTGGTGTTTTTATAAGAAGGGATTGGGACACAGACACAGGCAGGGAGAAGATGGCCATCTTCAAGCCAAAGACAGAGGCCTCAGGAGAAACCAACCTTGATCTTGGACTTCCAACCTCCAATAAGAAATAATTTTCTGTTATTGAACCCCCACCCCCATCCGTGGTATGTGTTACAGCTGCCCGGGCAAACTAACATAGGGTCCCTCATATGGCATGCACCTGGGCAACCACCTACCCTATCCTTTCCCACTCTAGGTATCTTTGACCTGCTTTTGGTGATCAAGGTGTGTTCAGGTACGATTAATCCCACCTTACTGGAGAGGTCTGTGGTCCAGGGCACAGGTGGACCTGGATTTTAATCTTGCCCAAACCACTCACTGGCTGGTGACCCCAGACCAGTTTCTCAGCCTCTCTGAGTCTCCTGTCTCCTCATCTGGAGTGCGAGGGGAAGGCAGCATTGCTGTGGCGATGCAGTGAAATCATGGGTTTAAGACACTTAACGCAATATCCGACACTTGCTTCAGTACATAGTCATTCGCTCTCTTTCATCTGCAATATATACTGAGCACTTATTATGCGCCAAGCACCGTTCTGGGCACTGCAACCTGGCAGTGGATACTGGACAGAAATCCTGCAGGAATAAAGTCCAGAGACTGACAGTAAAGACAATTGGTCCCACTCGGCTCTTAGACTGGCTCTCCTTGCCTGGGGCCGACCAAAGGATGGCCTCCCTCCAGCATCCCCAGCCCCTTCCCCACGCACTCCCCAAAGATAGACCCAGGAAGGCGGGGATTGCGTGAAACTCAGCCTGGCGCCCACAGCTCCTGGCAAGGACCTCGGATTTGTAGCATCTTCCTATCATCCACGGCTGGAAGCGTGTTCTCACCTCAATCTTTGATACCACGTGCCCTCCACACACCAAGCCCCTCAAGCTGAGCCCTGAGGAACTAGTTTCAGCTCTGGAAACTCTTCCCCATACGCCCCCATACCCCAACTCCCAAACTGATGCTCAGGCCTTTGCATTTTGCCAGCAACACCAGCTTCAGTACACCCCTTTGGTTATCATCCATTTCATCTTGAAAGTTCTAAGATTCTCACCGCACCCATCGCTGAGCTCCGGGCAGGTAATGTTCTTAGGTAGATTTAAAAAACCAGACAGCTCTTGGCAGCATCTTCCCCTCCCGCCACATGTCAGCCCACTGCTCCCGCTCCAACTGGCCTTCTGCAACGAGTTCCTGAGCAGGGCTGAGCCACACGGGGCCGCCACAGCCAGCCCCCCAGACAGCTGACTCCCCCCTTGTTCTGTTTGCTCAGGCATTTGGCTAATTTCAGCACAGAAATATCATGTCTGGAGCACCCTAGGCCTTTCCAGAACTTTCCATCCTGCACTTAGCAGACCTCCCTTCCTTTGACAAATGGACCCCATCTCCTCCTTTTAGATGGGGATTCTGCTGATTTGTGTAACATCTACATTATAAAGTATTCATATTGCTCAGCGCTGACAGTGGCCTTCTTCCAGCCTCCTGGCACTGTTCCTTCCCAGGAAGATGGGGACCTGCGGAGAATGGTGACCAGCTGTGACTGTGGACATTGCCCCCCCCCCCACAGGACCTCTTTCCATTGCCTCCCCTTCCAGTCCAATTCCATAAGTGGTCACTGCAGACTCACGATGTGCTCTGAGTTATGTGCTGTGGGGGATCTGCACACAAACAAGAGTTGCCCCTACCTGGAGACACTAGCATACTGGTAGGTGAGGCAGGGCTAGAAATAGAAAGCTCTCCCCATGTCAACTGTGATGAGTCATGAGGAAGGTCCAGACAGAGCCCTTCTTGAGAGCCAGCTCTGGCAGGGACAGAGAGAGCTGCCCTGGGAACACGGCACTTGACCCTGGGTAGAATCAGGGCATGTGGAGTGGAGCAGGAGTGGGATAGGGCCATGAGTGTGACAAGCAGCAGGTGGATCATTCTGTAAGGAGAGAAGGAAACTTGCTCCCACTGAGCATCTATTCTGGGCCAGTGTATTAGTGTTCGGTTGCTGCTGTAACAAGTCATCTTACACTTACTGGCTGAAGACAACACAAATGTGTTATTTTATGGTTCTAGAGGTCCAAAGTCCAAAATTAGCCCCTGACAAATCTGTTGACAAGGTTGGGTTCCTTCTGGAGGCTCCAGGGGAGAGTCCTTTCCTGCCTTTCAGTTTCTATAGGCCGCCTGCACCTGTGCCCCATGACCCTGCATCATCATGACCTCTGCTTCCATCCTTACATCTCGTCCTGTGACTCTGACCCTCCTGCCTCCCTCTTATAAGGACCTTGGTGATCATACCTTCAGCCCAAATAATCCATGATAATCTCTCCATCTCAAAATTCTTAATTAAAGACATCTGCAAAGTTGCCTTTATCATGTAAAGTAGCATATTTACAGGGTCTGAAGATTAGGATGTGGACATCTTTGTGTGTGTGGGGGGGGGGGTGTCAGGCATTTGACCAATCACAGGAGGGAATTTATGAAGTGCCTCATTTAGTTCCTACCTAAATACACAAAGCAGTTGTTTTAATTCCCATTTTACAGATGGGGACTTGGGTTTCTGAAGGTTTAACAGCACTTTGAGGCTACAGTTAGTGAGAGGTTCATGTAGGATTTGAACCGACCACAGAGCCCTCTCTGCCCATGAGGAGACTATTCTCAGATTCTCTGGAGCAGGGAGGATTTGCAGTGGCTCTGGGAAGATGTCACCAGGAGCTCTGGTGGGAGGTGAAGTCAATAGGAGTGCAGAGGGAAGAGGTAGAGGGAGATGAAAAATCCTGCAGAGGGACACCCATGACTTGGCCCCTCTGATGAGTGTGGGGGAGGGCCCAGAGGTAGTGGGATCAGAGTCCAAGTGTGGGGACCTCCGCAATGTGAAGTTAGTGGGGCTGGCGACAGAGTGGGGAGACGTGCCTGAGGATGGGCTCTGTTGTGGGGCCAGATGGAAAGGCACAGCTGGCAGATAGGGGCCAAAGATATAACAAACAGGGGCTGGAGTCTGAGGGTCAACCTCTCAGGTGCAGTGGAGGCCATGGGGCGGGGGGAGGCAGAACCAGGGAGGGGACAAAGCCAGGAAGCTGTGGGAAGGCTACTGAGATGTCATGAGGAAGAGAAGAGCAGCTGGCCAGGCTGGTAGACAGTCCCATGGATGGCGCCAGACCCTGACAGGAGGGCAAACTTTCAAGAAGAGGTGATCAGCCACTGCAGACACCATGCAGAGCTCTTGGGCTGGCAACTTGGAAGCCACTGGTGGCAAGTGTGGGGATCCTTCCCATTGTCAGCTTTCAGGAGGTCTTGGGAAAGGCTGTTTGGTGCTGCCCAGGCCAGGATGGCCGTGAAAACTGACCCAATCTCAGAGAGACAAGTAAGCCCAGCAATGACCCTTCTCAGCGGGGGAGCAGGATACGCCTAAGCAAGTGGACCGTGGTGACTTGTAGACGAGTCATCTGGTCCTCTGACGTTACTCCCGTAACAACCTCATTCCCTTCCCTGACTATAGACTGGATTTCCTGACTCACTTCCAACAAATGGAATGTGGCAGTGATGATGTGAATTCTGAGGCTAGGTTAGCAAAGGGGCTCGCTCCCTCTTCTCTCCCCTTCTCCTTCTGCCTCTCTCCCCTCACACACACACATGTCTTGGAGCCCTGAGCTGCCCTGTAGGAAATCTGACTGCTTGTAAGCTGCCATGCTGAGTTGATGAATGGAGGGCACGCAGAGGGACAGGTGCCCCCACTGCTGTGAGAAAGCCTCTGCCTCGGGGCCGATGCCAGCCCTAGCCACTGCCAACATGAGAGGGACCCTAAGCAAGAACCACCCAGCGGAGCCCAGCCAGGCCCCTACTGTGGGAGGCAACAGCAACATTTTTTTACAGTTTAAGCCACCAGGCCATTGAGCAGTCTGTTACACAGGATTAGATAACTCGGCACAAGGATGCTGTTGGTAGTTTGGGGTGAAAATTTGGTAGGACAGTCAAGGTCCGTTGGCAGGTATTTTGGCTTGCAGTGCTCCCTCGTTGTGTTCACTCTCTGCCTCTTCCCCCTGCCAGTACACCCCCCCACTACTCCATGGGGCCCTCTGCAGGGTCCAGCCATTGGCAACCCCATCGATTGAGTCTGCTTTAGGGGAGCAACCTGTACTGAATCCGTGTGTTTTTCCTTCTGGGGGTGTGAGCTAAACCTACACTTTAAACCTGAGCCATACCTGTGAAAGGAAGAATTTCACTCCACGTTAAAAGGATTGAAGACACCAGGAATGAGGGAGGGGAGAGTCAGTGGATGTGGGTGGGGTCAGCTCTGTGTTGAGGTGGCTCGTTCTCCAGTGCAGGTTATTAAATGTCAAGAAATTTGGTGAGCTGGCTGTTAAACACAACCATTATTAGATTTATTTATTTATTTATTTATTTATTATTTATTTATTTATTTATTTATTTATTTATTTATTTATTTATGAGAGAGAGAGCACCTGCACAAGCAGGGGGAGGAGCAGAGGAAGAGGGAGACAGAGAAGCTCAAGCCGACTCCCCACTGAACGTGGAACCCAGTGTGAGGCTCTATCTCAAGACCCTGAGATCAGGACCTGAGCCCAAACCAAGAGTCCCAAACAGCCAATATTAAAAATTAAATTATAGGAGCACCTGGGTGACTCAGCGGTTGAGCGTCTGCCTCTGTTTCGGGGTGTGATCCTGGCATCCTAGGATCGAGTTTCATATCGGGCTCCCCGCAGGGAGGCTACTTCTCCCTCTGCCTGTGTCTCTGCCTTTCTCTGTGTGTCTCGTGAATAAATAAATAATATCTTTTTAAAAAAAATTAAATTATGTAGGGAAACCTGAGTGGCACAGTCTGGTTAAGCATCTGACTCGGTTTTGGCAGAAAGTCTGCTTAAGACTCTTTCCTTCTCCCTCTGCCCCCCCCCTTCATGCTCTCTCTTTCTAAAATGAATAAATAATATGTAAACTTATAATTAAAGAAATTATCTTAAAACCAGAGGTGATAAATATTTAAAACTCATCCCTTCCTGATTGTTTCGCCAGATGCTACTATTCCTTCCTTGTGAGGTTGTTCACATCTATCTCATCCGTGTGGCAGAGAGGGGGTCCAAGGATGGCCGCTCAGCATCTGTTCCCAAGTTCACATTCGGTGTGAAATCGACCATGGTGAGAACAATTACACCATGGAAATTGGCCAACACTACAAACTAGAGCTTTTTTTTTTTTTTTCCTCCCAGAAAACAGGTTGTAGAACTTTCACAGCACACCTCTTTGAATCTGAGGAAACGATTTTGAAACAGGGCTGAGAGGAGCAGCCACGTTTCTCGTGGAGTTCCACCTGACAGCTCGTGGTTGAGCGTGATGTGCCCGCCGTGTAGGTATGCGTGCTGTTCCCACCAAGGCCTGCAGCATCCGTTTGTCCCCTTTTCCCCCTTTTGTTTACACTTTAAGGGCACGCTTTCCTCTGGGTTTGTGTGAATGGTCTGGGCTGTGGATTCATGCCCTCTGCCCACTCTGTTTCAGGTGCAAATGTCCTGAGGTCCTCTCTGAGCCACATCCAGGAGGTGTGGGAACAAAAATGAGGTGAGGTCAAGGTGCCCCCAAGGACTTGCTCCCTCCACACTCTCACACAGACCTTTGGCTCTTCCCTCCTCCACCCCACTACTGGGGGGAGCTCAACAGCAACAAAACCCAACACTATTCTTTTCTTCAAAACATAATTTATTTGGGTGAAACTCACATAACATAAAATAAACCATTTTAAAGTGGCATTCATTGATGTTTAGCACATTTAAGATGTTGCGCAGCCACCACCCCATCTGGTTCCAAAACAATTCTGCTGACCCGAAGTAGAGCTCCCCACCCACTAGGTCCTGTCCCCCCAGCCCAGCCCCTGGCGACCACTGGGCCGTGTTCTGTGTCTAGAGATCCGTCTCCTCGAGGGATCTCATATAAGCGGAATTTTACGATATTTGAATCTTAGGATATTTGTTCACTTATGTTTTCATGATGCCGCATGCATCAGTACTTTGTTTCTTTTTGTGGCTGTGTCATTCGATGAATCCATTGTGTGGCTCCACTACATCTGTATCCACCATCTGCTGGGGCTTCCACCTGTTGGCCGCTGTGAACCTGCTGTGTGAACATGTATCAGTGGACTTGTTTCGGGATCTGCTTTCAATTCCTTTGGATCTGCACCTAGGAGTGGAATTGCTGGGTCCTACAGTAATTCAGTGTTTAGATTTCTAAGGACCCAGCAGCCCCGCCACCTACTCCTGTCCGGGTGGAACGAGGACAGAAGCTTCTGTCATCACATCCCCAGAGTCACACAGATCTGGGTCCCACCACTTACCGGCGTGAAGCCCTGAGCTCTTTCTTCAGCTCTGTTGGGCCTCAGTCTGACCCCCTGTGAAATGGGAATTATAAGGGAACTTACCTCTCAGGAAAGTGGGGAGTATGTCAGATTCTTTGACCAGGGCTTGGTCCATACGTCTCCGTAAATGGTCATGGTGCGCAGATGCTTGTGTCCATAACTTCGGCTGACTTGAAGAATGATGTTGCTGGGAGACCTTTGGGGCCGTGAGGACTCAGAGGCCTCCTTTTCCTAGTGGCCTTGACCCTGCTGTGAGAGCACGTCCCTCCTCTGCTGACTCCAGGGATCCATTCAGGCATGAGCTGCCCACACTCTCAGCCCGCCCAGCCCAGGCAGCTGCCAAGAGAGGCAGCTAAGTTTGGGGGTGGCTTAATTAATGGACCCCACAGACCCTGAGGCCACAGAAAGGATCAGAGTAGGGTCATACCTCAACTGGTTCTTGACTCCCAAGGACAGCACCATGTGCGGCATCTGGGAGCCAGGGCTCCGGAGTCCAGGGGATGGTGATTAGCCCCAAGGCGATCTAGGACCTCAGAGTCTCTGACTCCTCCTCTCCAAACTGGGACGGTAATGGGACTGCTTCACAGCGTTCCGAAGGCTCAGAGCTCACTACATTCACATCTAACCACCAGCCTGCTGACCAGCCAGAGCAAGCTCCCGTTTACCAGGGGGTTTAATCGGTTATTAGTAGGCTGCTGGCATCATTAACGATAAAGAAAAGCAAGAGGGACAGTTATGTTAATAGGCCTTGAAGAGGAAATTTAGTTGTGCCAGGAGGCAGAGGCCTGGAACCTTCTAGCCACGTGACGTCAAGCAAGTCTTTATCCCTCTGGGGTCTCAGGGTCCCCATCCATAAAATGGGAGGGAAGGACCCTGAGGAGGTTTCCAAGGTCCCCTCCAGCGCAGACATGTGAAGATCCTAGGAGTGGCCCCCATGGACTGTCGGGTGCCTCCAAATCCTGGAGGGGCAGCTGACCCACCACCCTGCAGGCTGTGACCAGCCCCAGTCAGACCCTCACCCATCCTCCCCACCAGAGACAGTGCTCCTTCCCAGAGAAGGGTCCAAACAGCTCTCCCGCCACTTGTTCCCCACTGATGGGGGAGTAGGCTTTGTGGAGAGGCTTTTAAACCTCCCTGGTTGCAGCGAGTATTGATTAGCTTTGTTCTTTAATGGGATTCTTCTATGCTGTCTGCCTCCCCTCGCCCAGCCCCCATCACTCTGGGCCAGGACTGCTTCAGGCCTGCTTCCCAGCCCTCCTCTCTGAAGATGCTCCTCACAAACAAGCCAGGCTGCTATCTGTGGGGGGCTGGGGCTCTGAGCCCCCTGCCTGTCACGGGAGATAGCTGAGGGCTGAGCTCCCCATTCCTGAGGCTGCTGGCCATTTTGGGGACAAGTCCTTGGGGCCTCTCTCCTTCCTTCCCTCCAGGGTCCTGGGGAGTGTAGGCCCTCCAGTGGGGGTGGCCTTGCCCCACCACTGAGCCTTCCTTCCCTGATGTTACCAAAGAACCCCCCAGAATTTATTTCTAAACGTTCCACCCCAGCTTCGGGTAATGATGGTGGTTTGGGAGCCGTCTGTTGCTATGGATTCAAACTCTCGGCAATTTGGTGCCTTTCGTTGGCCGCCTGCCTTGGGTTCTCTGACTTCCTTTACAATCAAGTCAATAAAAATGTCACCTCACCCTCCTCTTTTTAGCATTTATGTTTCAGATCAATGTGAGGCCCAAAGCCCGTCGATTGCCCTCCAATGAGTTGCAAAAAAAGTGCAGTACTAGAAAGGGCTGGTTCTGAGATGGATGCAGGGAAGTCACTGTTAAAACGAGTCCCTTCTCTTTCACATAGGGCCACATCTTTTATTTATACGATTGCAATGTCTGCATCTGTTTCAGCCCCATTACCTTCCCGTCGACCTTGGGGGACTGCACATCCACCCCTCTGTACCTCGTGTCCGTTGGCCACAAGCACTTTGCGGCAGCCTCCGGTCTTTTTGCAGGTGTGTGTGCCACCTTCTGGAACCACCCCAGAGGGGGCATCTTCTCAAAAGAGATGGCTCCTGGGCAGCTGCCCAGAGCATGGCACACAAACGAAGCTGAAATTGCCCATTCCTGGCCAGTCTAGGATGCGAACCTGCTTTTGCTGGGGACGTGTAATACTCCTGACGGCCGATCGATATGCAAGGTAGAGTGTCAACTGCCCTCGGTTCGCACCTTCCAATAGCTCCTGCTCCGACCATCAATAAAGTGGTAAAGGCGGTCATCTCCAACCTTGTACTAGGCCTAGAGCTGCTTCTGCAGCGGCCTGCACACCCCCTACGTCTGGGAAGGGGACACAGCTGTCTGCAGACTGGATTTAGGCACCCATGAGAGGGACACTGTGACAAGGGTCTCTAACATGCAGGCTGGAGACAGAGGACCCCCCATTAACATCCTCCAGGTGATGTTACAATGGGGATAAAAGAAATGACCATCCAGGCTTTGAAAACAGAGAGAAGGCATCCTGAGGACACTGCAAAGGGGACAGAGCGCAGTCAGAGGAAAGGTCAGGCTTTTATGTTTCTGAATCGTTTATAATCTAGGAAGCAACAGAGCATAATGGCAAAGAGCACAGACTTTGGAGCTGGACAGGCCTGAATTTCAGGCCCGGGTCCTCTCCTTAGCTGTGTGATTTGGGGCAAGTGATGCAACGTTTCTGAGCCATTGGTTTCCTTATGTGTAAGTTGGGAATAATAATAGAGCCTGATTGATGGGGCTGGTGGGGGTGAAATGGAATGATACAGGCAGAGCCTGGGCCAAAGGATACACTTGATCCTTTTTAGCTGGTGTTATTCCTATGCAAAATGTCTGACTCTTTTAAGCACTTTCGTGTACTAGAACTCTTTGGATCCTCAGTAATGGGATGACCAGCCAGTCATCAAAATAGTTTCTGGAAGAATCCTTGCAAATTTGAGAATGTGATGGGTGTCGGTGCCTGGCCTGAGAGGGGGCTTTCTCTTGGGGGAGTGGCGTGGTGAGGGGCTCATGATTAGAAATGCTAGGGCAGGGGCACCTGGGTGGCTCAGTGGTTGAGTGTCTGCCTTTGGTTCAGGGTGTGATCCTGGGGTTCTGGGATTGAGTGTCGCATCGGGCTCCCCTCGGGGGGCCTGCTTCTCCCTCTGCATATGTCCCTGCCTCTCTCTGTGTGTCTCTTGTAAATAAAATCTTTATTATTTTTTTTTTAAAGATCCGGGATGACGCCCAGAGCCCAAGACAGATGCTCAACCGCTGAGCCACACAGGTGTCCCAAATAAAATCTTTAAAAAAAAAGAAAGAAAGAAAGAAATGCTAGGGCAGATGACAAGGGAGTCCTTGCTGGGGGCCACCTGAAGGAGACAGACCATGCACAGCTGTGTCTCTGGCTTCTCACATGCTCTGTTTCTTCTCTCACTTCTTCTTCTTCTCCTTCTTCTTCTTCTTCTTCTTCTTCTTCTTCTTTGGCAAAATTCATAACATATATTAGCCATTTTTTAAAATATATTTTTGTATTTATTTATGATAGTCATACAGAGAAAGAGAGAGGCAGAGACACAGGCAGAGGGAGAAGCAGGCTCCATGCACCGGGAGCCCGACGTGGGATTCGATCCTGGGTCTCCAGGATCGCGCCCTGGGCCAAAGGCAGGCGCCAAACCGCTGCGCCACCCAGGGATCCCTATATTAGCCATTTTAATGTCAACAATTCAGGGGCATTTAGCACATTCACAGTGCTGTACAACCACTACCCCTATCTGGTTCCCAAACATCAACCCAAAGTAAAACCCCATACCCATTAGCAATCAGCCCTGTTCCTTCTCCCCTAGCCTCTGACAACTATCACCTGCCTTGTCTCTAGGGATGCACCTATTATGCACACTTTTTTGAAGAATTTTTTCTTTATTAGAGAGAGAGAGAGAGAGCAAACCAGCATGAGGGGCAAAGGGAGAGGGAGAAGCAGGCTCTCCCACTGAGCAGGGAACCTGACGTGGGACTCCATCCCAGGACCCTGGGATCATGACCTGAGCTGAAGGCAGATGCTTCACCGACGGAGCCCCCCAGGCATCCCTCTGCACACTTTATATAAATGGAATATCATACAATATGTGGCCTCCAGACTCTTGCACTCGGCATAATGATTTCGAGATTCATCCAGGTGTCAGGTGTCAGTGATCCATTTCTTTTTCAAGGCTGGATAATATTCCATGGTACAGACCTAACACATTTTGTTTACCTATTACTTGATAGACAGTTGGTTTGCTTCCACTTTTTGGTGGTTGTGAATCATGCTGCTGTGAATGTGGGCGTGCACCCCACATACTCTTAATTGTACTACACTCAGATGTGTTCCCAAACCTGTCACTTCTCTCTTCCTGCCTCTGGGTCTCTGTATGTGCCTGTCTATCCCCAGGGCCCTCTATCCCCTCTGTTAACTCCTACCCAGACTTCAGGGATCGGCTTCATGCCACTTCCTCCAGGAAGCCTCCTTGCTGTGCGTGGACAGAGTGGCGTTCCCCTTCCTCGGGGGCTCCCGGCATCTCCCAGCAAGCCCTTCTGTGGTGGTTGTGGCTGCTCGTGCATCCGTCTTCCCTGAGGGGGATGTGGCTGTGATTGTTGTCACTACCAGTGCACCCACAGAACCTAGCCAAGGACTGGGTATCTGGTAGGTACTCCAAAATGTTTGTTGGATGAATGCATGACCATCATCTCTTCAATTGCCGGGTCTTTGTGGCAGCCTTGTGGATTTTCTGACCTGACTGAGAACAATCGCCTGATTGCAGGCTGCACAGGGTTCTCCTGGGGGAGGGGAACAGCCACCTCCAGTTAATATTCCCAGTGGCTAAAGGCCCCTTGGGAGACTTGTTGATTAAAAATGCAGTATGAAAATGGGAGCAAAGCTGCCATTAAAAATGATTAATTAGAGTCCTGCTCATTATTCTATTTGGAATGATGCTATTAATATTAATGCCCCTTAAAAATACTTCACATACAAGCACTTACTCTTTATTTCTGCACTTCCTACAGGGTGGGCCCGTTCCTTACCCCAGCTCTCCAAAGCTTGGACTCTTCCCAGAATCGGTCCCTCTGGAGGGCACGTGGCCAGAGTTTTTGCCACCCGCTTATTCAGAGACCGTCACCACTGTCTTCCTGACCCCCAGCCACATGGGCTGGGCAGCTCAGAAAAGGCTGTCCTCTCTCACTCCAGCCAGGAAGCAGAGCATGTGTGCCTCTTTTAACAGTTTTATTTTGTAGCTGAACGTCATGGTGGTTTCTGGGAAGAGGAGGCCAATATCCGACCCTGGGGGGCAGGGCTAAGCTTTCCCTAATAAGATGGCAGCAGGGATGACAGAGATAGAAGGGGCCGCTTCATTAGGGAAACTGAAAGTCATTCCCGGGAGGGCAGAGTGAAAAGCCAGGGGGCAGCCTCCCCAGGAGCCGGCAGCTCCATGGCAGCTCCAGCAGGGTGAAAGCTCCAATTAAAAATATTAACCCCGCCACCAGGGCTTGGGACGCAGGGCCTGGTCACGGCGTGAGCTGTGTTCTCTGAGGAAGATTCCAGGGGACATCCCGCAAGCAATCAGGAGAGGAAGTGACAAGAACTTGACCATGCTCTGTTGTTTTGTCTGTCCTGATAGAGCAAAAATCATTGGCATGTGCTCTGTGCCTGTTTCCTACCCTTGTGGCATTATGATCATCCATCTGCCACTCTGGGTCTCCTACCGCTGAGACCAAAGGCGATGGCATGGACTCAGCTGAAAACTCTGGCTGGCAGGGACCCTGTCCCCTGTGCTCCCTGGTGTCCAGCACAGAGCCTGCGCATAGATGTGCTTTCAAAATACTCAATGAATGATCCTGATGACATTATCACTGGGTCATTTATCCCCGGTGCACCATAAGCAACTCTCGATTGTCTCTGCACAATCAGGAGAGACAGAGAACATTTAAATGCCTCTACTTGTCTTAGGAATAGCTTTCTTTCTTTCTTTTTAAGATTTATTTATTTATTAGCAAAAGAGAGAGGGTAAGCAAGCACAGCAGAAAGAGCAGAGGGAGAGGGAGAGAGAATCTCAAGCAGACTCCACACTGAGCGTGAAGCCCGATGCGGGGCTCAATCCCATGACCCTGAGATCACGGACCTGAGCCAAAACCAAGAGTCGGATGCTTAGCGGACTAAGCCGCCCAGGTGCCGGAGTGGCTTTCTTGAGCTTGCCTTTACTAATAAATATATTTATGTCAGGAATTTAGCAGAAATTTTCTTCTCTGGGTTCAAGATGGGTTAACCACTTTTTTAAAAATACAAGTGACATTTTTTGGGCACTGGGGACAGACCTGGGCCTGCTCTGAGGGCTTCCGTTCAGAAGATAGCTTAGCCCTCAGACACATAGTATGAGCGCAGCCTCACTCCACGGCTAGTTGAGCGCCTAACCACTATGTCCCAAAGAATAGACAGTCTGCTCTGCTCCCCGACATGCACACACACACACACACGCAGCATCAGGCCATATTTAGCAATTGGCTAATATAAAAAGATTTTACAAAGCATCGAATGTTAAAAGAATCCCTCACTTTACCTAAAAGTCACATTGCTCACTTTGTGACCTTGATCAGGAAACTGAGGCTCAGAGAGGTTGAGTAAGCTCCTGAGGTCACAGAGCTAGAAACCAGCAGACTGCAGGATATGGTGTTTGCTTACATGCAAATGTATTCGAAACCTAGGCTAACAGCATCTTTTTCTGATATGCTATCACGTGATCTGCTCCCAGCCCTTCCGCGGAAGCAGGCTGGCGCTCCTTCCACCTCCGAGCTCCCGGCAGCCACCCTGTAGCCTGTGACAGTGTAGTGCTTGCAGGCACAGCCCAGAATGCTCCTCACCTTGCCAGCTTGCTGCAATCTCTCTAGCGATCAGGCTGGTCTTCCCCAGCTCCCTACTTGTGCCTTCAGTTAAAGTCCTCTTTAATTAAACAGCAGCTCTCCCTGGAAAGCAATTGAATTATCTAATTATGCGCTCCTAACCTGATTGCTATCGCTGACGCGGGACTTGGCGACTCAGGTGTTGATGGGGCTCTACAGGAGCCAGCACTGGTGACGGATGTGACCCCCCGCCCACTTCCCTCCCCCGCCCCAGCTCACCTGCTTCCTCAGGGTCAGTGCATGCCCCAGCAGACACTGTCCTAAAGACTGACCAGTCCCGAGCCCAAGGCTGCACCTGCTGGAGCCTTGGCCACCACTGAACTGTCCTGAGTGGCTCCTTCTCCACTTGTCAGTGGCTGTGAAGGATGGGTGGGGGTAGCACAGCTCCTGGAGTCCCCCGCCACTGACTTGTACTGGGCCCTTCGGACTGCTCTGCAGCACCTACAATATTTGGCTCCAGGACCTGCTGGTTCATTTTGTGCGCTCATCTTGTCGCTCTCTGGCGGGCATCTCCTGTGTGCAGGCATGCTGCCAGGACCTGGGCATGGCAGCTGAAACCTGCTGTCCCCTGAATACAGTCCCTGCGAGACCTTCCCACCCAAGCCACTGTCGGGGGTGGGTGGGGGGTGGGCACTGCCTGATTCACCCCTCCCTCCACTCAGATCTTCACTCGGAGGAGGGTTCGGGACATATTTGGGAAAATCAATCATAACTATTAGGGTACAATTCTGCTATTGTGTGCACACATAGCAATAATAACTGCATTGTTGAATGGGCCTCCTATATTCTAGCAAGCACTGGCTTCTTTTAAATTAAGCGCAATTGTTTTCTGTTTTTCTACTTTTTAATCTGAAAAAATTTCCAACCTCTGCAAAAATAGCAACCTCCCTATACCCTTCGCCTAGACTCACCAGTTGTTGGCTCTTTGCCACAGGTGCTTTATTCCCCCACCCCCACCCCACCCCCGCCACCCCATATCCCTGGTGTTATTGGTGATGTTTTGCTGAATCATTTAAGAGTAAGTTTGTGGACATCATGCCCTTCAGCACCAATTACTTACAGTTTGTCTCCTAAGAATAGAGACATTTTGTCTCCTTTTTCCATATGTTTTTAAAATGTACCGAGGTGAAATTCGTGTCGTAAAATTGACCGTTTCAAAGTGAACAATCTCGGGGCATGGAGCACATCCACAGTGTTAGGCAGCCCCTGCCTCTGTCAAGTCCGGAACACTTCCAGCAGCCCAACATCAAACCCATTACCATTAGGCGATTGCTCCCAGTCCCAAAATACCCGCCTTCATTCCGAGGGTCGCTACATTTCAGGGCCTCAGGATGGTGATCGGGTTCAGGAATTTCACATCGATGGAATACTACCAGCCGGTACACGACCCATGTGCACACTCTGCTAATTTCCCCAGTGCTGTTCTTTCCGGTAATTTCCCTTTTTCCCCTTGATGCAGGATCCAGTCCAACAGCCCACACTGTGTCAGGTTGTTTGGCCTCATCTTTAGCCCTTTAGACCAGTTGCTCAGCCCTTAAAAAATTATGTATACATATATTATTGTTTTTTTAACGTTGGAAAATTTTCAGATTTACAGAAAAGTTGCAAAGACCATGCAGAGAGCTCTCCACACCCATCACCTAGTTTCCCCTAGTGTTATCATCTCCTACAACCATTATATATTTGTCAAAGCTCAGAAGTCAGCACTCTTCATGGATTTCACCTGTTTTTCCACTGTTGTCCTTTTTCTGCTCTGGGATCTGGCTTTGCATTAAGCTGCAGCCGTTTTGCCTTTCACAAGGCTGACGAGGCTGACAGTTCTTTGCACGTGTCGTTTTAATCTCCTCAGTGACTCTAGGATGGAGGTACATTATCAGGGTTCCAGAGAGGAGAGGAGATGGGGATCAGAGGTGAGGTGACTCACCCAAGACCACTCAGGAAATGAGGAGGCAGGACTCAAACCCCATCACTCTGGCTCCGAAGCCTACTCTTCGGCATCTGCACCAGGAATGCCACTTGCACACTCTCACACACACACACACAAACACACACAGCTTTATGACATAGTCAGCACTTGGCTCGTATAAAAAAGTGTTCACAAAACATCAAATGGTAAAACCATGGCTCATTTTGTACAACAGGTACATTCCTGAAAAGTTAACTGTGGCTCTCTGGAAGGATTTACTAGAAAGTAGGCATGTATGGACTGCTTCCTGAGTGCGACGTGCTTGCATAAGTTTCTTTACCGGATCAGCAAGCAACCTTTGGTGGGATGTGTTTTTGCGCCCATTTTAGAGATGTAAAAATTGAGTGCAGAGAGGAGAATTGACTCGTTCCAGGTCTAAGAGCCAGGTATTAGCTAACCCAGCTCCTTGAACTCAGCTTTTTGCCCCTTTCCTCGGAGTGTCCTTAACCCCCGGGCTCAAAACGACCCGCTTTGGGGTCTAGGGGCCCCCACTGTCCTCCTGCACCCTGGACCAGCGGCAGCCACAAGCTCTGGGTTTGATGGCCAGAGAGGCTCCAGGGTCTGGCCAAGCGAGGCTCCTCGCCACTCTGCTTTGGGGCTCCCGCGCCCCTGGAAGCCAGTTCAGCTGCTGGGGGCAGCCGGTGCCATTCCTCACTCACACGGGATATGCTAATCTGGGGCTCCTCTTTAATAACGGGTCCAGCTGGTAGGAGCTTTTATTTCAGCAAAGTGTGAATGCTGTTGCCATGGAATGCAGCCTTATACCCAGGGAGCAGGAATTACCGGGAGGAGAAGCCGCTCTGGGTTGTCTTTCCCTCTCTCCAAGTTTCACTTCCCTCTGTGTGTTTCACCACCGATTTTCATTTTCGTCTGCATGGAAAACTGGCACACGAATGACGTTTGAGTCAAGGCGCTCAGCACTTTCTCTTCCCCACTCTCCATATGTTTACAAGCTACCCCTTCTGGGGCTGGGACAGGAGGAGGGAACGAAATGGTTCTTTTTTCCCACCATGCGTGAAAATAGCATCCGAGGGGAGAGTGGGACACGATTGGTCCAATGCAGCCAACGTCAAGTCCTCATTCCCAATAGGACGGCGATCCCCCAACTGCTTCTCCACCACTCTTGGCTCCTGTTTAAACTTGATTTGAAAGTCTCTTATGAGAAAGACAGGCTGGGAAGCCTTGGTCATGTTTGGCTCGGTGTGTACGCACACGGTGAGCACCCCTCTCCTGCCACACCGTCCTCGGTGGCTGGGAGCACCCCCTTCAGAGTCAGCAGTCCACTCCCCACCACCTGGGTGATCTTGGACCAGTGACTTAACTGCTCTGAACCTCAGTTTCCTCATTTGTAAACAAGGGGGAGAGAATGGTTACAGCACATTGCCGGGGGTATAAAGGTGATGGTTAGAGCACACACGGCCCCACACAAGCCAGCTGCTTGGTTGGGATTTGGTAACAGTATTGCCTTTTCTTTCTAGTATCACTACTTCCTTCTTTCCTTCCTTCCTTCCTTCCTTCCTTCCTTCCTTCCTTCCTTCCTTCCTTCTTTCCTTCCTTCCTTCCAAGGGGGTGGGGGTGTGAGGGCAGGAAGGCACGGGAGGAAATGAAAGACTAAAATGAGACATGAGTGGTCCCTGACGTCAACTTCTTTGCAGCCTCGTCGAGGTGGGAGCCATATGTCCAAATAGCTATAGTGCAAGTCAGACCGTGATCATGTACTCACAGCCTGTGTGTGCTGAGCGCTCATGATGCGTTACACACCGCTCTGGAGTATACTTGTGCGTGCTTCTTCCGATCTTCGGATGAAGAGGCTGAGGTTCAGCTAACGTGTCCAAAGTCGTGTACTGAGGGTGGGGCTGGGACCCCAAGCCGCGAGTCTGGAGGCATGAGCTCCATCACCACACTGTGTCATCTCCCCATGAGAGTGGCCCAGGGGCCTCGGGTCAAGGGCTGGGCTGAGTTCTCCTAGGATGAGAGTGGAGGACGGCTTCTCAGGGAAGAGAGCCTCCGAAGCCATGCAGGGCTTCCTGAGACCCACAGAGGAAGGGGTCCCAGCCAGAGGCTCAAATCTGCTCAAATCCATTTGAGCACCTGCATTTTTTTTAAAGATTTTATTTATTTATTCATAAGAGACAGAGAGAGAGAGGCAGAGACACAGGCAGAGGGAGAAGCAGGCTCCATGCAGGGATCCTATGTCTCCAGGATCACGCCCTGGGCTGAAGGCGGCACTAAACCGCTGAGCCAGCCAGGCTGCCTAGCACCTGCATCTTTGTTCCCACATCTGTGGAAGGCAGATGTGGGCAGGGGCCACTCCCACCCAGCATGTTTGAGAAATAGCCTGTCCCCCATGGACTGAGGCAGGAGGGGGCAGGTAGGTGGGGCGCCATGAAGGGATCGGGAAGGCAAGCTGGGCTGGTCCTGAAGTATCCCTTTTGAACCTGATTTTCTAGGCTGAGAGCTGAGTGTGGCCAGGGATGGAACTGAAGGTAGAAGGAAGGGGCCTGGGGATGACAGGATCAAAGACAGATGACAGGAAGTAAGCCGTTGGCTGGGGAACCCCGTATGGATCATCCATGTCTTCCCTGGAGGCATCCTTTCCACTTCCCCAACTCAAAAACTCGCTGGGGTCACATGGAGGAACATATTTCTTAGGTGTTCATAGGGTCCCAGGTCACGGATGTCCAATGATCAGATGCTGCCTAGTGGTGTCAATACCTCATTTTGCACTCCTGAAATCATGAGGGATGTCTGGAATCGTGATGGAGAACAGAACCCAGGGTGGCTTGGCGGGCAGCCCATGGGGCCGTGTGTGGCCATGTCCTGTCTTCCTGTGGCAGGAGTTTTTGGTGCCCCTTGATCCACCTTGGGGATTCCAGACAGGGTGGGAGTGCCCAGGTGGGCCTTTTGAGGCATAGCAACGCCAAGGGATGCACACAGAGATCCATACGCTTTGTTATCAGAGTGTGACATCAAAGTCAACAGGTGACACACGGGAAGAGCTGACAGTGGAGACAATTTTGTTCGGGGGAGAGGATGAGAGAGGGAGAGAGGAAATGAGCACTGTGCCAGCAAGAGCAGGAAGGAAATTTGATTTTAATATTCCAATTAGCAGCTATACTGACCCTATTAATCCCCTAATTACTCGGCTTTACCTGTGCACACAGGAGTGATTTAGAATCAACACCCTCTTTGTCTTCCTTGCTGGTCCGTTCTTTCAGGTAGCAAATGCTGATTGAGCACCTACTATGGCTTAGACACTGGGAAGTCCACGTTGACCAGATGGTCCCAGCTGGCCCAGCAGAGCTTATAATCCAGGAGGTTGTGGGGAAGGGGCAAGAGGAACCAGGCAATCACAATACCCTGTGGGAACCTCCTTGTGAGCAAAAGCCTGGGATCCACTGGGGGCTGCCAGGTCCTGGGTCCCCCGTCAGAGGCCCTCTATCTGCCTCCTGACCCATCTGAGTTTTTTTTTTAAGATTTTATTTATTTATTAGAGACACAGAGAGAGAGAGAGACAGAGAGACAGAGAGAGAGAGAGGCAGAGACACTGGTACACAGGCAGAGGGAGAAGCAGGCTCCATGCAGGGAGCCTGACGTGGGACTCGATCCTGGGTCTCCAGGATCATGGCCTAGGCTGAAGGCGGCGCTAAACCGCTGAGCCACCCGGGCTGCCCTCATCTGAGTTTTATGACCATAGGACTCTATGGGTTGCTTGCTCCCCCAGGCAAGGCACACAGATCGGCCTCCGTGGGTACTTGGAAGAGCTGTCACCACTTTTGAACATCTACGAGCCCAGCCCTGGGCATCAGCAGCCGTTTGATGCTATGGGGTTGCATCTCTGATCTCCTTTTTGTAGATGAAGGGATGTTTTTCGTTTCTCATGGGGGCCTTATGAGTGGCGGAGTGGGGATCTGAGCCTGCTCTCTCTCATGGATGGTCCCAGGGTCCGTTCTCCCCACCCAACACCTCTTTCCAGCAGCACCTGCTGCCTCCCGGACAGCCAGAGAGGCAGGTGGAGGCTTCGGAGGAGGGGCAGGTGGGAGGGAGGGAGGAGGGAGATGGCAGTCAGGAGTCACGAATATCTAACATCTTGTGATGCTGAAACTCAAGAGCCCCCTGACTCAGCAGGATATTAATAACCTCTGCTGGTCCTTGGAGGGCGGCTCTGCCAGGGAGGCGAACAGCAGGGCTGTATCCGCCCCCTGCCGCCAGTGGCAGCTCACACACCACCCGTACTCACCTGTCTGTCTCCCCACGCCAGGCGGGGAACCTCCGAGAGCAGAAGCTGGTCTGTATCTCCAGCCCCAGCACAGAGCTCAGCACCCAGTAGGAACTCAATCAACAACTGTGAAGTGGGTGGACAGATGGATGGATAAACAGATTGACCCTAAAATCTCCCAGCAACATCACTGCTATTTCCTCTCCCTCCGAATCATCTATGTAATTGCTCGTAGTATGTCCTCAGTAAACGCAGGTTGCTGAGGTCAGGTTTCACATCTTCCTCAAGGAGCAGCGTTTCCCAAGTACCTGTTTGCGTCGGGTACAATTCTGGGCTGTCCACACGGTGGATGGAGACTCATCCCCACCCTCTAGATCGGGGAGACAAGGTGAGGCCTACTATGCTACTATGTGTAGCTCCCAGACATCACAAATCCATCACCAGAGAGCCAGACTCCTTAATCTCAGCCCTGTGTCTTGATAAGCTGGGTTCCCACTCAACACAGCCCTCTGGGTCATTCAGCAAGCTGGGGCCCTGAGGGGTGCCTGGGGATGGGGTCTTCCGGAAGCCACCCATGGGGACTCTGTGGGACAGCAGAAGACCGCACGACTGACCTCTGGGCTCTGGTGGGGGTAGTGTGTGTTTGTGTGTGTGTGTGCAACCAGCAGGGATCATTAGAATAGTTCCCAACCTGCAGGCCCCCAGTGCTGACCAGTGAAAGCAGGTGCCAGGTGAGTGCAGGGGTGAGGCCTGGAGGCCCTGCTGCTGGGCCAGGCACTAGCCTGGGTAGCTGCTGGGCCCTGAGGGTTGCCAGGGAGTGGGTGTTGCAGGGGCTCTGGGCAGTACCTCCACCAACCAGGGAATGCATGAAGCATTTCATCAAATGGGAGAAATGATCCTTGAAAAGAGCAGGGGAAGGGCAGTGGCCCTGCCTGTGGACACCTCAGGCTACGAGGCTTTTTCTGGAAGCAGCCCTGTCACATTTGGCTAAGGAGTTGCAGTCTCGCTCTTGGGTGCCTGAGACCCCGAAGGCACATAGTGGTTGCTCAGGATGTGTCGGACCTCAGGCCTGTGGCTCTGTGTCCCCCACCCTGCCCTGAGGCCACAGCACTCACAGCTCGCCTGGAGCTCGCATGGGTCTCACCTGTGCTCTGTGTGTGGCGTGTAAATGCCGGGCTCCTGGCAAGCGTGTTCTAGACACAGTTGCTGCTCTCCTTGGGGAGTTGTCATTCTGTTGATCGTTTGGGGAGACACTTGTACTGGGTGATCACAGACTGTGGCATTGGTATGGGACCTGCCAGGCCAGCAGTTCATCAGAAAATGCTGGCACTGGAAGGACCCCCTCGCTTGCAACCATGAGGGTCCTGAGGCCCAGTGAGGGAGTGCAAGACTCAGCCAGTGTCCCAAAGCTCACAGGGGACATACTTGGGGCGAGGAGCTCCAAGGCAGGGAGGTGGGGGGTCAAGGGCACTGGCTCTGGGGTCAGGAGGGTCTGGGGCTGAGTCCTGGTGTAGGACGCGGAGCAAGCTGTGTCACTCACTCTCTGAGCCTCAGTACTTCCCTTGGGGTCTGGCACGCAGTCTGTTGTCAGTTGATCAAGATTTCTTTAGACAAACCCCAGGAGTCTCTCCAGAACTCTGCTGTCCAAAGCAGCTGCAGCCACACAGTAAGGGCTGACAGGTGAGCATGGGGGATCTGGGGATCTCAGGGAGGCAGAGTTTGGAAGAGAAAGGGTCTCTTCCCAGCCTCAGGGTGGTTGGTGATTTGATCTGGCCTCCTGGGGAACAGTTCATTTTCATAGGGGAGGACAGGGCACCATTCCCTAGGGGACCCAAAATGACACTCCCTGGGGCTTCTGAGATCCCCTGGTTTGGGTGATCACACTGGGGGTGGTCTTTGCAGCCCTCTGAGCACCCCAAAGCTGTCAGTTAATTATTTAATTGTTAAATCCCCACAAAGAGCCTGAGAGGTAGGTGCTGTTATGTCTCCATTGCACGGATGGAAAAATTAGGTGCAGAGAGGTGCCCAAGGAAACAGGCAACATGTGGGGATTCTAAACCCAGGCTGTCAGGCTTGGGTGGGGGGCTGCTCGTAAACGCCAGAGGCCAGAGGCCCTCACACAGGGTCTGAAGACTGTGTCTGGTGGTGGTGGGGCATTACCACTTGCTCGGCGACCACCCCACAGGTGGGTGGCTCAGGACGCTAGGGGCCCCCACAGCAATGTCCGAAGCAGTGAAAGTAGCTGGGAGGGGTGTTTAGAGCAGTGCAGAGGGGTCCCTGATGTGGTGCTAGGCAGGGCCTGGAGAGGGGTGAGTCATGACGAGCCATATAGCTGCAGGTGCTAGAAAATTTGGATTCAGAAATTAGCAGAGTCAGGATATGAGGAAATTGGATTCAGAGCTTATGTTTTTCCAGATTAATACTACTACTACTACTACTACTACTAATAATAATAATAATAATAACTCCACTTCTGGGAGTCCTCCACAGGGTGGGATGCAAGAAGCCATGCCCTTCTGCCCATCAGATGTCATAAAAAGTAAAGCCCACAGTCAGGTGACCAGCCGGCTTGTCCTCCCCAGCCCTGGACACATCTGCTAGTAAGAAGGGGGAGCAGGGGTGGGACCAGAAGGTGGAAGAGTCTGGAGGACCCCGTGAAGACAAAGGCTAGTTAGGACCCCTCAGAGTAGGAGGAGCCCTACTGGGAGTGGAGGCGGCATGAGTTAAGTGTGGACATACTAGAGGTTACGGGCAACAGGCAGCAGTCAGCGGAGAGGGACAGTGTCACCTGCGAGCTGTCCCCGTCCATCAGGCCAACTGCCATTAAGTGAGACATGGAAGCCGGTTTCCAGGATCAGGGGTCAAGCTCCACGCGTGATGGGACCTGCAACTTCTTGGGAGCCCTTGTCTTGGGCTCCGGACCCCCCGAGCGGAAGAGCTTGACCAGAAATGAGGGGGAGCCAGGACTCTTCAGAAGCACAGGGGTGGGCCCATCAGAGCAGAGCCACCTCGTGCCCTTTGGGCAGGACCCAGAGCAGGACCAAGCATGGAGGGAGCAGGAGTGGGGCTCCGAAGACTCGGTTTTTGTGGTTTTTATTTTTAAGATATTTATTTATTTATTTATTTATTTAAGAGAGAGAGAAATCATGGGCAGGGGGAGAGGCAGAGGGAGAAGCAAGCTTCCTGCAGAGCAGGGAGCCCGATGCAGGCCTCCATCCCAGAACCTCGGGGTCATGACCTGAGCCGAAGGCAGACACTTCATGGACTGAGCCACCTGGGCGCCCAGGATTCAGTGTTTTGATGGCAGAGAAGTTTGTATGCCCAGTGGCCCTGCAGGTGACAACTTGATGACAAAACTGTTGCACGTTGAGTGTGGGCGATGAGGAAAGACAGAGTTGGAGGGAACGTCCTTGGGTTGATTTATTTCCCCGCACTGGAAGCCGTCTTCCAGAACTTCCAGCTGCCTTTGGTCGCAGGGGCTCTTGCTCTCGGGCGGCCCACACCCAGATGGTCTGACCAGGACGCAGCACATCAGCTTGGTGGCGACCTGAGCGGGGCTCTGGGGCCCAGGCCACTCCAGGATCCCTCGGCTCTCCGGGGAGCAGGAGGGAACCAGCCGAGGCAGCAAAGCAGGTACTTCTATAACTGGGTGATTTTGTGATCAGCACATGTCTGAGGGGGAAACCGCACCTGCTAGCTGTCCTGGAGGCTTTCTCAGTAAGAAAGAGAAAGGTTTTCCTCTAGGCGAGGAGTCCGGGGTGGGAGCAAGGAGCAGCTTCCTCCAACTACCACCACCTTTTCCGTTCAGATTGCCACTTTTATTCAACTCCTCTCTCCTGGCTGGTGTGCACCCCACCTTCAAACACCCCACGAGCAGCCTGCACACCTGGCGATCACGGGGAGGACCCAGGCGAGGGATCCCACCTTTGAGAGTGGGCATGGTTCCTTCCTCAGCCCCCCAGTTCTCGCACCCCCTGACCCTGAGAGCTGGGAGCAAGGTCCCCCACATCGGGAGAGGGATGGGTGGGGATGGGGGTGGCAGTTCAGCCTCCTGAGAGTGGATTTCGAACGGTGGTTTTCGCTAGAGGAGCTGCCCCGGCCTGGAGGAGGGCCAGGGCTGGTATCCCATACATTTCCCAGACTCACTGACCCCCGTGGTTCTCCTGACACAGAGCAGTCCCCTCTGCTGGGCCACTGGCTCCCTCGGGGCCCCGGACTTGCCTTCACCGAGGCACTCAGGGGAGGAGGGCTTGCCAGAGCCTACATTTAGGGAGCACTTACTACGACCAGAGTTAAAGATTCCTACGCGTGTCTCCAAGAATCCTCCCCAACAACCGTAGGGAGTAGGTGCTAGTATCATCCCCATCTGACAGATGACAAAACTGAGGCCAGAAGGGATGGGAGTCAAGGTCTGGGTTCCCACAGAGCCTGGGTATGATAGTTCTCCTAGCTCCTGGTTTGAACTTTCCTCCCTCCTATCCTCTGCTAGGATAGGAGTTAGGACTTGCCTCTGCTGTTGGCTTGGGTTTGTCTAGTGTTCTCTGGCAACGCTGCCAGGCTGGCACACTGTACACTGAGCCTTATACACACATATGTGCACGTACAGATGCACACACACGTGTGTGCGCGTGCTCCTTCATACTTCCCCAGACTCCGCAGCCTCCCTAGCTTTACCTGACAGTATCTGGCACGCAGTAGGTGCTTAGTAAACCTTTGTGAGGTGCACAGGCAGCCTGGTTCTGGTGACATGAATAAACTGAAGGCGAGACCCAGTGGACTTGTCACCACTTGCACCCCCAGGGCCTAGTGGGGTGCCGGCATACAGTAGGTGCTCAACGGGTAACCCAAAGTCTCCTGCAGGGAGACGTCACCACCGAGCAAAGCTGGCAGGGCCAGGGTAGTTACCCGCCCCCACTGAGGGAGGGAGGCCGGTGCTCCTGGGTATCCTCCATCTCGAAGACCTGAAGGATCCCCAGAGAGTCTGGAACCCACAGGCGTGAGCAGCAGTTGGCTCTGCAGGCTGGAGACCTGCAATCAAAGGTGCTCAAGGCATCGACTGGGCTGAAATCCCGGCTTGTCTGCTGGTCCCCCAAGAACAGGGATGGGGGGTTTCACCCCTGCATCAGCCACCTCTCCCGAAGGAGCCAAGTAGCGGTGCTTGGAGGAACCAAGCTCTTCCTCCTGGGCCGGGGGTGTTCACCGGATCAGGAATGAGACATTCACACGTGGACCCCAGGATCCCAGCAGGGCTTCGAGGATGGCGGGGGGAGACCATACATCAGTGAGCCCAGCCGTGAGGCCTGAGCTCAAATACTGGCACGGCCCTAACCGAGTCACCCGGGGTAGGCTCCTCAACCTCCGTGTTCTCATCTGAACAGCAGAGAGGACAAGAGCGTCTTTCACAGGGTGGTAGGAAAGCAGTAAAGTAACGTGCTGTGCACCATGCCTGGTGTGGAATACCAGAGCCACCTTGTGTTAAGCACTTTCTAGAAGCCAAACAGGTCTCAAGCATTAGCCCATTAAATCCTTACACCAAGCCTAGGCACTGGGTACTGTTATTATGCCCATTCTCCAGAGCAGACAACTGAGGCTTGGTGAGGTGAGTCCATTACCCAAGGTCACACAACTAGGAAATGGCGAGCAGGAGTGCGAGCCCAGGGCTGCTCATTTCTGAAGCCTTGAGTCCCAACCTTTATTATAGCACATGCCCATCTAAGACCTGGAATTAACCCTTGAAGCTGACTCATCCCATTTTACAGCAGATAAAAAACCTGAGGCCCAGAGAAGGAAAGAGAGTAGCCTGATCACGGAGCTGCTGCTGCAACAGGGCCTCCGACCCCCATAGTTACTGCGCACGTTTATCCAGCGCTTACTCTGCGCCAGGTATGAAGAGCTTTACGGGCATCGCTGCACATACATTTTCCAATAACCCTCGGCAGAGAAATGCTTTTGTCAATCCCATTTTTTGTTTGGGTAAACTGAGGCAGAGAGGGGTGGTAGCTTACTCAAGGTCACCCAGCCAATCAACAGGACAGGTAGGACTCGTACCCAGAGAGTCGAACTTTAGAGCCCTGGACCAGTACCGCTGTGTCCCCGCTTCCCCGCAGAGCCCGAGCCAGCCTTGCCCAGCAGCCTGGGTCCCAGGCAGACTTACCTGCCAGGGGAATGGGGTCTGCGGGACCCCCAGGGCACGGCCACCGCCAGGCAAGGCAGGGTGCAGCCGGAGCCCCCAGCTGCGAGAGCGTTGCCTCAGCTAAACTACCCAGGGAGATGGGCACAGACCCGGGGCTGGCAGGCCCGGCCTGCCTGAAGACCATTAGCCCCCTGCCTCCACGAAGAGAAGTTTATCCAACAAAATGCAGGCGAGCACAAGATCACGTTCTGCTTTATGTGTCTCTTGTTGTAGGCAGCGCACATCTTGGGAGATGTGTGGATGAAAGGCACCATATAAAATGCAATCAATTATGAATCACCATTACTGAATTAATCACATGTATGATTAATACAGTAATAATAATTAATGGGAGTATGGTCTGGAGATTAGAGCGGGGAACTGGCAGGGAGGAGCCGGGGTGCTTCTTGAAGGCTCTGCCATCGCCTGGAGGTGTCACCTTGGGGAAGGCCCCGGGCTTGGGTCTCGGTCTCTCCCGCTCTCTGTGTACCCCTGCCTTGGTTGTGGAAATAAGGGGCCTGGGGATGCCCTGAAACCCTGGACGGTCCTGGGCTAGTTCCCAGGATCTTACTACTCACAGCTGCATCGCAACTGCTCAAGGTCAGGGGGACAAATCAAAATCTGGGTCTGGCATAACAGAGACCAGAGCGCAGGAGGCAGAGGGTGAAAGCACGATGGAGGGGGGTGGGTGTCTTGAGCTTACACTTGACTTTAATCAGTGGTGCGAGCTCATTTTATCTGTCTGTCCTTTTGTCTGTCTGCAGCAGGTTTTGCCTTGTCTCAAAAACCCCAGAGGGCCTGGACCTCATCTGCTACCTCTCATTGCAAAACTACTAGATCATTCTTTTTTTTTTTTTTTTTTTTTGCGTGTGACTTTATAATTCCTATTATTCGTCTACCCCATCCATGCATATTTCCTCATTGCAAAGGAGTCAAGCAACACAGAAGGAATATGTATATAATAAAGCATGCCATCCCCCCATCTTTCCTGTTCATACTTTGGTATCTTTATTTTATATATATCCTTAAAAAAACATAGATGGAATAAAATTAAATGCATTGTTCTGCAGATGCTTTTTGGTAGTAGGTTTGACATACACAATTCAAATTAAAGCTGCCTAGTGGAGCCAAAACCCTGCCACTGGGGAGGATGGTTGGGCTGCTGGGGGTGGGGGGGGGTGTTGTCAGCAAGGATTTTCATCTTATTGCATTTTATTTTGGTGGGGGGAGGGGAGAGTCATTAACACTTTCCTGCCCCTGGTGCTCAGCTTCATTTCATCACCAGGAAAAGGTCATTTGTCATAAGGTACCTTGATGAAGTTTTAAAATGAACATCCCTTGACCACCTGGTCCCTACACAGTCGGATCCTATTTGTTTCCCGTCTTTATAGTTCACTTGACAGGACCTGGGTCTTCTGGATGCTGCATCGGCTACTGTCGGGATCATCACAAAGGGACCCTTCCGGGGCAAATCCTCTCATTATGCAGATGGAGAAACTGAGGCTGACAGCTGGGAAGGCATGACCCCAGGCCACACATCTAGTTAGGGGCTGAGTGGAGAAAAATCCAGTATCCTGACTCAGGGCAGTGCTCTTTCTACCATCCCATCATTTCCAGGGTCTGGAAATGGGGAGACCGGAAGATAGTTTCCAGATGGGTCCCTGAAAAAGTCTATTGGCATCAGCTGGTTGGAGAGGCAGGAAGCACTGGGGAGGTGTTGTAAACATCGTTTCCAGTGGCCCAGAGCTTTGCATATGGGTCACATAAACCATCCGGGTAATAACAGGACGATGCACCCAGGGCCCCTCCACTGTGTTTAGACGAACCACAAATGAGAATCATCTTCCTCCACGTCTTGTTGGGTGTTCCTGACAGCATCCAGTGTCGGTGATGATGGAGGAGCAGGGCGTGGGGGTGACAGCAGGCTGAGGACCTACCCAGGTTATCACTCATGCTGCCTGCACAGAAGTCCCACACTGTGCCCTTCACTGCTGCCTGCAGGCCCAGTGCTTAAAAATCAAATTGCTGGGATCTGTTCACCTCTGACGAGGCTCCTCCTGCTAGATGCTTTGAGACCAGGGAGCAGGTAACCGGGGACTGGCATATATTCGCTCTCCTAGACATCTTTTCATATGGAGCCCCTCTCCAGCGAGATGGGAGGATCTGAGAGCAAGTGTCGGAGGAGGCAATGGAAGGCCTTGTTTTGACCCCTTGGAAAAGGAAAGATTCACATGTCTCAAATGGGGAAACTGAGGCCTCAAAGCAAGCTGCACTGTGCCTCAAGTTAACCAGTGAGTCAGGCAGTGACAGAGTACCACCCGGGAAGCCAGAGAGCCCTGCCTCCCAGGCCAGAGTCCGCCTTAGCTGTGTGACCTTGGGCAATCTACTTATCATCTCTAAGCTTCATCTATAACTTGGGACTTTGCTAATAGGAGTTAAGTCATGGGTCTGTTGGGAAGAATCAGTGGCTGATACATATAAATCGGTTTGCATGAGGCCTGGCATAAAACAGGTGTTCAATAAATGTTAAATTATTGTTACTGTTATTATTATTAAAGCAGATGAGAGTCTCTAATTCTGTCTGGTTTTGTGACCACAGCTGAAACATTTGGCAGTACAGCCCTCTCCCAGTGAAAGGGGGAACCACCAGCAGGGAAGGGGTCAAGGTGGAGGTAAGAGGCGGTAAGAGGGGGGTGGGGCCCAGAGGTGCCACATCTCCTTCCTGTCCCTGACACCCTCTGTGACCTTGGACCAGTCCCTCTCCCTCTCTGTCCTCAGGCTCTTTGTTCTCGGTGCATCCAAATGGCAGGGCTGGCTGCCTGAGCCCTGCAGTGAGAACCCACCCTGGAGGAGGCCAGGAGCACCTGAAAACCACCCGTCCCCCCTGGAAGATGGAAGCAGCTCTCTGCACGGCCCTGGGAGACAGGGCGGCAGGAAGCTTCCCCCAGCGTTCAAGAGCCGAGGGCGGCTGGCCCAGGGTGGCAAACTCCTTGGCCTCTGCCCGAGCCCCTGCAGGAGTCCTCCCCGCCCTCCTCCCATGCTTGCCAGGAGTGAGGGCCCTCCTGCCCCCCTACTCTGCACTCCCTCCGGAGCTGGCTTGGCTTCATCAAAAGCAGGGCCCATCAGGGTGGAGGCGGCGATGTGTCAGCTGGTATTCAGGCTCTGGTTGTGCGCTCAGATCGCTCCCCCTCCCCATCTCCCCAAATCCACCCACCCACCCTTTTACCCACTGCTTGGGGCCTTCTGGGTGGCAGCACTTCACAGAGGGAGTCAGAGCGGCAGCCTTGAGCCCTTGGCTGTTGGGGGTGGGTGGACTGACTCACTTGGCCCCCTCCCTGGTGCCGATGGGGCAGCCCCCACACCCCTGGGCGCTGGCACCCCGTCAGGCCCCGGGCTTTTGGAAAAGGAAGCTGCAGCCCCGCGGCGCCTGACCCGGGCCGCCTGAGGATGCGCTCTGCGCGCACCGACCCGCCGGCCCCCGAGCCCGGAGGAGATGCTTAGGCAGCGACCCCCCGGAGCAGGCTCGCTCCCGCGGCCGCCTGCTGGGGCCACCCTGGCCGCGGGCCCGCCGGGACGCCCCTGCTGGCGGCGCCCCTCCCCGGGCCGTGGCGCGTCCCCCGAGTCTCGCAGTATTTCCTTCCTGCACCTTTAAGAAGACCGGTGCTCCGTGGTGGGATGGTGTGTTAAAGCCACACAGAGGAAGTTACGCAGCCCGGATCAGACCGAGAGATAAAAGCCCCGATGGTGATCGTGAGAGATGGCAAGAGGATTTAGCCTCGGCATTAACTTGGAGCGGAGTGCAGGGGGGCGGTGAGGCGCCCGCCATCTGGCCCCGCGCCGCGCGGGGGGATGCCCCGGCGCCCCGACGAGCCTCCGCGAAGCCCACCCGGGCCGGGGGCCGCCCGCCGCCCGCGCGCCCTTCCTCTCCGGGCCGCCCCGGGGGCCCAAAAAGTTTGCACTTGTTAGAGGCGACCTTCCGCTCGGCCGGGGCGGGCGATGCGGGCGGCGCGGGCGGCCCCCTCCCCCGGCCCGCGTCTCCGGGACGGCTGCGGGCGGCCCCCCCGGCGGCCGGAGGGCTCCCCGGCCCGGGTCTGACGGCGGCGGCGGCGGGAGCGGCGGGAGCGGCGGGAGCGGCGCGGCGACAGGCAGCGGCCCGCAGCCCTCCGGCCCGCGCCCCCACCCAGCGCCGGCCAGGGCGGGCGCAGCGCCCGCGGGCGGCGGTCCTCGGCCTCCCGGGTCTGCGCTCCGGGAGGCGGCTCCGAGCCGGGGTAAGGCGGGCGGGGAGGGCCGGGGGGGCGGGGGGGCCGGGCTTCGCCTGCCTGCTTCCATTTCTAAAGGGCTTCGGTGAGCACGCAGGCTTCCCCGGGCCCGGGAGCCCCTGGAAGCGGCCCAGCAGAGGCTCGGGTGCAAAAGTTATCTGGTGGCTGCTGCTACTAGCGGAGGACCGGAGTCGCCCGAGAGGGGTGTGTGAGTGTGCATTTGTGGCAGCATCTTAAAGGAAAAGCTTGTCTTTCCGGCTGGCTTTTTCCTCCCAGGGTCTTTTTCCATCGTGTGTGTGTGAGACAGAGAGAGCGTGTGTGCGCGCGCGCGCGTGTGTTGGGGATAGATGTTGCAAGAATGTGTGCATGTGTTTGTGGAAAGGAAATTAACCCTTCTCTCGCGCCACTCCTCCGCCGCGATCTGATCGCCACCGGCGGCGGCACCCCCCTCCGTCTTCCCCGCACCCCCTCCCGTCTCCCCGAGAGCTGGGCTGTGTGAGTCGCACAGAGAAACTCTTGGCCAGCCGGGCTGGAAACTTCTTTCCGTGCGGTGGAGGGGTGGGCTGGTGGGGGAGGGGGTGAGCGGGCAGCGGCCTGGGGGCGGCCCGGGAGGCGCGCAGCGGGGAGCAGAGCCGCGGGGAGGCGGGAAGAGCACCGCGGGCTCGCGGGGGTCCGCCCGCTCCGAGTAAGTTGCCGGCCCGGGCGGGGGGCGGCGGAGGCCCGGGCGCTGGGGGGAGCGGCGCAGGGGAAAAAGGAGGCAACTAATTCCCGGGCGCTTTGCTCGGTGTCTGCTAATTGAGGGAGGCGGCGCCGAGTCGGGGGGCACCCTCGGTGCCGGCGGGGCCTTGATCCAAGGCGTGGGTAATTGCTGCCGGGGCTTGCACTCAACTTGGGGAAGACAAAACGCAGCTGCGGGACTTGGGGGTGGGGGGCACGCCCCTGTGCGATGCACGCCCCCCACTCCGTGCAGCCCACCCGGAGCTCGGACTCTGCCCCGACTCCTCGGGCCGCGGGGACCGACCCCAAACCCCCGCCTAGCGGAAGCCTCCTTCTCGCTCCCGGCTCCCCAGCCCTCAACTTTCCGGGGCTCCCCGGGCGCCGAGATGCCCCCGTTCCAGGGCTGGGGGGCACCCGGGCTGGGCCGTGGCTACCAGGATGCGAGCCGAGCCAGCGGCGCTCGGGGCACTCCCCCACCTCTGGACCCGGCCCGGGAAGGTGACTCGGGCGCGGCGGGCTCCTTTCCTTCCCAGCCCTTGGGCACCACCCCCTTGAAGGCAGATTTCCCTCGGCCCGCAGCCCCCGCTGGGGAGGGAGAGAGGGAACCTCGGGGTGGGCAGCCCCCGGGACCCCCCCTCCGAGCCCTTCAGGGACCCTGCGCCCACAGCGCCAAGTTTCCCACGAGGTGGGGGCGCAGCCGGCAACTCCGAGAGGACCTGCTCGGAGCCCAGGGAGCTCGCAGAGGCGCTAATTCAATCAGACAGAGAAATCGGAGTTCAGAAATCCTGGTAAAATCTAATTTTCAGGTTTTAATACCCTGGCTATCAGCCCCCCTCGGTTCCTGAGGACTCTTAAAAGAAATAAAGCGCATTGATTCTATTTGTTTCTGGGAGCTGCAGTTTCTTAATAATATCAGGTGAAGATTTATTTTCCAAGGAGAAAATGATCCACCGGGATACAACCTCTTACTCTGAAATTTCCTCTGCTGGCTTCTCACTCCCTGCTTTCCGCCTCGTTATTCCGCCGACTCTTGCTTCTCTCCCTCCTCCCTCCTTGTTTTTTTTTCCCCCTTTTTGGCAAAAGCCGACTGTAATATTCGCTTGCTGAGCTCACAATTCTCCCTATAATACCAGCAATGCCCGGTTGATGGACTAGTTGTAAACACGTTTGTTACCCCGCCCCCAGCAGATTTGGTTGTTGTTGGCTCCATCAGCCCCCATCACCACCCCATTTTCCAGGGAATGCACAGCATTTGAGCCAAAAGAACTGCAAAGCAATTAATAGAATTTCAAGTTGCTCCGCCCTTTGCTCTCCGTGGCCTCCCGGCCTCCGGGCCTCGCTGCCTCCCCGGGTCGGTCTGGCGGCGCACAGTGGAAGCCCTGAGCAGCCGCCGGTGCTGCAGATGAAGGCAGCCCGCAGCCGCGCCCCGGTGCCGCTGCCTGTCAGGAGCTCCCTACCTGTTACTGAACAGTTAGGAGTCCGCGGCTGGAAGAAATAATTAGGGACGTGCTGTTTTCTGGGCAGCAAAGCTTGGGTAGAGGCATCCAAACCTTTGCCGGCCGCGCTATTTTATTTTTACTACATTTTCTCAGGTTGTAAAAATAGTCGCCAGGCGGGTTCTTTCTGAGAGTTTCTAGCAAGGAGCGCATTCAAGGCCAAGCAGGTTCTATAACAGGTTTCTCTTTAAACGGCCAGAGGTGAGCAGTGAAAATGTGGTCCCCCCCCACTAGGCTCCTCATTCATCTCCATCAAGAGCCCTTCAGCCAAGAGAGAGGGGCAGGGGCCGCCCTAATGCAGATTTATGATTCCCCCAACCAGGAGCGTGGGGCACTGGCTGGGGGCTTCTGCAGGGAGCCCAGGTGAGCGGCCAGCTCCCTCTGGACAATGTCCACCTTCCCGGTTTGTCATTTTTGGCAGCAGTGTGTTTGTGTCTGGGTGGAGAACGGGGTTTCATGGAAAAGGGATTAACTCTTCAGGGACTCTTCCATGTAGAGTGGCTCTAAGAGGGTGTCAGGTGAGAATCACGCCGAGGAGGTCAGCACCAATGCCGGAGCAGTTTGGGGATTGAGAGGCACTAATCATAGGTATAATAATCAGAATAATTAATAACGCAGGTGCTTCTGCTGTGACTCATTGCATAACCTTTGCCCTATTGACTAGTATTTTTGGCCAGGATCCCACACTGACTGGACTCAAATTCTCCTGGTGATGTATCAAGTGCCTGGGAACACACCACATTACTGGAGTGATGTTTTCTGCAATGTAACATTTGTCTTAGTTATAGCTCTCTGGGCTCTTAAATGATTATCAGTTGCTTAAAATAGTAAAGCAATAATCATAATAGTGACTCGTTTATAGACACACCCTCTGAGGATTATTGCAGAATTTTGGCCTCGATCGGAAAATCTAACATGACAAACCATAGTCACTTCTGTGGAAGTCTTCAATATCTCTAGTTTCTTAGTGTTGAAAATTAAGTTCATCGCTGCAGAATTTGGAGGGGGATTTATCGGCACCTGGTTCTTACTGGTTGGCCCACACGTGGACCATGCTTTACCTGTACCTGTACGTCCAGACTCATCTGCACCCATGGTGACAGCTCTGACATTTTGACTTGTTGGTCACAGTATTTTAAAGCGACCACTCAATCTTGACTCTTGAGCATGTTTTGCAGTCAGTGACCCCCAAACAGGGGGCTCTTCTGCGGACCAACACCCCCGTAAATGAGGGAAAAAGCGAATCACCTTTGAAATAATGTGTCCAATCTCCAAATGTGCAACTCTGATATTAATAAAAATAACCCAGTTTTCTCGGGAGACCTTGCTAATGCAGCCTCATTTTTTGCACATTTTGCCAGAGAGCTTTTGTTCTTATACATCTTTATCGCCCCCCCTTTCTCTTTTTAATTTGTTGCAGGTGTTGTTGCTAATGAGCTCTCTCCTCCCCTCTTACAATGAAAGACGAGCCAGCCCCCGGGTACCTGGATGGATTGAGAGCTGAAGTGTCAGAAACTTCATAATAAGTTGCCGATGGCTACCAGCCAAGGTCAGCTGGCCCCCATTAGGGCCTGTCCCCACAAAGCAGAGTCAAATAAGCTTCTCCCCAGTTAAAACCTCAGTCGCTTTTTTATGTTGCAGTCCAGCCACACAATTGTTGTCACTTTAAGCCCATATGAAAAGAAATCTCTTTTATTGGTCTGAGATGCCAGTCCAGTCCCATAGAGGGAACATGTTTCCAGCTAACACGTACACCTCCTGATTTTATTTTATCTTTACAACACAGGCTGGAGGGTTGTTTTGCAGTTGTGTTGAGCACATCACCCATTAAGGGCCCTTTAAAGACCGGGATTGATTGGAAGGACGAAAATTAAAAGCAATCTGATCCGGCCTCATGCCAGATCCCTGAGGATTTGCTCCCTATCCCATTTCCATCCACTGTCACAATTTGAGAGCCTGCCTGATTTGATCAGATTCACCTCTGGGAGAGGTTAATGCCAAGGTTAGGAGGACACGAAGTTATGGGCAACTTTTTGATCTGCCCATCAGCAGTCTGAGAAACGCTGGCTCTGAGTTTTCCGAATCCGCCTTTGGGAAGAAACGAGTTCCTCGCTCCTTGCAACCTGGCACTGCTCGAGGCCCTGGGACATCCAGCCACCGTTGCCTGGTACATGTGGCACTTCCATGCTGAGGCCCAGAGTCCCGCCTGACCCAGCCGCTGCCTCTCCAGGGCCTCTCTGGGCCACGCCCCTTCCGACAGCGCAGCCATGCTGCACCTGCTGGCACTTTTCCTGCACTGCCTCCCGCTGGCCTCTGGGGACTACGACATCTGCAAATCCTGGGTGACCACAGATGAGGGCCCCACCTGGGAGTTCTACGCCTGCCAGCCCAAGGTGATGCGGCTGAAGGACTATGTCAAGGTGAAGGTGGAACCCTCAGGCATCACGTGCGGAGACCCTCCTGAGAGATTCTGCTCCCACGTAAGTCAGCCCGCTGCTGTTCCTTTTGCTCAGGCCAAGTGGGAGGGGGCCTGGGCCAGACCCTTGTGATGGGTGAGCAGAATGGGAGGACCAGGGGCAAGGTTGACTTTTCCATACCTTGGAGCGAGAGCAGATGGCTGTCCCACCTTGGAAAAGTGCCAAGGCAAAGGCCATCCCAGGCTCTGCGGTCCTGTGATGTCATTCTCTGGGGTGGGGACCTTCTTGGCCAGCTGACCACTAGATCGTTTTCTCTTGGGAAGACCATAGTAGTGATAGTGCCTGCGCCACTGGCCGTGCAGACAAGCCCCGCCTCCATTGTCAGAAACTCAGCATTCTGGGCGAGGGAGCAAGGTGCTACTTGCAATGTAACACTCTGTCCATCCCTTCTGCGGTGCCTCGTCCTGTCCCACCTGATCCAATCCAGCAGGCAGTTTTGCCAGGCCAGTTATGCCCTCACCGAGCCACAACTTTGCCGGGGAGAAGGTTTGATGGTTGTGCAGAGGGGATTCCTAAGGGTGGAAAGGAGACAGACCAGGATGGACGGTGTGGTTCTCATTTCAATTCCATCCCTTTGTGCGGTGGCTGCAGTCACTGGTCAAGTCAGGGGCACGGCAGACGGTCAGAGATTGTCACTTGAGCCCTTAATTAGAGAAGGATGAGGTCTTAGAGCAGGGATGACTTCAGTACTTCAGTACTCAGTGTTACCAACAACAACAGCTGTAATGATGGTAGGGACCATTCAAGTGACCTCGTGTGGGGGCCAAGACCTTGATGTGCAAGTCCTCCCGTCAGCTCAGCCAGGTTGATTCTACTGTATGAAGGGGGAGTTATAGGGTGTGGGCTCTGAACTGGTGGCATCTCCGGGCCTCTGTTCCTTCATCTGTAAATTGGGCATCATAGGAATAAGAGAGCTGAATCATATGTGTAAAATGCTCAAAATAGGGCCTGGCACACAGCAGGTGCCCATAGATGTTAGCTGTTGTCATTCTTGTACAGATGGAGAAACTGAGGACCAAAGTCGCACACCAGGAAGTGGTGAGGCTGCGATTCAAGGGTCTGGCTCCAAAGCCACTGAGCTAAACTGGCTGCTGAAAGGGGCCTTCCTGCTGGGCAGTGCCTTGGACCCCCACACACACCCTCTGTCCCCATCCCCATGCTTGGCAAGAGACTGGGCCGGGCTGCCAGGCTGCAGGAGCTGATGGGAGCAGCTCATCGTCACCTGTGGGGTGGTTGCTGCCTCCACGTGTTCTTGAGAGGGCCTCTGGGCCTCTGGGCTTCCACCTGGACTGAGCAGGTGCCCCGCTGGGCTCCTAAGGACACCTCCATCCCACGGGGAGCTGCACTCCTATCACAGAGCAGTCAGCCTGGGAAGATAAGCTTCCTGCTTGGACAGCCAGCAGCCAGATGTGAGGCTGTCACTGTGGATGGTGGCTGGGCCAAAAGAGCCAGCTGGGGATGGAGGGCGGGGAGAAGGCAGCACAGGGCTGGGAGTGGGGACAGGGGGCGGGAGCACCAGATAGATCATGGGGATCACTGCACTGGGGATTCCAGGACTTCACTGGCTCAGGGATGAGCAAGGAGGTCAGCTCCTGAAGGTCAGGGGGAAGCCAGGTTGGGGGCAGGGAGCCTAGTTATGAGCCTGTACGTTAGGCTGGCAACCCGGCCCAGCTCATGCAAAGACTTCTCCACACACACCCTGAACAGAGTCAACCTCTGCCTCTCGTATTGGAGTCTTGACTGTATTTCTGCTCTGAAATATTAATCATTGCCTTAATGTACTAGGGGGAAGGGTGCGGGACAGGGCAGCTAAATCATATTTCATTGGACCCGTTTCTGGTCAAGGGCTTGAGGGGTGGAGATGACCATCAGATGCAAGTCTGAGGCCCTCTCCTGGCCAGAGCTGGCTCAGGATGTCCTCAGCTCTGGACCTCTGCCCTGCCTCCACCCCCACAGGGAGGACCCAGTGCAGCTGCCAGGGTGGGGTGCTCACCCCACCGCTGATCCTAAGGCTGCCCCACCTGAGCCCGGCAGGTGTCATTGAGCACTGGAGTCTGGGAGGAACTGACATCCCTTCCCTTCCTTCCTGGGAACACAGGAGACGAAGAGCGGTGTCTTCAGCATCTCCCCCATAGGTGTGTCCTCAGTGTCTCCACACCAGGAGACACACGGGCTGCCATCCCGCTCTGCCTTTGATTACAGTTGTGTGGCCAACAAGACTGGGGACTCTGCCTTGGCAGGCGGATGGGGGCTGGCTTCTGCAGGGATCGGGGAGGGGGTGTCATATCCAAATACAGTCAGGTCCCGTGCCACCTCCCCTGAGCAGGTCCTGTGTGTGTCTCATGTAATCATCTCTAGGATTCCCGGAGGTGGGTGCCGTTCTAATCCTGTTTTAGGGATTAGAAGGGGTTGCCTAAATCCTGCCAAGGTCACTCAGTTTAAGAGGCTGGCTGGCAACTTGTCTGCAGCCAGGGCCTGTGCTTACCCACTAGGTGTCTCGGCCTCCCCTCTCTGAGCTTCAGTTTTGTTCCCTGTAAAGTAGAGGTGATACTGTTCACACGTCACAGTGCTAGCAAGAGGGAGCAACCTGGCCGGTGCCAGGCCTGGGCTCCGTGCTGGCACGCAGTAGGCACTCGATGTGCAGTAGGTGCTGTGCATTTATTAGTTGTTAGGACGCCCTCGGCAGTGTCCCTGGCTTTGCTTCTTTGCCTCTGTCCAGCCTCGAGATGGCCACACCCTGAATTCCTGGGCTCCGGGCAGCAGGCCTATGCGGGGTGGTTGGGGAGCTCGAGTTCCCGCATGTGTGGCTGGTGCTGTGCACCACCAGGGGGCGCCCTAATGGCAGCCGGCCCCCGCTGCCCAGCTACCCTGGCTAGTGCCCAGGGGGTCGCTGCGGCCACCTAGCCAACTGGAATGTGAGCCCTGGAGCACCCCCGGGGGTGCAGGAGGGGCTGAAACGTAGCCGCCCTTCCTGGGGTTCAGGATGCAGACCCTCCCTCCTGCCAGGCTCGCCGTCCTTCTGCAAGGCCACCTGAGAGCTGAATTGTAAATTCCAGCCTGGTGAGGAAGGGGCGGGGGAAGAAGACCAAGATAAATGAATAAATAAAAGCGTATTGGCTCTAAATGCACAATGAGAATTAATAGGGATGAGCTCTCAACCAAGGATCCTAGGGCAAGGGCAAAATTTCAATGAGGACTACAGGAGAGGAGGGCAGCCCCAGGCCCCCCACTCCAGGCCCAGCCAGACAGGGCCAGGCTGGCCACACTGCAGGGCCCGGGGGGCGGGGGAGGGATACCCACAGAGGCTTCTCGACCCCTGGGCAGTTGGGTGTAGGAGGCAGCCCCCCAGTGCTCCCAAACACTCTCCCGTGTCTCTGCAGACAAAAGCTAACCCCGCGTCTCAGGAGAGAGAAGGTGAGATGACAGGGAAGAGAGAGGGGGTGAGGCTCTGGCCACAGACCAGGCAGGTGGTGTTTCAAGCGATCCTACAGGCACCCACTCGTTACCTAAAGTATAGTCCTTGGACTCACCTTGTTAAAAATGCAGAATCCTCGGCCCTGCCCTAGACCTGCTGCGCCAGAAACTGCATTTTAACGAGAAATCCAGGTGATTTGGATGCATGCGGGATATGGTCTGAGAAACCGCTGCTCTCCATAATTGCTTGGTGGGGGGTGCCACCCGTGGCTGACGTTCCCAGGAGATCTTTGCGGGTTAAGTAGGGAGTCCCTGTTGAAGGAGAGGGTGAGGTGCAGGAGGCATGGGGGGCGGGGGTCAGGAGGGGGGGTGGAGCCGGGGGCTGACATCCCTGAAACCCTCTGCAAGCTTCCAAACAGAGGCTGCAGGTATCCTGCCAGGGTGATCTGGGGCAAGGCATTTCGATTCTCTGAGCCTCAGCTTCCTCATCTGTACTGGGGGGTGATTACAGGGGTGACCCTGCCTTGCCCGCCCCACCAGCTTCCTGGGAGGAGATGCCTCTTTCAGAATATCTGGAAGTGCTTGAAGAGGGTGAGTTCTGCTAATCCAATCCATTAATCCAATTGATCCTCTTGATTTTGAAATAGATGAGGGAGAAACTTTGTATCCAAGGAGACTTTCCATGCAGAGGAGAGCCTTGGTCTTGGTCTTGACAGGGAAGCCAGGAAAAGGCCATGAAGGTGTGTCTTGTAGCACACTTCTTCCTCTGCACCTGTTTTACCATCTCTGTGCCTCAGTTTACCCAGATGCAGAGCACATGGCCCTATCCCCCCAGCCGAGGGGACTGTTGGGCTGATTAAGGTAGATGGAAGGTGGATCCTCGGGTCCTTGAGCTCCCCCTCACCGTGACATTGAACTTGTATGTAGAACCAAGGTCATAGCCCTCCTGCCTCCTGCCAGACCTCAGTGTTCTCATAATGTTCCGGGGCAGCAGTGCCCAGCTGACTGGCCCACTGGCTCAGGCCTCCTCCCCCCATCCCCCCGCCACATTCCTGGCCCCCACGCCCATGGGGAGAGCATGACGTTACAGTGGCAGACGTTACAGACATACACTACTATCAACGTATGGGGGACACAGAGCTGGTGGGGTGGGAGCCCCCAGGGGATGAAGGCGCCTCTCTCCCAGCTACCCCTGCTTGTTTCAGCCCGCCACACTTCTCACCTCTGCACCTTTGCCTGGGCTGCCTCCTCCATCCGCCACATCTTCCCTTGCTTCCTTCATTTCCAAAGCTTCCCCATTTACCTGGAAAACCCCAGCTCGGTTTTCAGGATTCAAGTTGGACCTCACCTCCTCTAGGAGGCTCTCCCTGATTCCCTAACCCAGGCGTCACATCCCTGTCATGGTGCTCACCAATGTCAGCTTAGTGGTTAAGGGCTCAGGTCCTAGGGGCAGAGAGATAGGGGTTGGAACCCTATGCTGTGCAACCTTTGGCATGAGGCTTAACCTCTCTGAGCCTTATTTCCTCGCCCTGCTGTTATGACTAGGACACGCAAACATGACTGTCATGTGCACAGCGCCTGGCATACAGTTGATGCTCGTTTATGTGGTTGTTATATTCGTGGTGTGTGCTTTGGCCTTGGACTGTGAGCTCCTCGGAAGTAGGGCTGTCTCATGTTTCCATCCCCAGCACCTCCCTCTTGGCTCAGTCAGTGCTAGGTAAGCAAGTGGAGGGCCAGTGTGATCCAGGAAGACTTCTCAGAGGAGGAGGGCTTAGAACCAAGTCTTACAGGAAGAACTAGGGTTTCTTTTTTTTCTTAAAGATTTATTTATTCGGGGGGGGGTGCGGTGCAGAGACACAGGCAGAGGGAGAAGCAGGCTCCATGCAGGGAGCCCGACATGCCTCCTGCCATGGGACTCAATCCTGGGTCTCCAGGATCACACCCTAGGGCTGCAGACGGTGCTAAACCGCTGCGCCACCGGGACTGCCCAGAACTAGGATTTCAACCGGGACAAAGGAAGCACCAAAAGCTCCTGCTTGTCTCCGTTAGAGGCCCCGGTTTGTGGGATCTGTGGATGACACCAGGAGGTCTGCATAGCTCTGTCCTTAAGTAGGAAGTGACTTTGGAACCTGATCTTCACCCAACCTTTAGTTAAAACCACTCATTCTGATGAAACACCCGAGGCTGGGCCCACCTTGGGACAGGAATAGTTCTGTGCATGACATCCTGTTGCACAGCAAAGTTTCCCTTCCTGGGGAGCAGACAAGTGACAGGCCAGGGGCAGCGCTGCAGTGCGGTCTGTGCCCACATGCCTCAGATCTTTGCCCCTTACTTTCCTTAAGGGGATGGCTTTGGGTCCAGACACCCCATGGAAGGTGGGCGCAGTACCTGGAGTGCAGTGGGGAAGAGAAAGGGCCTGGAGAGGACAGCTTTCCAAAGAGTGTTGGAAGTTCTAGAACTTTCCAGCTTACACGTCCCTGCCTTCCCCAGGCTCATCTTCCTCCTCTGTCGTTGCATTCCTCTGGCCTTGGTTTTTAATATATTTTCATTTTTCTCCGGTGTTGCCTGTATTATCACCAGCTGCCTCGAATCCCACGTGCAGGGGAGAAGGGAAGGAAGGACCAGCAGGCTGCACCTGCTGTGGACAAGAACCTGGCATTTGGGAAGGGGCAAATGTGAGCTACGGTTATCCTGTCCCTCTGGGCAGTGGGACTTTGGATAAATCACCTGTGCTCCAAGGCTCAGTTTTGTCATCTGAACATTGGGATGACACCAGCCACAGGCTCGGAGGAAGGCTGACGAATGAGATGAGACAGGGCTCGGAGAGCCCTCCGCTGGGTGCCTGGCGCAGAATGAATGTTCCAAAAAAAGGGATTTTTCTTTTTCCATCCCAGAACTTAGCTGGAGAGACAAAAGGAGTGACAGTAGCATGTAGCAGACAGAAGACGATGCAGTCGACCAGGCATGGAATGGGAGGTAGAGTCCGCGTGCGCTGTGGGAGTTCAGAGATGGGGGTCTGGGTCTGGGTGAAGGGTCGGAGGGACTCGGAGGAGTGACAGCCAGCACAGAGGGAATGGCAGGTGCAAGGACAGGGGGCAGGGAGGGGTCCAGGGGACATGAGGGCGGAGCACATCGATGCCTGGGAGGGGACAAGCCATGCTGCCACCTCATCCCACTCACCCCCTGCCCTGTAAGCCTGTGGGGTGGGCTGTTTACCGGATCATCAGGCGGGTGACTAGAGAGCCCAGGGCCTCCCTAGGTCTCTTTAGTGGTGGAGCCAGGATTCAGCCTTCCTCTGTCTGGCTCCTGGCGCTGGGGGGAGGGGAGGAGGGCCAGGCTAGGCGTGTGGTGGGAGGGGACCGGTGGGCAGGCAGGGGGTGGTGGGGAGCCCGCAGGGCATGGAAGCCCTGACCCAGGGGCCGGAACAGAGCGTGGCAGCTCAAAGGAGCGGGGGCCCTCGCCACCCACCCCGGGACTGACCGGGTCCAGGCTGCAAAGCTCTGTTCCCATCACACGACCCCGGGGGCCCCGGCTCCCCGGCCTCAGGCCTGGCCAGGGTCCATCTGGCCCGCGAGCGAGGCACCAAGTGCCGAGGAAACTAGGAAGTGGCAGAAACGGTTCTGTTCGGCTTTGGTTTGCAGGTTCTGGTTTGTTTTTTGTCAGCAGCAGATTTGCTTAAATATATGAGAATGTGTTTCTAATTCCCTGAGCACACACCACCTGCTGGGGGGTGGGGCGGGTGGAGCGCAGACCAAGCAACGGACGGGAGGAGCCCGGCATCCCAGGTTCTGGCCAAGTGTCCTTGCTGCTGGGGAACCAGGCGAAGCCCCTTGGCCTGTTCCCCCCCATTGTGCCAACACGGGGTTCACCTAGATTCACCAGTGGTCCTGGAAGATGGCCAAGTAGATCCTGGCCGTTTGGGAAATCCAGTCTGGGGTTCAGCTTTGGTCACGAACAGACGAAATGGGGATCCCCGTGCTGATGGAGGGGTTCTTTTTTTTTTTTTAATTTTTAATTTTTTTAATTTTTATTTATTTATGATAGTCACACAGAGAGAGAGAGAGAGGCAGAGACACAGGCAGAGGGAGAAGCAGGCTCCATGCACCGGGAGCCCAATGTGGGATTCGATCCCGGATCTCCAGGATCGCGCCCTGGGCCAAAGGCAGGTGCCAAACCGCTGCACCACCCAGGGATCCCAATGGAGGGGTTCTGAATGCCGAGCACAGCACTAGACATTTTTTTCCCCAAGTTCAAACTCCCTTAAAAAAAAAAAGATGTATTTATTTATTCATGAGAGACACAGAGAGGCAGAGACACAGGCAGAGGGAGAAGCAGGCTCCCTGCAGGGACCCTGATGTGGGACTCAATCCCAGGACCCCAGGATCATGCCCTGAGCCGAAGGCAGACGCTCAACCACTGAGCCACCCAGGTGTCCCTCAAACTCCCTTATTACAGTATTCTCATAAACGAAAATCAAAGGAAAATAAAGATGTGAATGCTAAAAATATAATGGTGCATCACATAATTTCCCTTTGGTTTTCTAAATTATTTTTTTTATTGAGATATAATTAATGTATAACACTGTACTGGTTTTAGGTGTACAGCATAGCAACTGGGTATATGCATAGGTTGCAAAATGGTCCCCACGATAAGCTGAGTTAACATCTATCACTACCAACAGTTAGAGGTTTTTTTCTTTTCCTTCTTTCTTCTAGTGAGGCCATTTTTAAAAGAATTTTTAAAAATTTTTAAAATTGAGGTGAAATTCACACCACATGAAATTAACCATTATGATTTTTTTTATTTATTTATTTTTTTTACTGCAGTAAAACATATAGAGCATCAAGTTTGCCTTTTTAACCATTTTTAAGGACACGGTTTCATAGCATGTAGTACACTCAAGATGTGGTGCGACCACCACTTCTGTGTACTTTTCTTTTTTTAAGATTTTATTTATTTATTCATGAGAGACACACAGAGAGAGAGACAGAGACACAGGCAGAGGGAGAAGCAGGCTCCACGCAGGGAGCCCGACGACGTGGGACTCTATTCCAGGTCTCCAGGATCATGCCCTGGGCTAAAGGCATCACTAAACCGCTGAGCCACCCGGGCTGCCCCACTTCTGTGTACTTTTGAGAAAGTTTTCATTACCCCAAAAGGAAATCCCGTTTCCATTAGCTGTCACTCTCCAAGCTCCCTCCTCCCAGCCCCTGGCGACCCCTAATCAGCTTTTCTCTCTCTGTCGATCCTGGACTCTTCGTCTAAATGGAATCGTACAATACGTGACTTTTTGTGCCTGGCTTTTTTCCCTTAGTGCTATGCTTTCAAGGCTCATCATGTTGTGCCAGATGTCAGTACCTCATTCCGTTTTTAAGGCTGAATGATATTCCATTGACGGGCTAGACCACGTTTTATGCATTTGGGCGCCAGTTGATGAACATTTGGGTTGCTTTTACTCTGGCACTGTTATGAATGATGCTGCTGTGTACATTTGTGTCTAGTTTTTGTGTGGACATTGCTCTTGGGCATATCCCCAGGAGTGGACTTGCTGGGTCATTATGGTAAATCCATATTTAAGTTTTTGAGGAACCCCCAAATGGCTGTCCACAGCAGCTGTACCACTTTTCATTCCCGCCAGCAGGCCACGGGATTCCCATTTCTCCACATCCTCGTCAGCACTGGGTATTTTCCCTCTTTTGTTTTTTATCATTATGGCCAACCTGGTGGACGTGTGAAGTGGCATCTCGTGTAGTTTTGGTTTGCCTCCTTCTAGTGACTAATGACCCTGGGTGTCGTGTGCTTATTGACCATTCTTGTATCCTCATGGAGAAATGTGTCTTCATGTCTTTTGCCCATTTTTTCATTAGGTTGTCCTTTTGTTGTTCATTCGTACACGTCCTTTATGTATGCCAGGTGCCAGATCCTTATCAGATACATGATTTGCAAATATTTCCCTCTGCTCTCCGCATAGGCTTTCCACTCTCTTTGTGTCCTTTAATGCACAACATTTTTTTTTTAATTGATCTAGTTTTTCCTTTTGTTGCTTTTGCTGTGGGTGTATTGTTAAATCCAGGGACGTGACTGTTTACCCCCATGTGTTCTTCTAAGACTTTTATAGTTTTCACTCTCATGTCTAGATCTTTGATCCATTTTGAGTTAATTTGGGTAGATGGTGTAAAATAAGCATCCAGCTTCCTTCTTTTGCATGAAGAAAGCTAGTTCCCCCGGCACCATTTGTTGGACAGACTGTTCTTTCTCCAGTTAATGTCCTTGTCACCCTTACGGGCAGTCCATCGACCATTAATGTGAGGGTTGACCTCTGGGCTCAACTTTTTTTCCATGGAAACACTGAGCATCCCACGTGCAGTGTCTCCTCACATCTTCCCAAATACCTGCGGGGTGAAAACTACTTTCCCCATTTTACCGATGAAGAAGCTGAGACCCCAGTACTGGGTGGACAGTCTGGTCTTGAATCAGGTCCCAGGCATTCGATGCGATACTGTGATGAAGCCTGAGGAGGATGAGCCCAAATGCTCACACTGTCCCCCTCCCTCTCTCCCCTCCCTTCCTTCCTCCTCCCTGTCTCCTTTTTTCCTGAACTAGCTTTTAGGCCAGGATGTTAGCTTTGCTGCCCAGAGGAGGGTAACAGGGGAGGGGTGCCCAACCCGTGACTCCTCTCCGGCCTCAGAGTGTCTCCTCTCCAGCTCCCGCTGCACCCCCTGCGCCCCCCACTCGGCAGGGCACGGGAGCCTGGGTCTCACTTTGTCCTACCACGTAAATGCTGCTGCAGATTTTCCTTTGTCTCAAGCAGGGAGTGCAGTTAGGAAGGGGTCTCAGACATCAGAAGAACCTCAACAGCCATGAGCACCTTAATGTGGAACTAACGGCTCAGGGGAAGGTGGGCTCCTCAGCCCTGGCTGCTGATGTCCCCCAGTCCCCGGCCCGGGGTCCCTGAGTCCCCCACCCCCAGGCAGTCCTAGGGCTCCTGTGAATGCAGTGTGAAACCACTCGTGACCCCAGCTCGCCTCATTGCCGACGTGAGGGAAAACTGAGGCCCACCAGGATGAAATAACTTCCTTGGGCCCCTGGTGACGGACAGCAGACCCAGGAGGCTCCACTGTAGGTCCCAGGCTCAGAGTGGGCCAGGGCCCCAGGGACATGAGGCGTTCCACACCAGGTCTCCATCTAGCCACTCATGCCCTGGATTTGGCCTCCCGAGATGGCCTTTGGTGGGGCACATGGGATGCCTGCCTGAAAGCCACCTGCAGCCCATGCGGTGCCAGAGCCACCCCCTTGGGTGGAGTTGTGACGTAAGGGTAAGGCACTTGCCCTCTGGCCCCTCGGGTGAGCTCTCACACAGGCGTGCAAACCCAGGTGACGCGGCTGTGCTCAGGGCCGGCTCTCCTAGGCCCGAGGGCTCCAAGGCCCCCATCCCAGCCTCCCCCGCGAGCTGTGGTCCCCGTGCTGTGGCAGCGCCGTGAAGGTGGACAGGAAGGGGACCCGGGATGTCAAGGTGTGGCTGCGCAGGGGTCACCCCCATTAGAGAGACGTAACCCATCTCTCTCTGTGTCTCTGCATCTTGCACATCTGATCTGCCCTCCCCACCTAAACCTGGGAATGTTCTAGAGCTGCCCCGCCCCCGCCATTAAAGGGACTCTGCTCTCATCAAGGATCTGGCATCCTTGTTCCCCAGACATTTGCCCTGGGGTGCTGCGGGACCATTTGAACCCCTCAGTCCCTCATTCCACTTTCCCTCGTTCTGCCCATGCCATTTGTCCACTTGACTCCAAGTGTCGACCAGGGAAATAAAAGGAAATGAAACATGACCAGGACATTTCCCCTCGGTCGCAGCAGAGTCCATTGTTGGGCAAAGGTGAAAAGGAGGCCAGTGGGAGATGCAGCCGGCACGTAACCCTCAAGCTCCCTCCCTCTGCTCCAGCCCACGTGGATGGTGGTGTCCATTTGGGGTTCTTGGGGAGTTCCCTCCCTCGGGGAATCCAGACACAGCCAAAGGCAGGTGACAATAGAAGGAGAAGCCAGCTAGCTGTCTGTGTCCCTGTCCCCGCTCCAGAATCCTCTCCAACAGCTCTGGGGCTGGTGCTGGGCTGGAACTGGGCTCCCCACTGGACCGGCTTCCCGGGGGCTGGGTGACCTCAAGGCAAGTCTTGGGGTGGAGATTTCCTGCCTGCATGCTCATCCTCAGAAACCCCTGCATTCATTCCCTGGTTCTGTTTCTAGCCTTTGGGACACAGGCTTTTTTAAAAGATTTTATTTATTTATTCATGAGAGACACAGAGACAGAGAGGCAGAGACACAGGCAGAGGGAGAAGCAGGCTCCAGCCGGTAGCCCGATGGGGGACTCGATCCCGGGACTCCAGGATCACACCCTGGGCCAAAGGCAGGCACTCAACTGCTGAGCCACCCAGGGATCCCTATAGCCTTTGGGATTTTTAACCTTGGAGAGGGGGCCAGAGCGGGGAAGGGAGAGGGAGAGGGAGGGAAAAACCAGGAATGTGCCAGGCACCCAGGAGGACCTGGGGGGCCAAGCAAAGCTGGAGATCAACCCTCACCTCAGCAGCAAAACCTCAGAGCAGGGGCTCCTGCCTTTGGGGATTCACAGACCCTCTGAGAATCCGTGGTGCTCTTCCAGGAACAACACACACACACACACACACACACACACACACACACACACACAGACACACGCACATGTCTGCAAATACTCTTGGGCTCCCCAGACCACCCTGAGTCTCCCCAAGGATCCCTATGGTCCCTCTGGGGACCCTTATGCTCAGGAAAATGAAATCTGTCTTCTTGTCACTGACTGGTCCTATGATCTGAGGATTTTCTTGATTTAACATCTTCCTCCTCCCTCTCCTCGGAGGAGCAACAGCTTACATTTATTGAGTGTCTACTGTATACCAAGCACTTGACCTAAACAAGCTCATTGAACCCTCACAGAAGACTTACGGTAGATCCTGTGTTTGTGCCCATTTTGTATATGAGGACCCGAGGTTCAGAGAGGTTAAGGCACTTTCCAGAGTCACACAGCACTGAAATAGGCTTGGCACCTCCACCCTAGGCTGCCGGGACCCAGCACTTAGCTGCTCACCAGGCCATTTATAGCTGATGGGAGGTACTCAGAGTGTCTTAGAAAGCACCTGATAGATCCAGTTGGTTGTCATCTGTGTGCATGCGTGCAGGTGGCCCTTTGTGCCAGGTGAGTGAGTACTGTCCCCCTCTCCTCCCCCAGCAGGGCCTGACAGTCAGCCCGAGGAGGGAGGGAGGGGGCTGGGGAGGAGTGAGTGATGGTGACGGTGACCCACCCCCCTGTCCCCTGAGACATGTCGGAGTCTGCTAATCCACTTATTTGATAATTCAGTTATATCATGTCTATTTGGCAGTGTGCACGCCCCCACACACCAGCTCCGGGGAAGGCGAGATTTCTTTGCCTGGAGGAACCCGAGCTGTTTTCCTGAGGAAGGAGTGGGAAAAGAAATACCCCCCGACAATGGACAGTAATGGACCTAAAAATAGAGGGGGGAGGGAGCGCTACAGGGGGAAGGAGCTGCAGGGAGGAGGAGTGGGGCATCTGGCTCGCATGGCAGCCCGCCCCTTCCCTTCCCACCTGGGGTTCCCCCATAATCAGGTGCCTTTCAGCCTGGGGGACAGGCACTGAGATGGGAGGGATAGGAAGGAGGGGCTGGTTGGCCAGGTGCCACCCCCCCCCCCATGGAGGATTGTCCCATGCAGGGTCCTGGGGACAGTGGCCCTGACCTTGGCTGCACACTGGAGTCCCGTGGGTAGCTGAACCTGCCTGATCTCCAGGACTCACCCCTGAGGGTGTGCGGCCGTGGGTCTGGGGGGCCCCAGGCGAGGTGAACATAAGCAGTGTCTCCACATGCGGAAAGGGATTCAGGTTTGGGGCCCATCTCCTCAGCCTTGGGGTGGCCTTCTTGAGGGCTTCAGGCCCAGATGGACAGTGGGACTCGGGGTGGGAGAAGGCAGGGCCAGGGAGCTGTGCAGGGTGGGGGGCTGTGGGGTGGAACCTGCACCCCCTATCCCCACGGCCATCGCACAGTGTCTGGGGCTTTAGTGCAGCTCCCCAGGGGGTCCTGGGGCTCAGCCAAGATGCACCATTGCAACCGCTCCTCTCCTCAGACTGCATTGCATCCCCTCCAGCCTTAAGCGCCTTGTTGTCTTTTAAATTCAAAGGCCAGAGGGGGAGAGGGCTCTTTCTCAGAACCATCCTTGGACCCCAGCCACTGGCGCTCCTCCATCCTTGCTCCAGTCTCAGTAGGCTGAGGGGAACCCGTCCCCCTCATCACAGACCCTCACCCTCTGTTCCCAGCTTCTTAACCCCTCTTCCTGGAGGGAGGCTGGCCAGCCAGAGTCAGGGCCTTCTTGCAGCTGCTAAATGTCAAGACGGACGCTGGCTCTGGGCCGCCGCTTCGCCCTTCTCCCCACGCTCCCCACCAGGCCCCTGGCCTGCCAAGTGCATTAACTCCTCTCTTCCTTTGCAAAGTCTGCACATCCAGGCTGCCTTCACTTGGCCTTGCTACCTAGGGTACCTCCCTCACAGCCCGGTTAAATCTTCCTCCACCTGCCCAGACCTCGCCCACCCCTTCCTTCTTCGAGGCCTGCCTTTCTGAAATCCCACCTCCCCCAGGAAGCCTTCCTGACCATCCCAGCCAGTTCCCATCCAGGCTTGTCATCTGTGCCATTTGTGGGGACCAAGCCACAGCTTCTCTGGGGGTCACTGCAGAGGGCTCAGTGCTCTCTCATAAGGGGTCAAAGCGCCTGGGTTACTAGAAGCGTGACCTGGAGTCAGGGCCTGGCCTCTGGGAGCCTCAGGTCCTTCCTCACCTATGGGGGTGATGTTGATAGCGGGGCTCATGTCATAGAATTGGTGCCCTTGTTTGGATCCTCTGTACCAGGCCCCAAACCTGGCCAGGCATCTGAGTCACTGCGGAAGGGGTTTGGTTGGTTTGTTGGTTTCTGGAGCAGAATTCAGGCCTTGAGGAATATTTGCATGCCCTCCCCTTCCAGGAATTTTGATGAGCAGCCAGGTCTGATGGCTGCTGCCTCCCCAGGACTATTTTGCACACAGAGGACATTCAGAAATGGTGGGTGAAGAAGTGACTAAGTAGATGAATGAAAGATTGCTGCCTCAGCCCTGCCACTCCCACCCTCAGCAGAGGATTCGTGCACAGAGTGGTGCACCTGTCTAGGGTTGCTCAGGTGCGTCTGCCTGTGGAATGGACCCAGGGAGCTTCCTCTCCCCTCTGATCCCCTGCTTCTTAACTCCTCGGAGACCAGAAGGGAGAAACCCTTGATGGTCAGTCAGTCTCGGCTTGTGGCTGTTGGCAGAGGCTGTCCCCGTCCGTCTGGATGTTAAATCCACTCCTGAGGCTCTTTTCAAGTTTGGAGGACCCAGACAGGGGACCTGCCGAGGAGTGGGGAGCCACTCTGCAAACCTTGCATATACCAGGTTCCACCTCCGGGGAGCACACAGTGGGAGCACACATTAACCAGAGGAGTTGCTAAGAAAAGCTGACTGAGTGCTCATCTGGGATAGGGACAGGGGCCCTGAGGAAGGAATGGTTAAGCAGACACCGCAGGGGGCAGGGTGGGGGGGTCCAGACAGGGGCTGCCCCATCCAGAAAGCCCAGGGAGGAGGCAGCCAGAGAGGAAGCAGACACTAGGAAGCCTTTCTAACAAGGCAGGAAAATGCCTTCAATAGGATCATAAAATAATTTGTAAAGACATCTGTGGCGCGAAAATCCATTTAATCGCCCCTCAGCCGGGCAATGACTATGCCCCCCTCAGACGGGAGGCAGGGTGGCTCGCTAGGCTTCCCACCCAGCACGTATTTTGGAGCTTCTAACACCAGTCCCGCCTTCTGCTCACCAGAGGGACATTGGCCCCGTTGCCGAGCTGTCCGTGCCTCCCTTCTTCATCTTAAAAACAAAATTCAGGGTTGGATTCTAGGTCACAGGATTGTCATGAATAGACAAAATGAGGTTTCACGGGAAAAAACATAATTTCGATGTGCCAATAAAAATAGTGTGGAAGTTTGGGGAAGAAAGACAGAAACAAGGTGGGGGGGGCGGGGGGCGGCGGGCAGAGCCAGGAGCCCTTTGGGTCTGGACTTTGTCTGGAGGGGCAGCCTCTGTGGGGCAGCCCGGGAGCTGAAAGCGCCAGCGTTACTGGTGGTTTCTGAAGAGCATCTGGGTGGGGGCCGCTAGGGGCAGCAGGGCAAGGGGGAGAGGAGGGGCTTCCATCCCTCTAGTCCTGAACCCTCCCCCTTCCAGCAGGTGCTCCGCCTCCCCACCTGGGCTTCTTTAGGGACCACCGAGGCCCCATTGTTCAAGGGCTGCTCCCAGAGAGAGGGAGGGGGCCACTCGCTGCTCTGCCCTCCACCCCCACCCCAGCGTTTAAATCCTCCAGGCCAATTTTTTTTTCCTCCATGATAAAATATTCATGTCAGCAGAGCAGGCCCTCTTTGGGAAGGCTGCTTGTGTCTAGCTTAGGCTTTGCACAAGCTTTTAAAGAGCAGGACGCTTTTCCTACTCTCTAAGCATTTTCTGAGTCCTGAATCAATAATGCACTTTACTGGGCTTTTCTGGATGCAGCTTTTCCTCCTCCCTGCACCCTGCCCCCATCCTGCCAGGTCTCTCTCTCTCTCTCTCTTTCTTTCTTTCGTCCTCCCATCTTCCTTTGTTTACTTTACTTTTTAAAGAGATATTAAGTAAAAGTGTCGGGCTGTTTGGGTGGTGGGCCTTGGGGTGGGGGGAGCGGGGTGTACCAGAAGAGAGAGCAGAGAGCCTCTGGGCAGCTGCCAGGCGGGCAGTCCTTGGCTGAACAGGTCGTGTCTGTGCGCAGGAGGAGGCGAGGAGGAGCGAGGAGGAGCGAGGAGGAGCGGCTGAGCCTTCCCGCTGGCCCTGGTGGGGAAGCATTTGAGCTCCTGACGTCGTCGGGGGAGGAGGAGAGCTTCTCTCAATTCTTTTTCAAACCAATTAGAAAATGTTTACATCCAACCAGAGACAACAGGACCAAATAAAAAAGGAAGGGGGCCTGGAGCAAAGGAAATATGCAGAGTGTGAGCCAAAATATATTGCCAAACTTTCTAGGGAGCGAGCAGTCTAGTTTGGGCCTATCTGCTTCCTATGGTAATGAGTTCCCTGTCACCGGGGGTGTGCAAGTGGCAGAGGAGCCATTCCTTGTCTGAGACGGATGCCTATGCATGTCTGGTTGGTTTTGTGCTGCCAGGTGAGGGTTGGGGTGCAGGAGTTGTCCCTGGCGGGGGGCACACAAAACAGCATGGGCTCTCTTAGACTGGGTTAGAACTTCCCATCCTAAACATTCCTAGAAATCCAGCTGTGGAAAGAATCCACATATGCCCAGGGCAAAACTGACTGTATCCTTTTTTTTTTCTTTAATTTTTTTTTTTTTTTAATAGTATAGCGGTCCCCCCTTAGTGGTGGTTTCAGTTACCCACAGTCCACCGTGGCCTGGAAGCAGAGGCTCCTCCTTCCGGCCTGTCTGTGAAGGTCAACAGTAGCCTAATTCTAGGTCCCCACGCCCACGTCGCTGCCCTCACTTCATCCCATCACGCAGGCATCTTATCATCTCACGACACAGGGGTGAGTGCAACACAGGAAGGTGTGTCCAGAGGAGTCCACGTTCACGTCACTGCTGTTACAGTGTTTGATTATGATTGTTCTATTTTATTATTAGTCGTCATCGATGTTAATCTCTTACGGTGCCTAACGTAGAAATTAAGCTATATCACGGGTATGTACATATGGGACAAACAATGTATCTTGGATCTATCTGGGTTTTCAGGTATCCACTGTGGGTGCTAGAAGGTGTCCCCTGTGGATAAGGGGGGATGCTACTATAAAATTCGAAGCTCCTGGAAGGATGAACTCTGGTCTAGCCAGCCGGAGCCCTGGCAAGACCCCGCCTAGCCCCTCCCTCCCCTCAGCCCCTGCAGGAAATCAGCTCTTCTGGGCCTGCAATCCCCCACAGCAGCGTTTGGCATTTTGGCATTTGCATCCCTGCCCCTCAGGCCCTGGCTTCCCCACTGACCTTCTCCCGGACAGTCCTCCGGGGCAGCCTGACACCCTCGGGTGGGCAGGTGGTCTTGCTGGTTACGTCTGTCAGGGAAGCTAGAGGTGGGGAACGGGACCTCGGAGCTGGAGTCCCTGCTGGCTGTAGAACAGCACCTCGCCGGCTGCTCCCGCATCTGTCGGTGGTCGGTGAGCCACACAGTCCTAGCTGGGTGGTGCTGGGCAGGTGGCTTACCCTCTCTGAGCTGCAGCAGAGCAATGAGACTGAGCGAGACCAGTGAGAAGATAGATGCCCCTTGAGTAAGCACCCAAGGAACACTCTAGTGGGATCCAATTGCTGGGATGTTCAGCAAATACCACTATACGCAAACAAGTTGTTGGATGGTTCTGGAAGGAGGTAAATCACAGGCAAGGTTGAAATGAAAGGCCACCCTTTCCTCCCAGACAATTTGGGGAACTGGAGCAGTGGGGAACTGCTCTGAGCAGCTGAAGGCCTGAGGCCAGGGCAGGCTTCGGGGGTCCGAGGTGGACCCTTGGCCAGGAGATGTCCACTGTGGCTGGTTCAGAGTCAGGGTCTGTGGGTGATCTAGTCGGTGGGGAATGGCTGCCAGTGTGGCCTCTGGATGCTCACTGCTGAGATGGATGAGTCCGGGGAAGACTGCTTGACCATGCTCCTGGCCTTACCTATGAGTAGTGGCTGGGCTGGGAAGAGATCGCTCCAACAAGAAACCAAACCAAACCAAAAACACCAAAAAAACCCCCACAAAACCACAGCAAGAACAAAAACCCTATCCCAACAAGAGAAGCCTCCCTGGCTAGTTGCAGCTCCTGCTCCGAAATGCCATTCGGGTTGGTTTCCTCTGATTCACGAGCAGGGAGGCGTGACCTTGCCCAGAAACCCGAAAGGGCAGAGGAGAGAAGCCTGCAGGCCCAGGGAGGTAGAGAGGGGAGGGCATAGGGCCCGGGGTCTGGAACCACGGAGGAGAGGGCCGGGAAGGAGGGGGAGTGGCAAGAGTGGGGTGATGGTTAGAGACCCACCCGGGCAGCTAGAATTAGAATCTGTTCCCAACAGAATCTCATTTCCACTTTGTTAATAATTTATCCCCACTGCAACTTCTTTTACCAATAAATAGGAAATAACTTGTTAGGGAGAAATCCCTCGGCACCCCAGCTTTCTCCCTGGAGTAGAGGGAGGTGGGGATGTGCCCCTGGGCCCTTCCTCCCAAATGGTGTGGGGGACTGAGGCAAGTGAACTTAGGGAGGTCAGTGTCAGAGTTGCTCGATCATCTCATGAATGGGGAAACTGAGGCACAGGTAGGGCAAGGCTCCACCCAAGGTCATACATGGGGTCAAGAACAATCTCCTGAATCCCAGCTCCATGACCCTGTGGGTCAGGGGAACTTATTCTTTTTTTTTTTTTTTTCAGGGGAACTTATTCTTGACTTGGGCACGTGCTCAGGCTGAAAGAGTTTCCCCTGGAGTTCTAGAAGCATCATGAGAGGTGGAGGTGGGGCTAGCTCAGCTGCCCATTGGCTTCCCTCACTTTTGCTCCTCGCTAAGTCCTGTTCTGCAAGAGGGAGCTGGTGCTGCCTGGTGTAACCCTCGGTGCCCCGGGCCACCCCTCCCTAGGGCTCTCCGTGGCCGCCTCCCGCCTCCCACAGGCAGATGCCTCCAGCAGTGCCAAGGTTGACGGGCTGAGCAGGAGACAGTTCAGTTGGCAACTCGGCAGACAGGTTCAAAAAAATCTGTCAGCTGCTAAACTGTTCCCTGGGCCTGCCCACATGCTGGGGTGGCAGAGCGATGGGCTGTCTGCCTCCCGGTGGAACCCGCATCTCCAGGAAGCGGCCCCAGGTTTGGGGTGACAGTGTCCTTCCCTTTTGGGTGAAGGACACAGTTTCCTGACTTGTACCTGAGCCCAACTCCCTGGCTTCTTGTCCCACTTCGGCCACTTGGAAGCAGCGTGACCTTGAGATGTTGTTCAGCCTTTCCCTGTTTCTAGAGTGTTCATTGAAGGGCCCCGTCTTCCAGGACAGTGCACATGCAGGGTGTGCAACTTGCTGCGTCCTCAAACCTCAGGGCGGGTGATGACCATGATGACGTCTCTTCATCCATCTCGGGCCATGCAAGGGACTTGCTAGGAGGCACCTGCTGTAATCCTCACGAGGGCCCTGACCAGTCGGCTTCCTGGATTCCATCCAGTCCGCCAGGGTTTCCCAAGCAGCCTTGAGGAGTGCCAGGGTGGCCTCGGCTGCAGTGAGGACGGAGGCAGATGAGGCCGCTGCCTTGGTGGCGCTTCCCCTTTGGTGGAGAAGTTGACACTCGGGGAAGTGAGGAGACATGGGTGTGGCAGGGGGAGCCTGGGCGAGGGGTGCCCCCACTCATCTGGCTACAGATGGCCGAGCCCTTCCCACCATGTCCCTGCACGCTGCCGCACATTCCCCAAACTCGCCCCATGGGTGTCCAGCAACTGAAATTTCATCTCGACACAAGGCACAGGCTCCTTGGTAGGGGTCCAGAGGTCCAAACAGCCCGACTTCCCCTGGGCTCTGTTACCTCCGTCCCTGCTAACAGCCTGCTTTCCCACTCAATTATATTTTTTGCCTGAAGCTTATCTACACTGTTTACAGCCTGGCCTCTGACTCCCAACTGTACCCTTTGCACAGAAAATAACATAAGAGCAAAAGCATTTGAGAGACCAGTGAAAGGTTTGAACATTTTGGGGTACGAAATGGTTTCTCCATAGAAAAGTTCTTTTCAGGAGCCTCCTGCTTTGTGTCTCTGTAGGTCTGTTTGTTCCCACCCCGCTCTCTGGCAGTGTTGTCCCAGCTGCTTGTCCTCCCCTGGTCCTGCACCCCTGCCTTCACCCCTCCCCATCATCCCCACTGCCTAACCTTTCAGGTGACCTGCTTTTGTGTGTCTGCAGAGATAGGAGAGGCACAGAACCTTGGGGCTTGGTTCCCCCAAGATTTATTTCCTTGGCTGGATCCCACTGTGTCCAGAGGGGGTGACGTGGGGCCTGCAAGTGCTTGGTTTCTTGATCTGTGAAGAGGAAGTAATTGTAGCACTGACTGTCCCGGGGGGTTGCTGGGAGGATGCCATGCGGAGTGGGTGGGAGTGCCCAGCCCAGCCCTGGCACAGGGTTCGCCCTCGATGGATGTCATGATCGTCACGCTCTCCTGAGCCTGCAGTCCCCAAGGTAGTCGGCATCTTGTACAAAGCTCTGGTTTTAACTGTTAATGAACTGGTTGGCCTCAACCTTACTTCTTCCCACTGAAGGTTGCTGGGAGAGCCCCTGGGCTAGTGTATTTGAAGCTGCTGTTTAATAAATATTGCTGCCATTTGGAGATGTGTTCTAGGCATTTCGTACACATTATTTCACACGATGTTGAGAGAGACTACATATTCAGAGATGTAAAGCAACTTTCTCAAGGTCACACAGCCTCAAGGGATACAGCTGAGATTAAACCTAGGATGTTCAGGCCCCAAAGCCAGTTTCCTTAGCTGCTCCAGAACGGGGGTTCCTAACTGGGGAGATGGGATCCCAGTAATTTCCATTTGCATGGAAAATGCAGTATGTTGCATTTTTTTGGAGAAAGTTTCAAAGTTTTTGATCGGGGGTGTGATTTTTATTTATTCACTTTTCTGGGAAGATTCACGAAATGTCTAGAACAATAATTATTGCTTTCCATAGGATCATATGTTGGCTTCAGTATCATCCTGAAAGGTTAAAAGTGTGGCTCCCACACCCCTAACTTTCTCTCAGGTGTTAGGCCAGGTATTAGGCACTAGGTATTGTTTGGATTGTCTGTTTCATTGAATCTGATCTCACAGAGCTCGGTGGAAATGTGCAGACCAAGAAGGCGGGCAGACGCCCCCCTCCAGCCCGGCCCCTCCCTCGCACCTGCCGTCATGAGCTGTCAGACTGAGGCACAGCACTGGGTGGGGGGGGGTTGGGGTAAACTGGGCTCCCGACCCTGGGCTCCTCCTCAGGAACCCTCACTCAGGGAGAACAGAAGGAAAGCGAGCGCAAGAGCAAATGGTGTTTGGGAAGGATCGCAAGTGCAGCGTGGACAGCGCCCTGAACGGGAGCCAAACCCCGCACCCCAAAATGGTTACATGGAACTCCAAGATCTTGGGGCAGGAGGGCGGTGGAAGGAAGAAGAGAAATAGGAGTGAGAGGGAGAGAGTTGTGCTGGCGATGGCTTGAGGTTTATTTATCGTGCTCGCTGTTGATTAAGCCCGCTCAGCAGCAGGCGCGGGGCTGGTAAATACACAGGCTGATTCATTAGTTTCTGACCATCTGCTTCCTGGGCTGAGGAGCGGGGGGCCAGGGGGCCCCGCAGGTTATGGCAGCGTGGTGTCGGCAGCCGGGCTGGAGCCCCCGTCCCCTGGCAGAGCCGGCCGTGTCAGTTTTCCTGGTGACAGGCCGGCATGGCTGGGGGCTGTGTGGGGTCCCATGTCCTGCAGTGGGGACCACCAAGAGACTGGGCAGGGTGAGGGAAGGTAGGGCAAGGGGATGAAGAAGGACTGGGGAAGGTGAGGTGTGGGTGATTCACGGCAGTCAGGGGATGGCAGGAATAATATCAGCATTCAGCGTGAGATATATTAATATTAACCTAATTGTCATTATATTGATAATTATTACTATTATGGCAGTATATTATAATTATTACTATTAATTAGTTATTAATATTAATATAATGACGGTATATTACTATAATGACTGTAATAATGATAATTTAGTGAGTGGCTACTGAGGTCCAGGCCCTACGCAGAGGTTTTCCTACACTGTGCCAGATGAACATGCAACATCCCATGACGGATGACGAGGGAGCTGGGTTTAAATACTGAGTCGGGCATGAAGGGCTTCCTGGAGGAGATGCATGGGGGGAGGGCCCTGAAAACACTGAGGGGGACAGAGTCGCTGCAGGAACACAAGATCAGAGGCAAGAGGGGATGGGACAGCCAGAGAAAAGGCACAGCCTTCAGAGCTGGATTGATAGGAGCTATCCAGGTGGGCAAGGAAGCACGGTGTCGCCTGGTACCCGGGTGCTGGAAGCCAAGCTTGCGGAGGAGGATCCCAGAAAGAGCTTCTGGGGAGATCATGAAAGACTCACAATTCAGTCCTGCCCCTTGGGACCGTTCCTCCCACCCTGACCATCCCCGGCCCCCACGATCCCCGGCTCCCGGCTGAGGACTATACTCATTTGCTGGGGCCCAGGTGGCGTAAACCACAGCAATCTCTCTGCTCACCGCTCTGGAGGCTAGCAGTTTGTTGGAAGACAAGGCGGGTCTGGTTTCCTGAGGCCTCTCTCCCAGGCTCGCAGATGGCCACCCTCCTACTGCTTCTTCACATGGCTTTCCTCCACACGCACTCGCCTCTGGTGTCTCTCTGTGGATCCAAGTTTCCTCTCTGTACAGGGACACCAGTTGTGTTGCATTAGGACCTGTCCTCATGGCCTCATCTTAACTTAATCACCCATTAATGGCCCTATTTCCAACCAGTCACATTCCGAGATCCTGAGGTTTAGGGCCTCAATGTATGAATTTGGAGGGAGCTGCGATTTAGCCCCTGACAAGGTGCTGGGGCAGTGGAGGGTCCTGGGGAGTGGGAAGACAGAGATCGCTGGTTGGCAGGTGGGGATGCCGACCTAAGGGCAAACTGTGTCCTCCCACCCCCTGGTGCATCCCAAATGGCATGACCATGACCATGCCTCTGGACAGAGAGCTCTTCCCTGCTGTGTGCCGGCGGAGGGGCTGGGGCAGGGGCTGGCCCCATGGGCAGGCTTGCTCCTCCTGTGTGAGCAGCCTGGCCCTCCCGTCACCAGGCCTGGCCTCTGTAGGCCAGTGAGCCATCTCCGGGGGCCTCTCGGCCCCTTCACATTCAGGGAGATGACGGCGCAGGATCACTGAGCTGGAGCTGGAGGAAGCGCAGGGCCCACAAGCTGAACCAGACCCTCTCCCTGCTGCGTTGCATGTGAGGTTGCTAATGTTTTCCCGACAGCCTCGAGGCTTTCCAGGACAGGAACAGGTTCATTCTCAAACACCTCCCGCTATCCAGGAGGCCTGGGCCAGTCCCGCCTAGTTCTGGGCCTCCAGCAGTTTCCCCATCTGCTGAATGAGGGGTTGGATTCAGCAGTATCTCCCTTCCATCCTGAGGTTTGTGGGTCCTGAGAATCAGCGGGCCTGGGCCAGGTGGGGTGGACGGTGGCACCACAGGGGACCAAGGACAGAGCTATTTTGGGCAAGGAGGGCTTTGTGGAAGCTGCCTCAGTAAAATCCTGGGCCAACCCGCCCACCCCAGACCCCTGGGCAGAACGTGTCCTCCACGAAAGGGCATCAGCAGTGACCACCAGAGGCCACTGTGGTGATGCTGGCGGGGGCACCAGCTCAGCCCCCCAGGAGGCAACGTGCCTACTCCCCGTGGGAGCCAAGTGGCTCATTTTGGAGTAAGAGATTTTAACTCAGATCCAAGCTGTTTTGTCTCTGAGCAAACCAGACACCTGAAATATTCATCAAAAAGGGATGTGAGTGGTCTGGACGCTGTGGTTCTTCATGGCAGCTTTTTTTTTTTTTTAATTAATAGACTGTGTTTTAGAGCAGTTTTAGGCTTACAGAAAATTGAGCCCACAGTGGCAGGAGTTTCTAATGCCCCCGTCTCCCCATGAACAGTTCCCCGCTACTTTTTAAAAGAATCTTTATTTGGCGGAGGGGACATGAACAGGGTAAGGGGCCGAGGGAGAGGGAGAAGCAGACTCCCCTCTAAGCAGGGAGCCTGATGCAGGGCTTAATCCCAGAACCCTGGGATCATGACCTGAACTGAAGGCAGACTCTTAACCAACTGAGCCACCCAGGCTCCCCAACAGTTCCCCCTACTATTCATATTTGCACTGGTTTGGTACATTGGTTATAGTTGACGAGCTACATTGATAGTTATTGTGAGCCAGAGCCCACCGTTTACATCAGGGGCCATGCTCAGTGTTGTCAGCTCGGTGGGTTTGGACAAATGCACAGTATCCTACATCCGCCAAGAGAGTGTCACACAGAGACGCTTCACTGCCCTAAAATCCACCGGTCCCCCCACCCCCAGGGCTCCACCTATTTATCCCCCTGACTCCAGGCAACCACCACATTGGTGACATTTTCAAGGCCTCTGGCCGAGTTCACACAATGGGCAGACTCAGGGAATGGATTTGAACTGCCACAGAGGGGAGCCACAGCTGGTGCCCACTGGGCCCAGGAGCGGGCTGCCGGCCTCCCCGGGGTGGGGTGAGAGGAGAGAGAGCAAGTGGGGGCTGTGTCCTGCCTTCCACAGCCAGTGTCCCCCACTGAGCCTGCCAGGCCTGTGCCAGGGCCCTGGAAATGACTCGCCACCAAGATGCACCCCATGGAGAGGAGCTTGTAGACACCCAGCCTCCTCCCAGGGTGCTCAGATTACGTACGAGGGGGGCACATGGGCTGGGGGGCAGAGGCGGGCATGACCGCCACCCTCTGCATCAGATAGGCCTGGGTATAGCTCCCCGCGCTTCCTGGTGGGTGCCTTGGGCGAGGGACACTGCCTTCCCGAGCCCGGGGTTCCTTCATCCGGAGCACGGAGCTCATACTCGCACTCTGTGTTTGGAGGTGCGACATGAGACAGAAGAGAAATGAGACAATGAGGTCTGTAACAGACATAGAGTCCCTGGCACTGGGTGGCAGTTCAGCAGATGTTTGCAGTGACTTTGACTTCCTCTCCCTCGGCCATTCCTGCTGCTATAATGGTATTATTTTAAAGGGTCAGGAAGGCCTCTTGCTGTAGATGTTTAAAGAATGAAGAATGTGAGTAGGAATGGGGCACCTGGGGGGCTTAGTCCACCGACTAAGCATTTGCCTTCGGCTCAGGTTCTGATCCCGGGGTCTGGGGATCGAGCCCCACATCGGGCTCCCTGCTCGGTGGGGAGCCTGCTTCTCCCTCTGCCCACCCGCCCTCCCTCCTCAAGGCAGAGTAGAAGGACACGTCAAGGAGAGGGAATACCGTCAGCAAAGGCTCAGAGGCTCAGACAAGCTGGGTGTGGAGGACAGAAGTGCTCAGGTGGGCCAGGCTCCGGGGGCCCGAGAACAGTGATTCCAGGGATGGTGGGAGAGGAGTCCTAAAGAGGCCTATTAAAAAGGCAGGACTTGGGACACCTGGGTGGTTCAGCGGTTTAGTGCCACCTTCAGCCCAGGATGTGATCCTGTGGTCCTGGGATCGAGTTCCACATCGGGGTCCCTGCTTGGAGCCTGCTTCTCCGTCTGCCTGTGTCTCTGCCTCTGTCTGTTTCTCATGAATAAATAAATAAAACCTTAAAAAATAAAATAGAAGAAAGAGGCAGGACTCTATCCTGCAGGCCATGAGGAGCCACAGGGGCCTTGGGAGCAGGTGACTAACACCTGCCCTTCTTGCTTCTCTGTATCTGGAGCAGGAGCAAGTGCACATTTTCTCAGAAAGCCGTAGGCTTGCCTGCCTCTATGTGCTTTGGGGACACAGGTGCAGGTCGCCAGCCCAGAAGAGGCTCCCAGTGCCCGGACACCAGAGCGCAGGCTCAGCCAGCCCCCGGCGGACGCCCGGGCACACGGTGCGGGGGCCAGGCCGGGATGAGGCTCCCTGGGGCCCCAGAGCAGTCACGCCCAGCCCTCCCGTCTCGCCCCCCCCCCCACAGGAGAACCCCTACCTGTGCAGCAACGAGTGCGACGCCTCCAACCCAGACCTGGCCCACCCGCCCCGGCTCATGTTCGACAAGGAGGATGAGGGCCTGGCCACGTATTGGCAGAGCGTCACGTGGAGCCGCTACCCGAGCCCGCTGGAAGCCAACATCACCCTGTCGTGGAACAAGAGCGTGGAGCTGACGGACGACGTGGTGGTGACCTTCGAGTACGGCCGGCCCACAGTCATGGTCCTGGAGAAGTCCCTGGACAACGGGCGCACGTGGCAGCCCTACCAGTTCTACGCCGAGGACTGCATGGAGGCCTTCGGGATGGCCGCGCGCCGGGCCCGCGACCTGTCGTCCTCGGGCGCCCACCGCGTGCTGTGCACCGAGGAGTACTCGCGCTGGGCGGGCTCCAAGAAGGAGAAGCACGTGCGCTTCGAGGTGCGGGACCGCCTGGCCATCTTCGCCGGCCCCGACCTGCGCAACATGGGCAACCTGTACACGCGGCTGGAGAGCGCCAAGGGCCTCAAGGAGTTCTTCACCCTCACGGACCTGCGCATGCGGCTGCTGCGCCCCGCGCTGGGGGGCACCTACGTGCAGCGGGAGAACCTCTACAAGTACTTCTATGCCATCTCCAACATCGAGGTCATTGGCAGGTAAGGCCTGCTGGGGGCACCGGGGCGCTCCCCAGGTCCCGGGGTGTAGCCCGGTTCCCGGGGGCTTAGCTAGTACTCAGGATGTTACCTGGTTCCTGAGATGTTACCTGGTTCCCAGGATGTCGCCTGTTTTCCAAGATGTTGCTTAGTTCCTGGGATGTCACCTGGTTCCTGGTACGTTAGCTAGTATCAGGATGTTACCTGGTTCCCAGAATGTTACCTGGTTCCTGAGATGTTAGCTGATGCTCAGGATATTGCCTGGTTTCTGGGATGTTACCTCTACCTGTGATGGTACTTGGTGTTACATCAAAGGGGCTGCTTATGGTGGCCAGGGCTGCACAGATAAGACGCCTGGTTTTTCCATGGAGGGAGGTGAATGATGGATGATAATTGTCCTTTGTAGGGCCTGGAGGGCTGGAAGGTCTAGAGGAGACCAGGGGAGCTGGGCAGTGTGGGCTTGGGTGAAAGCTGGGTGCTCAGAAGGTGCTCTCCAACTATCCAGCAATTCAGCGAATTGTGCTTGTGTCTGGGGGGTCCCTAAAACTACCCTCAGGCATAATGATTTTCTAGAACAGACTTAGCAAAACCGTTACACTCTTGATTACAACTTATCACACTGAAAAGCAACAGAAAAAGGTGCATGCGTGGGCTCCCAGAGACACCAGTGTGAGCTTCTGGATGTCATCTCCCCATGCGGTCATGGAGACAGTACTCAGTCCTCCCAGCAATGGCGTGTGATAACATGTGAGGGGTACCACCAGCCAGGGAAGCTTGCCCAAGCCTTGGGATCTGGGGTTTTTGTTGGAAATTGATCACGTAGGTATGGCTGACTGCCTGTATGGTGCACCTTAGTCTTCAATCTCTTGACCCAGAGGCTCCCCTGCCATAAATCACATCACCATAAACCAGCTGATGTGTCCTGAAGCCCCAGGTAAACAAAGATACTCCTACCAGGCAAGACATTCCAAGAGCTCAGAGATTACCTCCCAGAAGCCAGTTAAAGGCCAAACTTTTCTTTGGAATATCCTGGGTGTGGACAATCCCCACCTGTTGAATTAATCCTTTACTCACAGCTTTGGAGAAGAGTATGTTTCAAGGCTACTTTGGGGGGAAGGCAAAAGACCATCATAGATTAAACCAGCCTTGATCCCCTGGAAAGATGGCAGACGATTAAGTGACTCCACACTGTCTGGGTCATTTGTTCATTCACCAGATAATGTGCCGGTCTGTAGGGGCAAGCCACGTGACACACTGGTCTGCACTCAGGAGAGAGGCTCAGGAAGCCACATCCCTGGGTCGGCTAGGGGCAGTGATAAGGGGCAGCAGCATGTGATGCTCTCCAAGTGTGACTCTCGGACTGGCAGCATCAGCAGCACTTGGAAACTTGTTAGCGATGCAAATTCTCGGGCCCCACACCAGACCTTCGGCATCAACACTCCAGGGGTGGGTCCAGCAATCTGTGTTCTAACGAGCCCTCCGGGGATTCTGATGCATGTTCAAGTCTGAGAACACTGGTGTGCCAGGTGGGGGCATGGCTCTGGCGTCAGACAGCCTGGGTGGATTCCCGGCGCTGCCATCCACTGGCTGGGAGACTCTGCACGGGGAGTCTGTCCTCTGTGGCCTGGTTTCCCCATCTGTAGAATGGGGATGATAACAATCATGCCCCTCTCAGCGGACGGTGGTGACAGTTAAACGGGCTAAGGTGGGGCACAGTCAGGATCAGGAGCATGGCTCAGGCCGTGGGCAGGGGCCGCACGAAGCACCCCGCTGGGAAAACATATGCTGGGGGCATCTTTCCGCAGCAGGCTCCAAAGACCCCAAGGTTAGAATTACTGATAAGAGGAAAAAGCCATTTGTTGCGTGGTGTCTAGTATAATCCCGTTTTTGTACAAAGTGTGAAACACCCATGTGCATAATTTCTACACATTGGGGAGGCATTGGGAAGAAGTGTGTCCAGGCACAGCAAGAGCACTGGGGGTCTGGGGCCAAGGCTGAAGCTCGTGTGCGGACAGATCGCTGTGGTCCTGCCTGCAGAGTGGGGTTGGGCAGGAAGGTGCGGGGCTGTCGTCTTCCGCTCACGTTCGCATTTTATTTTACCTGGACTATGCGCGTGTCTTCCAAATGGGCCAAGGCAAAGGCAAGCGGTTGAATGAGGCGGTTCAGGCTCAAGGATGGCAGGTGTATATGCACAGGTCTGTGGTTCTGACACTTGTGACTTCTAATCCTCCCCATACTTGGGCAACATATGTTAAATCAGGAATGTTCTGGAAAACATCTGACAAACAGCCACTGTTGTGGAAGCTGGGGGTTGAGGGTTGAGCTCTCTGATCAGTGTCCGGGGCTTTGGACCGCTGGGTGACCCCTGCCTGCCCTGGGGATGCCACGGGGGTGTAAGACCCTCCCTCCACCCTGCAGTCCCAGCCGGCTTAGCAGCATGGTGGTGGGAACCAGATCTCTGCACCTTCTGGGGGTCGCAGCAGCCCCTCTGATCTGCCTTGGGCAGCTGCAGGGGGATCCTCCTCTTCAGTCTGGTCAGCGGCCCTCCTTCCACCTCACTGGGTGATCTGGGGCCGGGTGAGCCTGTTTCAGCTCTGGCCCTCTGCAGCCCTCTCTGGGCCTCAGTGTCCGACCTGTAACCTGAGGACTGGGCGGCTGGAGCCCACGTCTCCCTGGCAAGGTGGCAGGGCGGCCCCTGCTCAGCGGCTCCCAGCTCCCCTTGGCGCCCAGCCTCTGTGGGCAGCAGGATTAGACGTAGCGGTGGCGAAAGGACGGCAATCAATTCACAGATAAGGTAAGTACTCTTCAGGCGGCCGGTTGGCAGGAAAACAGCACCTTGGCTTATCGATTAATTAGGACTGGTGAGATGGTTCAGCAAAGGGCTGCAACTTCCTCTGCTTTTCCTTTTTAAATTCTGGGGTGGGAAAGCCCAACAGTGCCAGGGAGCCAGAGAGGCCCGGGACGATGAGATGGGGTGGCAAAGGCATACGTAGGCACCGCCCAGATGGTGCCTTGATGCTCCTGAGTGGGCACCTGGGGACCCTCCCCCACCAGGGCCTTTCAGGTTCTGGGATCTCAGACTGAAACCCTTTCTGGGATTCCTTCAGAGTCTCATGGCCCTGAGTGCCTCCCTCTGTAGCCTGCCAACAGCAGTAGCTGATACTTATTGAGCATTTGCTACAGTCTCATTGACTGAGTCTCATTGAGCTCCCAGTTAAGGGCTTCATGTGCATTTTCTTATTTAATTAATTTGATTCCCCAATGGTTATTGAATTGCTAAGATCCCGTAAGCCAAGAATGTGGCATTGAGCAAGCCAGACCTGATCCCCACCTCGTAGAGCTTTCTCTACAGAGACAGCACTTCCCTCTACTTCATGTTTCCAGATGCAGAGGCTGAGGTCAGGGAATATAAGGAGATCACACAGCTGAACTAAACACCAGACAGTCAAGATCCAACCCAAGCACATCCAACCTCAAGTGCATCTCTATATAGGCCATCTCACTGACCCCCTCTCCCAAATCCAAAGGTCCCCGGTACTGTGGTTGCTTCCAACTTGCCACTGTTGTCAGCTATTTCCACCTTCAAGGGAGATCCAGATTGAGCGGTGGGAGGGAGCAGAGGGACCTAGCTGCCAGGTCATGAGGAAGGGAGGTAAAGCAGCTGGAGAAGGCCTAGGGCCCTGGGGAATGAGGAATGAGGACGGGTCAGGGGTGAGAGAAGGAGCAGATGGAGAAACCCCACCCAAAACAGGCACCAGCACCTCAAGGCCTCTGCCCCCACCCCTGGCCTTGCCTCCCTTCCTCTCTGAGCCCTGGCAAAACATCCTTGCCAGTCCTGCCCGCTCTGGGTCTGGGATAGAGAGAAGGAGCGGGGGATCCCACCTCCTATTCACTCCCATTCCTGGAAGGCAGGAAGGAGGTGGGAGCTATTCTCTCCTTCCACACAGGAGAAACTCAGGTGTGGAGCAGGACAGCAGCTGGCTTCAGCCATGCCCCAAATCTGGGGTGACATCTGGATTTGGGAGGAAATGTAATCATCCCTTTACTGTCCTTAGAGCAGAGACAGAGCCCCCACCTCCACCCCAAGTGGTCCAGTGCAGCAAGGCCCAAACCCAGCTAGCATCCTCCAGTAGAGCTTTTTAAGTTGATGGGTTCCCCAGCTCCACCACCAACAGCCTTGGATCCCATAAGTTTGGAGCAAGGTCCAGAAAGCCATCTCTTTGCAAAGCCCCTGAAGTGAGTTGGAGAGACAGAGGCTCCATCACTGAGCTGAGCCTCAGTTTTCTTATCTGCAAAATGGAAATAGAGTAACTCCCCCATCAGCTTGTGGTAAGGATCCAGTGAGCTTATGTGTTTGCAGAGCTTATTCTAGCATCTGCTTTCCTCTGGCTAGGTGGCCGGAGAGGTAAGGGACGGAGGCATAGGGCCGGAGCTGCCAGGATGGGAGGCCGTGGCTACATCTACCCGCAGAAACTGGAGCTCAGAAAAGATGCAGGGAAGCACGCATTCTTGGGTCAGTGTGGTGGCAAGCCCAAATGTCTACGGGGGCCTGCAGGACAACACCCCCGGGTAATGTAGACCAGTAGAGACAACAGGGAAGGGTGTGGTCTGTGGAAAAAATGTGGAGAGCAGGCCCTTTGCAGAACAAGAGACCAAATATTGCCAGATTTTCTGAGGTTACAAGAGAAGGCACACAACAGATATCTCTGGAAGATCACTTGATTTTTAACATTTTGGCATCTACTGTAAAGTTTTTGGAAAACCCTGTGTAGGGCAGCCCAGGTGGCTCAGCAGTTTAGCGTCGCCTTCAGCCCAGGGCGTGATCCTGAAGACCTGGGATCGAATCCCATGTCGGGCTCCCTGAATGGAGCCTGCTTCTCCCTCTGCCTGTGTCTCTGCCCCCCTCTCTCTCTCTCATGAATAAATAAATAAATAATTTTTAAAAAAATGAGAAAAGAAAACCCTGTGCAGGTACAACAAAACACACTTGAGGGGCAGCTCCTGGGCTGACTGCGTGCCCCTCGTGCTCTGAGATTTTCCTGTCTTGTCATAGGTGTGACAGCATAGCTGCTGTACTAATAGAATTCAGCAGGCCCCTGGCAGGGTGGGCACCCGGAGCTGGGGCACGGACAGCCCAGCAAAACAGTGTTTCCAGTCCTGTCTACTCTGGGTGTAGGACAGAGAGTAGTTGGTGGTCATCCCGTTCTCATCCCCAAGTCTTGTCCAGGGGCAAATTCCTCTGCTCAGAAAATTCTCGGAGGCTTCAGGGAGCCAGTCCAGTTGGGCCTTTGTCCACCGGGGACAGGGAAGGAGGGGTGACTTCCCTGTTGCTAGAGGTATCCCAGCCCAGCAGGGTGGTGTTTGTGGGAGATGGTGGAGAGAGGTCCCATGTGTCAGATGAAGGTCCTGTGTACCTGTTCTGTACAATGATAATAAATGTTGATCAAGTGAACAGGAGCGGGAAGAGACGGGCTACATCCCCAAGACAGAGTTGGGCCCGGATGGCCACCTGGCTTCACCAGATTCTGCTCCGAGTCCCTGGGCCGGCTGCCATCTACTCGGTTTCCTCCTCCCCTCCCCTCTTCCCCGCATCTGGCCTTCTCGTCTTCTCCCACAAACGTCCTGTCTCTATTGATCACCCGGTAACTGGAGGTGGACGGAACTCAGGACGAGAATAGAAACCTAAGAGGGAAGATTTCAGCTCTGGGTGTGAGTGTGGAGGGCACCAGGGTACAGTGAGGGGGGGTGCATTGGAGAGAGAGGCACATTCTGGCCCAACCTGTGCACCCTGCCCTCCTTCTAGACTCTTCCCCGGGTCCTTTCTGCAGGGAGCCAGGGTAAGAAGAGAGCATGTGACCTCCCTGTAAGCTGGGACCCCACTTGAGGCAGAGGAGGTGGGGCCCCCCCGTTCAGTGATTTTTTTTAAGATTTTATTTATTTATTCATGAGAGACACACACACAGAGACAGAGACAGAGAGAGAGAGAGAGAGAGGCAGAGACACAGGCAAAGGGAGAAGCAGGCTCCCTGCAGGGAGCCTGATGCGGGACTCGATCCCAGATCCCAGATCATGCCCTGAGCTGAAGGCAGATGCTCCACCACTGAGCCGCCTTAGCTGAATCTGCTGAGCTTCCCGCATAATTCAAACGGTACCGTCCATCTGCTGAGAGCTGCGTGGGGGTCCCCTGCCCATACGGCTCCTCCCGACACCTCCGCTCTGCTCACCTACCAGGCGTGGCCCCATCTCAGCACGAGGTGGCTTGAGGGGCTCCTGGTTTGTCCTGGTCACAGAAGATGCGGGGAGACCTGCAGGTGGGTTGGGGGACGGGAGCGCCAACAGCAGTGCCTTCCCAATGGCACCGGGGAACCGGGCCCCCTTGCTCTTGCCAAGGGAGAAGGATTTCCTGGGAGCTTTCTCACTACCGTGTTAATTCATCCAACAATTATTTTGAGTGCACGCTTTCATTTGTGTCCTGGGGCCACCATAACCAAGTACCACAAATTAGACGGGCTTGAAAAAACCAAAACATATCGTATTACAGCTCTGGAGGCTTGAAGTCTGAAATCAGGGGGTGGGCAGGGCCATGCTGGCTCTGACATGTGTAGAGGAGAATCCCCTCCACGCCTCCCTCCTGGCTTCGGGGGCCACCAGCAACCTCTGGCACGGCTGGCTGTAGAGGCGTCCGTCCAGCATGGCCTCTGTCTCCTCCCTGCCACTTGCCCTGTCTGGTGTGCTCTGCAGCTCTTCTTGGAAGGACAGCAGTCATGATGGATTAGGGTCGCCCCATTCTCGGGCCTGTATCACCTCATCTTACCTTATATCTTAATCAACTCTGCAAAGACCCTACTTCCATATAATTTCATGCACCAGTGTATATCTTTTTGGAAAACACAATTCCACACATGGGCCGACACAGGTACCACAGGCCCTAGAGCCTCGTGGGTTCACAGTCTAGTAGGGAGATGGGAATAAACAAAACAAACCACCTCAAAGTGCTAGGAAGGAAATACAACTGAGGGGAGCGTGGGAGTGGGTGGCTGGGAAGACCGGCCTGTCACCAGGACCCAGGTGGTTGGGGAGAGCTCTCCCAGGAGGCAGCTTTGAAGGTGAAGCCTGAAGGGTGAATGGGAGCAGGTAGGGGTGTGGGTGGCTTCCTAGCAGGAGAACAGCAGGTGCAAAGGCCCTGCATTCTACACACATGGCGCTTTCTAAGTATTTAATGTGACGTGGCTACAGGGCGTGCGTGCTGAAAGGCAAGAGAAGGGACATGGCCAGACCCTACCAGCCCTGCCGCCAAGGGAGGGAGTTGGTTTCATTCTAGGTTCAGTGAAAGCTCTCGCCAGATGCTAGGAGGAAGTGACGTGATCTGATTCCTGATGCTTAGACATTGGAGTGGGGAGGGGACCTAAGACTGGCAGGAAACCAGGCAGCTTCTTCCAAGGCTGACAGTGGCCTGTACTGGTTCTGGCGGTGGAGGTGGGAGCCGGGAGCCACCCAGGGATGGGTGGCCTTTGGCAGTAGTCAGCCGTGTGGCTGGAGGGGAGAGCAGGAGGCGTCCAGGGGCCTCCCGGGATGCTGGCCTGAGACACCGGGCCAATGGAGATTTTACCTGGTCACAGGTGGACAGCCATGAGGGGAAGAAGTTTCTGGAGGAAGTTGTTTTTACATTTTTACGTTTTGTTTTTCATTTTATCATACAGTAAAAACCATACCCTCCGGGGGCAGGGGGCGGCACAGTTCTGTGAATTTTAACACATGTACAGATTCAGGGGACTGCCTCCAGCCCTCCAGCATCAAGACACAGAGCACTTCCATGTTCCCATTGAGCTCCCTCTGGCTGCCCCTTTGTAGCTGTGCTCTCTCTTGGTGCAGTTATCTTTCTGGAAATGTCCTATGGGTGCAGTCAGGCAGCATGTGGGTGGCTTTCCTCAGCGCAGTGCCTTTGAGGAACACGGTGCAGTTACCTGTCAAGCATGGTCTTCCTTGTTGCTGGGTGGAGTCCCACTGTGTGCTGGGGTGTCCCGCTGTGTGCACCCACTGTATGCCAGGTGCTGTCCGGCTGTGTACTGGGTGGTGTCCCTCTGTGCACCAGGTGGTGTCCTACTATGTGCCAAGTGGTGTCCCTCTGTGCTCCAGGTGATGTTCCATTAATGTGCCAGGTGGTGCCCTACTGTGTGCCAGGTGGTAGCCCTCTGTGTATACCCACTGTGTGCTGGGTGGCATCCATGGTATGCTGAGTGGTGTCCCTCTGTGTGCCAAGTGGTGTCCCACTAAGTGCACCCACTATGTGCTGGCTCTACCTTGTTTTCTGTTGGCCATTCAGCCGTTGTGGGTTATTTCAGCTGCTTCCAGTTCGGAGTGATGGTAAGTAAAGCTGCTAGAAACATTCATGAGAGGGGTTTTGGGTGAACATAGTTTTCATTTCCCTTGAGTAATTGCCCAGGCATGGGATCGCAGTGTCCTACAAGAAGTGCATGTTGCATGTTATGAGAAACCACCACAAGGTTTTCTAGAAGGGCTGCATGTGGGGAAGAGGAGGCTCTGCTCTGGACCTGTTGCTGCAGGTCGCCCTGGAGGCGTCCATGTCTAGAGTGCAGGCCAGATTGGGCCAGACTGGGCCCTGGGGCCTCGGGGGCTTAGGGAGACCCCAACTCCGTGGGAGTACTCACGAACCCCGAGAGGGTGGGGAGATGGGGAGAGCGTCGGGCCTGGGATGGAGCCCAGAGAGGCTGGATAGTGAAGGCCAGACTCAGAGCACGAGGAGCCAGGAGGGAAGAAAGTCCAGGAGGACGGTGCCCAAAACCAAGTGGAACGAACGTGTCCAGGCGGAGCAGCCACTGTGTCCGATGCTGCTGGGGGGTCCAGACAGAGGAGTGCAAGGCAGGCCCACGGATTGGCAACAGGGAGGTCAAAGGCGACCTCTTCCACCTCGTGGTGGACTCAGGGGACAGAAGCTGTCTCGGGGTGTGCTCCAGGGTGAATGCCAAAAGGTGAAAGAAGATGAATGAGGGGTAAAAATGGGAGTGTTGTCAAGGCATTTAAGAAGTGCGACCCTGAAAGGGGCATGAGCTGGTGGAGAGAAGCAAGGAGGAGAGAGTTGTTCCTACAAATGGGGGAGGCACCGCAGCACATTGGGGTTCTGCTGGAATAACCCAGAACCAGTGTGGGGAGAGCGAACGGGGTGCAGGAAAGGGCTGGGGGGGACTTGCACCACACGTGAGGGGGAAAGGCACATGCACGCTGTAGGATGAAATATTTGGGACAGAAACCCAGCTCCCAACACTTCTAAGGACCTGATGTCAGTTCTGGCAACCAAGGATGGCACCCCCTCCCCGCCCCGCGGCTCCAAGAGGTCTCTTGGTGGTGACAGGGCTCTCCGTGTCAAAGGGAAGCCTACATGTGCTTCTGACTCTTTTGTTTCAATTTTTTGGCCCAAGGAAAGTCTCCCAGCCCGGAAGCAAGTTTCCCCACCTATAGGATGGGATCCCACTGTTGTAAGGATTGTCCCAGCACTTGCAGGTTAACTCAAGGCCAACGGGGCACCCTTGTTACCTGGAAGGAGTCAGTTTCAACTCACCTGAGCACAAACCTCATTCCCAGGTGCGTCCCCCACTAGGAGGACCTTCTCCAGCCAGGTGGGACCTCTGGGTCTCATCTCCCATCTGGTGCGGTTGCCAACCCCTGCAGAGCCCACTGGTGGGCAGGGAGAGATGTCCCACGTAGCCCAAGTGACTTGGGAAGACAATGTTACTGCCAGCAGCACAGCAGGTAGTGTGGCCCCCCCAGCCTGGCAGCCCCCTGCAGAAAAACCCCAGGCCCCAACAGGCGCTGTGCCCTGCCCACCCCTGAGCTTTGTGACCTGCAAGACCTGGAGGTGTAGGTGGGACACACAGGGCCGAGGAGGGGCAGCGAGTTGGGGGAAGGGAGATGGATTTGAGACTATTTGCAGGCCCTGGCCTGCGGGGGGAGCCTGGGGGGGGGAGCCTGCGGGGGCGGGGGGGGGGCGGGGGGGGTGTCATTCTGAAGGCTCGCTGGCAAGTTGCCCCATATCAAGCACGGGGTCATTCACAGCTGCTCCCTCTCTGCACCCCCGCCACCACCCCCACGCACCTGTGTGTGTACCTGCCCACCCACAGCCAGAAATCCGCTTCCACAAGCACCTGTTACTTAACACACCACTCGCTGAGCCATCGAGTACACGCTGCTCCCAGACTCCAGCCGTAGGATGCCCTGAGGCCTCGGGGGGAGCCCAGAGTGGGGGGGGGCTTGGCTTGGCTGTCTGGGACTTGGGGTGTCTCTGGGCTTCCCTCCTTCTTTTAGAGTTGCCCATTCTGAGCTTGGGATCCTGGAAGCCTCTTTCCGCTCTGCGGGGCAGTGCCCTCCCTCTCCCCCGACTCTGGCCGTGAGCAGGCTCTTTACGAGGACTCCCATCACCACCCTCCTGCCCCCCCTGAGAGGGGCACCACCAGCACCTGGATTTCTTCTGGGGAGATGACTGGCTTCTCTCTTTAGTCTTGCCCTCCTGTGCGGAGATTTTTTCCCCCAAATACAAGTCCAGCCGCGTCGCTTCCCATCAGTGGCTTTCCACTGACCCTAGAATCAAGCCCGCCCTCTGCCGCTCTGCCCCAGCACCCACAGGCTTCTCCTCCCTTCCTGCCGCAGCCTGGGCTCTGAGTCCTCACAGATAGGGCCCCGGACCTGAGTCTCTGACTTGCTGTCCCTTCTGTCCTCCCCGCCCTCGTGTCTGGCCAGGTCCCCTTCCCTTGGGCTTGGCTCAGCACCTCTCTTGGGGCTTCCGGAGGTCGGTGACCTGGGCAGCCACCTCTTGGTGGGTGTCCCACTCTGGCTTTCAAGGAGCGTGGTGGTCCCACTGCTCTGCCACAGCTCCAGCGGCCACCCACGGATACCTGTGACCCCTGTCCCCCTGCCCCACCCCACACACTGGGCTGAGCGAGCTGGGTCTGGCTTCTCCACCCAGTGTGGCTGGTACTGGGAACCAGGTGGGCATGCTGTGTATTTATTGAATTCTTTCACTCATTCATCCATGAACAAACGAGCTCACATCAGTGGCTCCTTCCAGAGCAGGAAGGGAGTGGCAGTAGCAGCTCACAGGCGGGGAGCAAAGCCAGCTGGGCTTGCTCACACCTAACCTGCAGCTGCTCACCCTTCCACCATCACACCCAACAATGCCTGTCACCCTGGCCTGGCCCTCCCTCCAGGGTGCTGGGGCCTCCCACGGGGGTTGGGGGGTGGGAAACACCGATCTGGCTTTAGTCAACAGCCTGGCCAGGATGCAATGGGTGGGTGGTGGCCTTTCCAGGCCCTCCCAGGCTATACCCCCTGTGCCACCCCCAAGCCACACTCTCAGGCGCCCCCGGCTCCCTTCCACCAGCCTCTCCCGGTGGCTGGGAGGCTGCCTCTGGCTTTATAATGGGTAATAGGATTTATCAATAGTCTGGAGGAGGTGATGTACGTTAAAGCACTTAATATAAAAGGACTTCGCACAGAAGCCCAAATTTGATTTGGCCAATGAACTCAATTGCCGGCCTGACTGCGTTCCAGGAGGAGAGGCAGCCAGCATTTATCCACATTATCCCAAGGAAGCCAGACCCCTCCCTGCAGCTCTGCTCTCAAGGTCCCGCCTTCTGTGGTCTCTGGTCTCAGGGTCTTGGTCTCGTTCAAGTTTTCCAGCACCCAAGGGCCCTCTTCCCTTTCTCCCATACCCAGCCCTGCCCCCTTCCGCTAATTCCCTAGAAAAGTCCAGCATTTTACCAGTAGGCGAAGCATCCCTACTGGGGCCTTCTGGTCCCTTGTCACCTCTTGATCCAGCTAGATCTCTAGGCTTTTCTCCTGACCAGGGCTTGCTTCTGCAACAGCTGCCCATCCCTCTCCACTGCTGCGCCCCAGCCAAGGACATGGTCTCTTCCTTCCTCCCCGCAACAGAAGGTCTAAGGCTCCAGTGGGTAGAGAAAGAACACATCAAAGGATGACCTCTGGCCAGCACACACCCTGAGACCCAGCCGTTTCCATGGCCACCTGCTGGCTGGGAGGGGAAGCCACCCCCACCCCTCCAGGGAGCCCCAGCCCCCCTTCCAAGGCCAAATCCTTCCTCCTGGGAGTGCAGACCCTAGCCCTGAAGGCTGAGCCCCTCCACAAGGGACATGCCCTTGCAGATGTCACCTTCTCCCTCGTCCTGCAGAGCACTGTGTCCACCCTCTTGTGCCAACATGTCCAGGGCAGCCCATGTTTGGGGTGTGCCTCCCTATAAACCCAGCAGCCCACTGAAACGTCTCTCCCCACGCTAAAAAGAACCATCTTTACCCAAAGGTACAGGCTCTGTTGGGCAGAGAAATGGGCAGACACCATTGCTGCTTAAAAATAGTCGCTTATCCTAACAGCTCCAGCCTTTAGGGCATGGGGAACATGCAGGTCCCCTCTCCGTTCACCCTGCGTGTGAACACACAGAGACAGCAGCCAGCTAGGGCGGGGGCGGGGGGGTGGGGATCGCCAGGCAGAGGCAACCTGTTACTGAGAACCACCAGCACCCTGGGCTCTCCCCCAAGCCCCTCCTGTGCCTCATGTCCAGGAGTCCCTGCAATTGTCCTGCAATCCTGGCGGGTTTGACCTTGGCGGGGAGCCAGCCCCAGGCCCCTCCTCCCTGCTCCCTGCTGGGCTCCGGCACCCGCCTCTCATCCCCCCCACCCCTGCCCAGGAGCGATGACATCACTCTTTCCGGCTGCCAGGCGTTGACCTACATTCCTCCCGCCCTCCTGTCTGGGAGGCGCTCCAAACACCCGCTCCTCTCGCCCCAAGGAGGGAAGGACCCGCTCACGATTTTCGTGGAGCACTGGTGCCAGGCCCGAGGCCAGATGGTGCTCCTGCCGGCAGCTCCCAGGCACCGCCCGCCCTCCCTGTGGGGCAGGGCACGCTCTGGCCTGGCCAGGCCCTGCAGGTGGACTGGAGGGGGTGAGGTCGGTGTGCCAGGCGCCTCTTGGCGGGAGCAGAGCACGGTCCCAGAGAACTGGGGATGTCTCGGATGGCCTTGCCCTGGAGGTGAGGCCTGGCCCTACCTGCAAACCGTGTGGTCCCCTGGGGCTCGTTAGGGACTCATTGATTTGAGAAGGTGGCTGAGGCCCTCCGTCTGGAGGGTGGACAGCAGGGCCAGCTGCCAGTGGGCAAGTGGGTATATACCCCATGCCAGGCCTCAAGAGGAGTCAGGGGGTGGGCTGGAGGGCCACGACTCTGCCATATACAAGAGTAGGAGTGGTGAGTGCAGCTGCCAGATCAAATGCCCAGTTAAATTTGAATTTCAGATAAACAACAAAAATTTTTATAGTGTAAGTATATCCCAAATATGTCGTGGGATATACTTATACTAAAAATCCATTCATTGTTTACCTGAGATTCAAATTTAACCAGGCACCCTATATTTTTATATGCCAGATTTGGCTCCTTGGGAAAGTGGCTCCGAGATGACAGTGGGTATGTCCCCTGGTGGGGACCCCCAAGGCCTGGAGAATGGGCAAGCTGACCTGGGAGCTGCTGGCTACTGACAGGCTCCGGGATAGGATGTTGACAGGACAGATGAGGGGGCCTGTCTCAGGCTGGGCACCTGGGGGCTGCTAGGTAAGGCCAATCTTTGTTCCTAGGAACCCCACACTTCACCCCTGTGACCACCAGCCCTTGGCAAGGGAACCAAAGGTAACAGCTGACATCTGTGCAGGGCTCGCTCTGCGCAGGACCCTGGGCTGTGCGCCCCATGTAACAGCGCACCTCCCTCCCGACGGCCCGGTCAGAGGGGAGACTAACACCTTGAGGCTGGTCACCTGCTACCCTACACTGCTCCAGCCACGACACCACTGGCTGTTAAGGGAGTAGCTGCTCCTTCCTGCATTCAAGATATACCAAGGGCCCCCTGTGTGCCCAGCAGTGTGTCAGGCACTGGCAAGCAATGAAATAGCAGAATTGAAAATCTCTGATGTAATTCAACCCTCCCAACTTGTGAAGGAAAGGTCTGAGTCCCAGAGAAGTGACTTGCTCAAGGTCACTCAGCAAATTAGGAGCAGGGCCTGGCCAAGAGTCTAGCTGCTGACTCAGCACCTCTCCTTCTGTCCCTCTCTCTGTGTCTCTGTCCTCCCTCTCTCCTCTCCTCTCCTCTTCTCTCTCTCTCTCTCTCTCTCTCTCTCTCCCCCCTCCCGTCTTCCCATTCTCTCTCTCCTCTCACCCTCTCTCTGTCTCTCATGGAGCTACTCCTCTTCTATCAATAGACTTAAAGCCTGGGACTCAGAGATGGGGCTGGGTGGGGAGGGCCACCGTGGTGGGCTGGGAGCGTCCGCTAGCCGGTGGCAGGCCCCCTGGGGCTGGCTGGCCTCACGCTGTCCCTCTGTTCATTATTAAATAATGCTTCCTGATGGATGAGCTGGAAAGTGCTGTGTAGCGGGGTCAGGTGGCTCAGGTGATGGTTTTCTGGTGAGATTGATGGTCCTCAAAGGTCAGATTCAGAAAGCAATTCCTTGGGAAAATTGATCCCCTGGATGCAGGGCAGCGTTGGGGCTGGAAGGGCAGCCGGGCATGGGTACCACCCACCCAGGCCTGCACACGGGCAGAAGCCAGTGTCGGGAGGGCAAGTGGGAAAGGGAATTCTTTCTTCTGTGGCCGCTTGTTTCCTAGGCCAAGGCCAAGCCTCAGAGTTGCTAAGGCTGTGGGCAGGGGCAGAGCCTTGTGTCCCCTCTCCTGGCCTTAGTCCTCTCTGTGCGATCAGCAGGAGGCAAGCTCCAAGACCCTCGAGGTGGGACATGGGCCACGAGGTCCACTGCAGGCACCCGACAACCCTGAGTTCATATCCCGCCTATCCCACCCAGAGACCTGGGTTGAGTTACTGATACTTGACCTACCAGAATCTTGCACCCTTACCTGTGACGTAGGGACAGTGTGCCTTCTGGGTTTTCACAAGGATTTGGTTAACTATGCACGTTACACAGCGCCTGTCCACATATGAGTGCTCAATAAATTATTGATATATACTTTTTTTTTTTTCACCTCCCGAGGGCCTTCTGAAATAGCAAAGAGAAATCCCGGAAGGACAGCAAGCAGTCGGAGGGAGGGCAGGAAGGGACGTGCCTGTGTTTCAGGGACCATGGGTGGGTCAGACTTCTCTGGGTCCCATGTCTGTCTGACGGCCAGCCCCGGGGACTCCCCAGGCCACTGCCCCCTGCCTGCTTGCAGCTCTTCCTAAAGTGAGGCTCACTGGCTGTGTGGCCTTGGGTGACGTACTTACCCTCTCTGTGCCTCATTTTTTACCTGTAAAGTAGAGATGATAGTAATATAGTAATAAACCCCCATAAGGCTCCAGTGAAGAGTGGGCGCATTTATTCATGGAACGCTCTCAAGATCCCTGTCTCCAGGAGCGCATAAGTTTAAAGAATGAAAAAACCAAGCAGACACTAACATTTGGGAAACACTTCTATGTAGTGAGCAAGTCCTTTATAGACCACGTCTCAGTTGGATCTCGTGACAGCCCTGGAGGTAGATGCTACATCTCGATTTTTTTTTTCTAAGATTTTATTTATTTATTCAGGAAAGACACACACAGAGAGGCAGAGACACAGGCAGAGGGAGAAGCAGGCTCCCTGCGGGTAGCCTGATGCGGGGCTTGATCCCGGGACCCCGGGATCACACCCTGAGCTGCAGGCAGACGCTCCACCGCTGAGCCACCCAGGCGTCTCTACTGTCATCTCCACTTTACGGATCAGAAACTGAGTTCGTGGGGAAGTTCTGCAACCGTCCTAAGGTCACACAGTAAGTGGCCAAACACTCCAGGCTCGTGTGACCGGGGGCCAGGGCCAGGCCAGGAAGGGGCACAGACCCTGGATGGTCGCTGCCGTGTGCAAGGGCTTCAGTTTCGGCCTCCCTATATGTACAGTTAGTGATGTAGCAGGTGCATTACTTCTGTCCATTTGTCCGTTCCCTCACTCACGAGTGACCCATGCCACCGACCCTCATGACAGCCTTGGGGAGAAGCAGGCTTGTTGCCCCCCCTTCAGGTGACAAAACCGGGACTCCAGGGCTCCGTGGTATCCCCACCCCCACTGGCCACCAGGGAGCTCAGGCACTGAGTGTGAGCTCTGGCATCGGGCTGATTCGAGTTCTGGCTCTGCCCTTCGGGCTGGGGGACCTTGGGCAGTTCACTTCCCCATCCCAGGTCTCAGTGTCCCCACCTGCTCAATAGCTATCATAACAGTATGCTGTTCATAGGATTGTTAGGAAAGGCCAGTGTGCTAATTCACGTGGAGCTCTCAGAATGGTGCTGCGTGTCAGCCACGCTCACCCAGCAGCCCTCTCTACGGTACAACTCAATAGGTTACTGAAAATAGTAAAACAAACCTCAGAAGTTTCCTAGGAGAGAGAGTATAATAAAACCCTGTTTCCCAGGCTTCAGTCACTTGGGTAACCCCTTCACAATTTTCCCATATCCCAATTATCATTCATTCATTCATTTAACTGTTTACTGAGATATAATTTACATAACACACAACACACCCGTTTGAAGTGTACAGTTCCATGGCTTTAACCTACTCACAGGTGCATGCACCCATCCCCAGGGTGACACTCTCAAACATTTTCATCACCTTAAAGAGAATCCCTGCCCTCCTCCCCACCAACCCCTGGCAACCACTAATCTACTTTCTATCTCGGTGGATTTGCCTAATCTGGGCATTCTGTATAAATGGAATCAAGCAGCATTTGTCCTTTTGTGTCTGGCTTGTTTTGCTGAGCGACAGACTTTCCAGGTTCATCTGTGCTGTAGCAGGTGTCAGAGCTTCATTCCCTTGTATGGCCCAAGAATATTCCATTTGTGTGTACTTTGCATTTCTGTTGATTAACACTTGGGGTTGTTTCTGCTCTTTGGCTGCTGGGAAGGACGCTGCTGTGAACATTGGTGTACACGTTTTTGCGTGGTCACGCTCGCGTTTCCCCCAGGGGGTGTGCCTATGGGTGGGATTGCTGGGTCACGTGTTGGTGCCGGACAGACACCTGTCCAAGACTCTGCTTGGTCTTGGGAGGAACCGCCAGACTGCTTCCCAAAGCAGCTGCACCATTTTACCTTCCCACCAGCAGTGGCGATAAGGGTTTCAGTTTCCCCACATCCTTGCCAATGCTGGCTAATAACCGTGTTTTTGATAACTGTCCTAACATGCACGTGGAGGGGTAACTCATAGGATCTTTGATTCGGCTGAGGGTTAATGATGCTGAACATCCTGTCAAGTGCTTGTTGGCTGTGTGTCTCTCTCGGGGAAAGGTCTATGCAGACCTTTTCCCCACTTTAAAAATTGGGTTGCGTCTTTTATGATTGGGGTGCGAGCGTTCATTACGTAGTCTAGATAGAAGTCTCTTATCAGAGATCTAATTCACAAAATTTCTCTCCTGTTCTATGAATTGCCTTTTCACTTTCTTGACCATGGCCTGTGACACACACAAGTTTTGAATTTTGATAAAATTCAATGTGTATCTTTTTTTCTTCTGTTGTCTGTGCTCTAGGTGTCATGGGTAAGAACCCACCACTGGACCCAAAGTCACAGAGACTTGCCCGTACCTTGCCATTTTTCTAGTTTTGGCTCGTACACACAGGTCTTTGATCTGTTTTGAGTTCATTTTTGTTTGTGGTGCAACTTCATTCCCATGCATGTGGTTATCCCTTATTATGTATTTACTTGCTTAACCGTTGCTTTAAATGCATATACTTCATTGCCTCACCAAGACAATCATATTTTTAAGATCCCAGGTTTGATGCGCTTGTCACTTTTTTATTTATTTATTTATTTTTAGTTTGTTGCTTTAAAAAAAAAATACCATGTGTTCAAAAGAAATACTAACCGTGAAACTGTTTTTACGGTTCACACCTACGTTTCCCGCAGTCACATCGTGTGCTCCACCATGGGAGACGGTGATGGTGCTGATGCTTATTGGGGTGAGGGACAGCATAACAGAGGTGGACGGGGTGGGGATTCTGAGAAGTCCCCCTGCAGGAGTGACATTTGGCCAGGTGTTACCTTTAGGAGAATGGGGCAGGGCCTGGCAGCGGGCTCCAGGTAGAGTGAACAGCATATGCAGAGGTCCATTAAGGTGAGAACAGGACATATGCTGTAAAGAGACATAGATAGAGAGGGACACAAGGAGAGAGCCAGAAAGGCCAAGCCCCATGCACGTGTGTGTGTGTGTGTGTGCACGCATGAGCACACACACACACGTGCATACACACAGAGGCAGCGTCACCCAGACCTTCCCGCAAAATCAGGAAGTCTAAGAAGCACCTCCATTGACTGGGTTCTGTTTCTGTGCCAGCCCTGGTGAGGCTTTCCCCCACTATGTGGGCTTCTCCTGGCAGCCATGCCCAATAGGGAACTTCTCTTCTTGGTGGAGGAGGCACTGAGCTCATTCCAGGCCTCGGCTAGGAATGGTGGAGAAGCCAAGATTACCTCTGGGAGAAGAGGCCTGAGGATGGTTGGCCAGCATGGGACTGGGCAGAGCTGGGGTCAGGGTCTGGAGTAGCCAGCTGCATGGCCTTGGCTTCTCCCCAACCAGGACCCCACGGGCCTGTCCAGCTCTGACACCACCAACTCCCTGCTATCATCCTTACAATATGCTTCTCAGATTCAGCTGGTCTTTATGCCTTTTTAACAAGCCAAGGTCAGTGTTATCGCCCAAAGTTGAGATGGCCATCTTTTCTTTATGTAGCTGATATCTAAAAATATCCCGTCCTCAGGCCAGAGGCATGGAGTACATTCCTGGTTCCACACAGCTGAGGTGTTCCTCTCCAGCTAGCTCAGTGGGATATTAAATAGGAATTCAGAAGGGAAAAAAAAAATCTTCTGAGGTCAAATACATTTTGCAAACAAACTTCTGTTGGACAAAGTCAGACAGGTTTTCTTTCCTGCAGGACTTGTCAGAGCCTGTCATATGCTAATGCCTGCTGTGCATGGGGGCGATCAGGGAGGAGTGCTGACCAGTACAGTTAAGCACAGGACATCTCTTTGCCAAGGACTAGCTCTGGGGTCTAGTGTCCCTAGGAAGAAGTGTCGCCAGCGCCAACAGGTGCCTGCCCAACCCCCTGGGCCTTTCTGAGCGGCGAGCATGTGGTAGGCCCACAGCACGTATGTGGCCGTGGATTGGAGCTCCGGAGAAAGAGTGAAGTCCAGCTGTGTGCTCGACGGGGTCAATGCCCACGGCAGGGCTGGAGCTCAGAGTACAGACTTCAGCACCTGCTGACCCCACGGACGGGGCCTTGCGTCAGAATTCCCTTCCAGAGAATTCGGGAGACATCCCTGGACCCGAGAACTGAGTCATAAACAGCGGGTGCTATGTGACTTGGAGCAGGGTTTCCCACTCAGCGCCCCCCTCCGATACCTGAGAGACCCACTTCTCTGTCCTCCCCCGGAGGAAAGGTGTGTGTGAGCTCAGCAACCAACTGCCCTCCCCACCCTGAACCTGACTGCCTGGCTTAAAATAACCTTTGTCATCTACTTACAAATGTAATAACTGCTCAAGACAAGGAACGTAGGAAACGAGCAATGTGACAAAAGGGAAAGTCCATTTATCATCCCGTCCCTTCTGACCTAGGACAACCACACTGGTAGCCAGACACATTTTCTGCTGGTTATTTGGATATGGCTATGTGTATTTTATTTTTAAAATTTATTTATGATAGTCACACACAGAGAGAGAGAGAGAGGCAGAGACGCAGGCAGAGGGAGAAGCAGGCTCCATGCACCAGGAGCCCGATGTGGGATTCGATCCCGGGTCTCCAGGATCACGCCCTGGGCCAAAGACAGGCGCCAAACCGCTGCGCCACCCAGGGATCCCGCTGTGTGTATTTTAAATGTAACCAGAAGATGCATAGATTAGTCGGCCTGGGCTGCCGTAGCCGAATACCACACACCGGCTGGTTTAAACACTGGACGTTTTATTTTCGGATAGTTCTGGAGGCTGGAAGTCCCTGATCGGGGGGCTGGCAGGGGCTGGCTTCCTGGCTTGCAGACGTGTCCTCACATGGTGGGGAGACAGCTCTGGCATCCCTCTTCTTCTAAGGGCACCGTCCCTAGCGGGTCAGGGCCCCACCCTTATGACCTCATTTAGCCTTAATTACTCCCAAGAGGCCCCATCTCCACAGAGCATCACCCTGAAGGTTAGAGCTTCAACACATGGAACTGGGGGGGGACACCACCAACCTCTAACACTACTGACATACAACTGGGGAACCTACTTTCTGGCAAACCCATATTCTCTCCCACGTTGGCTTGGGCGCTGCTGGAGTTGAATAGCTCTGAGTTCCAGTCTCCGCCGTATTTCTGGGCAGCCCTGCAACTCTGGGCAAGATGCTTACCCTCTCTGAGCTGCCTTTTTCTGGTCTGTGAAATGAAGGCGACAGGGGTACCCACTCTCAAGGTCATTAAGGTACTGCGTGAGATGCACACTGGCAGGCAGGAAGCTCTCAGCAAGTAGGGGCTTTTCATTTGTATTAGGAACATCCCCCACGGTTCGAGATAGCCTTTAACAACATGTTTGATCTGTTCTAATACTGTATTAAGAATATATTAATGGTAAATATGATAACATTCCAGAACACTATAATATTTCAATGCATTGATACACCTCCACATCCTTAACCGGTACACAGGACCGTCTGAGGGCAGTGAGAAGCTGCAAGAAGAAAGGCAGCCCTGGCCATTCCCACAGACCACAGGTTAACTAGGGGCTGCACGGCTTGGGGGGACCCGGGACAGACCAGGCAGGGAGTCCTGGCTCTGGAGGGTGGCCCCACACAGAGCTCTGGGCAGATGGAAGCAAAAGGGGACCTGAGGGGCGGCAGCAAGGGCCAAGACAAAGGGTGCAGTAGGCCTGGTGTGCAAAGATGGGGGACACAACGGTTACATATCCATTGTGTGGATGAATGAAGGCCGAGGGGAGACACCCCCGGAGGCCTCAAAGCAGACGGTGCAGAGTGAAAAGCAGTCCCCTGGAAGGTGAGGGATGAAGAGAAGGGAATTGTGAGCCAGAGAAGGAAACAGTCTGGGATGAGGGGAAGGCCACCCATGCCAGGCCTCACTGCTGGGCCTCCGTGCCTCCACCTGAGCCCAGGCCTCTCTTCTCTCCTGCCGGCCAACACCCAGCTGACCTCCCTGCCCTGCTCTGGCGCCCTAGACAGGGCATTCTCCACGGAGCCACCACGGTGATGTTAACTTTGCACTAGGGTGGATGGCCTCCAACCTCCCAGCGGCCTCTGTGTCCTGGGCTGGCCTCCTCCCACCTGCTGGGCTCCTTTCAGACCTCATGGGTGGGGTTCTTCTCAGGCCTAAGGTCTTTCCTTCTGTTGTTGCACTTTCCAGAAGGTTCTCTCCTCCTTGTCTGGCAAACTCTTGATCCTTCAGGGGAGGGTCTGTTCTTCCTGGAAGCCTATCCTGCTCCCCCTAGGCTAAGTTAGGACCCCCCACCACCACCATGATACCCTCTCCTCTGTATGATGCTTGGGCACCTATAACAATCGCCATTAATTAAGGATTTGCTCAATGACTTTTGTCAAATTAATAGACTTCATGTTCTGAAGCAGTTTGAGGCTTACGGAAAATCAAACCCATGGTAGAGAGAGTTCCCAATAGCCCTGTCACCCTGGACACAGCTCCCCCTGTCACTACTGTTTGCACTAATGTGGTACATTTGTTACAGATGATGAGCAGTGATGTGTTATCATGAACCAGAGCCCACTGTTTACATCAGGGGTCATGTCAGGGTTGTCAGCTCAGTGGGTTTGGACAAATGCACAGTGTCCTGCATCCACCAAGAGAGTATCACACAGAATCGCTTCGCTGGCCTGAAATACCCCCACGCTCCACCTGTTCCTCTATTCCTCTCTCCTCCCCTACCCCAGCCACTGGTTTCAATCATTGCCCTTCTAGACTGTATACTCCAGAGCAGGGCCCCACCTGATTTGTTGACCATTCCACTCTGTGTTCCCCAGCCCAGAGCCTGGCACATAACAGGTACCCTCTCTATTTTTTTGCATTTTTAAAATAAAAACAGGATTCTACTCAACACCTTATTCCACAAGTTGCGTTTTACAAATAATGACAATATACCTTGTATCAGAACCTAGAGAATGCCGGCTTTCTTTTTATTATGGGGGATTTCCAACATGCAGGTGCAAATATAGGACCTCCATATATACCTGTCCCCCGACTTGGCCAGCTATCAACTCGTGGTCTCCCTGCTTTCATCCCCATCTCCGGCCACCGTCTTCCTTTCCGTGTTATCCTGAAGCAAATCCCAGACACCAGATCATTTCATCTGTAAATGCCTCAGTGTGTATCTTGAAAAGAGCAGGGCTTTAAAAAACATAACCACACTGCCATCCCCGCACCTAATCAGCATTAATCTAAGATCATCAAATACGGTCTCCAGATTTCCAATTGCTTTGTGAACATTTGTCTATTTGAGTTTAGAGGTTGCAGTCAGCAGATGCCTTTGAGGCTTCTTTTGATCTGGTGCTCCCTCACTGGTTTTGGCCTCCTGCACTCCAGCTGGTCAAGAAGCTGGCTCGTCACTCCTGGAGTCCCCTCTGCCTGCATTTGGCCAACGGCGTCCTGCTGCTGTTGCTCTGTTCGTTCCTCTGCCTTCCATGTTTCCTGTGAATCCGTAGATGGAAGCGGAGGCTCCCTCAGGTTCAGGTTCAGGGTGTTTTGGTGCAACGGCTTCAGGGTGCCATGTGTCCTCGCGTCGGGAAGCTCTGGCTGGTCGGCTGTCGCCGTGAGATGGCAGGCTGCTGATGCTCAGAGCATAGAGCTGTTCACGAAGGCAGGGGTGGGGGGTGGCGGGGCTGCTACATGGCGACCTTCTAATCCTACCTTCCCTCTTTCATAATTAGCTGGATGCTTCTATAAAAAGAAACATCCCCTCATCCATAGTTGGTTACCCAGAGGTACAGTTTACACAGGACATGCTTCATTCTCTCCCTTTATTTACCGGATTTCAGAATAATGAGCGGCCTATAAATATTTGAATGAATGAATGAATAATACATGTGTGGATGAACCGACAGGGGTTTGGGAGTTGGGGTTCTCTCCATCTGCCCTGGAGGGTGTGGGTGTGGGCGGAGGCATAGCCCTGGGCGGGGGCCAGGCCCACACGGGGAGGGCTCGTGAGCAGCTCTTGCTACCTGCCAGCCTGCCTCAGTCAGGAGCAGAGGGGATTAGGACTCAGCGTCTGGGTCAAGGTCACCAGCACCCCTGCCCTGGGAGGTGGGAAAGCCCTGGCAGCAGCATCAGGGCAGGGGGTGGAGGCCCATGGTAGGGGATCCAGGGGCAGCTTTATCTCTGGAAAGGTCTGAAATGGTGCTGCTCTCTGAAGAGCAGGGCGATCGGGGCATCTTTGCCCTGAAGGAGAGTTCCAGCAGGTGGGTGTGGTGGTGGCCTCCAGGGTCACCCTCCCAGCGCCCTCCCGGCTGGGCTCTCCCTCCCCCAGGGCGGTGCCCACCTGCCCCAGGTTCACTGACCTCTCTGGCCCTCTGTGTCCTCCCCACCCCCAGGTGCAAGTGCAACCTGCACGCTAACCTGTGCTCTGTGCGGGAGGGCAGCCTGCAGTGTGAGTGTGAGCACAACACCACAGGCCCCGACTGCGGCAGGTGCAAGAGGAACTTCCGCACGCGGTCCTGGCGCGCCGGCTCCTACCTGCCGCTGCCCCACGGCTCTCCCAATGCCTGTACGTACCGCCAGGGTGCCCCTGCCCCTCCGCCCCGGCCCACGAGGCTGCGGTCTCCCCCACTCTTCGGCCCTGGGAGCTGTGGGTCACACACCCGTGCCCACCTGCCTCCTGTGACACCTAAGCCGCCCTTCCTGCCCCAGGGAACCCCGAGATGAGCTGCTCGGCATCTTTCCCACTGTTCTTCTGCTTCTTGACCCTGCGGGCTGGAGAGAAGGCACCCCTGGGCATCAGGAGGGGGTGGCGGAGACCCCTCACTGCAGGCTGTGGTTAGCAGCCCTGTCCCTCATAACCAGCCTCTTCAGGACATTTACAACCTGCCACGCAGGTACCACCTGCTGCGCCATCCCTGCCCCCTTGACCCTCAGAGTAGCCCCCAGAAGTGGGTCTCTTTCATCCCATCTTACAGAGGGGTCCTCTGAGGCCCTGGGCAGAGATCCCCCCACCCTCTGGGCCTCCTTCCTCTCCATGGTCCTCTCCTCCCACTCAGCCTTCCCGAGCCAGGGGAGTGCTCCATGGGGTGCACCCACATGGGTCTGCATCGTGAACACCACTTTGAGGGGCCCCACTCATCATCAGAGATCCTCGGCATAGTCCATGGATGTTTTCTTGAAATCACAGATCTCAGGGAGCCCCCAAGCTGCAGTGGGGAGTGGGGCGCTGGGGCTGGTCCCTAGGGTGGACTCTCCCTGACCAGCCAGCCCCCTGGTGACCTCGCTGATGTCTGACATTTGTCAGGCTCTTTGGCAGAGGCTGCACTAGGCACTTGGTGCACAGCTTCTCCCTCAGCGCGTACCACTGCCCCGTGGGTGTAATTATTATTCCCCCGTTCTCCAGACGAGCAAACTGAGGCCCAGCAGCCCTGGTCCAGCAGCGGCCAGTGCGCCAGCACTGGGCCCGATTCCAAAGCCAGAGCCGGGCGGCAGCCCCCCTGCCCCGGGACCACCCACCTGCTGGGCACCCCACAGGAGCTGCTCCATTGGCACCCTCCATCCACCAACCTGAAAGATTTATGTGGCTTTAGGCTGATCAAAGCTGAAAGCCTCACAGCGAGGCCATGACAGGCATGTCGTGCCTGTGCTGGGCGACAGGCCTTTGAAGGGGTGACTTGCCAGGCGCTCACAGCACTCTGGGCCTTCAAAGGCACCCAGAGCCCCGGGCGCTGACAGCCACCCCTCCCGGCTCCCTCCTCGACTGGCCAACCCATCTCTTTGTTGGAGCCACTGCTCCAGCCCTTTCTTTAGTGGCTGTCACCTCCCTCTGACTGGCAGCCTGCCTCCCGTCCTCTGTCCTGCGGCCTCCTCCTCCCCTGTCCACCCCACCTCCCGAAGGATCTGCCTGAGGTCTCCTGACTCACCCCTGCTCAGACCCGCAGGCTGCACGCTGCGGTGCCCACCCCGTGTCCAGCCCGCGGGGGCAGATGCGCCTACGTACACACAGCCCACCTTGGCCCCTGAACCCCCTCCCCTCCGTCCTGCGGGGCCAGGCGAAGCCCCTCTGTCTGGGGGAGCTCCTGGAGCCGGTCCCTGCTTCCCCAGAGTCCCCCCAACCTGCGAAGGAGGGCTTTCTCTGGAATGCCTGAGAGGAGAGCAGAGGTTGGAGGTGCCCCGTGTCCTCACGCTTTCTCATCCGGGACCCCCACCTTCTCTAGGACGGCAGGAGAAAACAGCCCCCAAGACACAGATGGAAACAAGTCCCAGGTTAATTTTGGGACTACCCTACCCCGTGTCCCCATCTCAGGAAATGGCACCAGCACCGGGGGCCAGGCTGCAAGTGTAGGGGTCACTATGGATGCTAACCCTTGCCCACCACTGCCACCTCTCGGTCTCTGCATCCCTCCTCGCTGTGGCAAGAGCGACCCTCTCGTCAGGGCCCCACCAGTACATCCTCCCTATCCGTCCTCCCCATCCTCTCCATTGTCTCTGTCCTCCCAGTCTTCCTCATCCTCCCCGTCCTCTCAATCTTCCCCATCCTCCCAGTCCTCTGCATCCTCCCCGTCCTCCTCCTCTTCCTCCTCCCATACTCCCCATCCTCTCCGTCCTCTCTGTCCTCCTCGTCCTCCCAGTCCTCCCCATGCTCCCTGTCCTCCACGTGCTCTCTGCCCTCCCAGTCTTCCTTGTCCTCCTCGTCCTCTCAATCTTCCTCATCCTCTCAGTCCTCCCTGTCCTTCTCCTCCTCCTCCACCCGTGCTCCCCATCCTCTCTGTCCTCCCCGTCCTCAGTCCTCCTTGTCTTCCCCATGCTCTGTCCTCTCTGTGCTCTCTGCCCTCCCCGCCCTCTCTGTCCTCACAGTCTTCCTTGTCCTCCTCGTCCTGTCAATCTTCCCCATCCTCCCAGTCCTCTCCGTCCTCCTCCTTCTCCACCCATGCTCCCCATCCTCTTCATCATTCTCCCCATCCTCGCAGTCCTCCTTGTCCTCCCCATGTTCTCTGTCCTCCACGTCCTCAGTCCTCCTTATCCTCCCCATGCTCCCTGTCCTCCCCATCCTCTCAGTCCTCCCTGTCCTCCCCGTCCTCCTCATCCTCCCTGTCCTTGCTGTCCTCTCAGTCCTCCTCATCCTCTCCATGCTCTCTATCCTCCCCATGCTCCCTCTCCTCCCCATCCTCTCAGTCCTCCCTGTCCTCTCCATCCTCTCTGTCCTCCTAGTCCTCCCCATCCTCCCCTTCCTCTTCATCCTCCCCTTCCTCCTCCTCCTCCCCATCCCCCCCATCCTCCCCACGGCTGCAGGCATGGGGCCCTCCTCACTTGGGTGTCCTCAGAATCAAACCCTAACCCGGTCCAGCCCCCATGCCCTACACAAGGCCCCGTGAGATCACCCTCCTGGGCCTCCCTGGCTGTCCCCTGGGCTCACCCCGGGAGGTCTGTGTGCCACGCAGCCTGCTGTCCACACCACAGCCTCCCCCCCTCAACCCTGGAGGGCCTCCCAAGTCACGGAGGGGGTCTTCACCCTCTGGTCTTCTTGGGAAAGCCTGGCACCAGTTCCTTTTTCTTGGGACTCATGTTCTTACCCTGGTCTCTCAAGACTCCCTGGTCAACCCCTGACCTTAGGCCTTCGTTGGCCCCCAGAGCTTGGACACACACATACAGAAAGGCCACTGCCCCTCAGAGCTGTGTGGCCTTGGACAGGTCATTTTACCCGGAGCCCTGTTTCCCCAATCCGTAGAATCAGGACCCTAGCGACCCCCTGTGGGGTTTTGCGAGGACTGAATTGCCCACGCGGAGCCCGTGCTGAGTACGTGCCTGGCACACGGCGTGCTCACATGCGGCAGCTGCTACGATTCTGTTTCTGTGAGTCCCTGGGCATTCTCTACCTCTCCCCAGATGGGAACCCACACTGTGCTTTCCCTCTGGTGACAAATTCCATCAGCGCCTCCAGTAAGCCTATCTGCCCCCGTGCTGGTGCCCCTCACGTTCTCTGACATCCCAGTGGGCCCCCCCAAAAGATCTCCCGCCTCCTTGGCCTGTGTGGGAGGGTCTGAGTGTCTAACATCGAAGACAATGGTGCATACAAAGCCCCCAGGGGAGTGTTTGACACTTACCCGCAGGTCCCCCAGGCTAAGTCATGGCTCTGAGACTCAGTTTCTCCATCTGCCAGATGAGCTAAGTAAGGCAGCCCATCCCTCTCAGGGTGGCTGTGGGGATGAAATGGGATAAACGGAGCCAGCCCTACATGTGGCCTCTAGGTCTCCATCCCCAGCCCTGCCACCCCCTGCCCCCTGCAGGGGAGGCCCTGTGACCCTCCTTCTCTCCCCCAGGTGCTGCTGCAGGCTCAGCTGTTGGCAGTAAGTATGCTCCAGATCCCCTGCCCTGGGGAAGGCCCCCGGTGCACGAGCCTCTTGACGACTCCCATCGCACCCCATTCACTCCGTCGCCTGTCCCTGCTCCCTCCTGTCCCCTGGCTGTGGCCTGCAGCCAGCACCTCCCACACTTCTCCCCTTGAGCTTCCTGGTCAGTGCTGCTTTGGAAAGGGCCCCACAACCCCTGGGTGAACTCCCCATGCCACCCTCTCCTCTCGGGCAAGAACGGGGATCCCTTCTTCCTGGCCAGAGGCAGAAGGCCCCCCCCGCAGCCTGACATTGGGGTTTGCCTGCCTTGGGGCAGCTTGCAGGTAAGCCGGGATCCTGCCACCTGCAGGCCAGCTCAGAGGGGGCAGACCATGGGACGGAGTGGGGGGGGGGGGGCTCCAGGGAGGGTTGGGCGGGGGTGCCTGCAGGCTGACAAGTGGTCAGCAAGCTGCTGGCCCTCCAGTGCTCACAGCGCCAGGCACTGGCTAGTGGGGTACTTCTGGTACCCCACTTCCTCCTGGCATCCTCACCCTGGGTGGGATCTGCCATCAGCTTTTAGAGTCAGCAGGAGAGGACTTGCCAGTGTCAGAGGCCAGCTGGTGGCCCACCTCATATTTCAGAAATGCTTGAGGGAGGGCCATGGCCCACCCTGGGCTGCTCCCTGCTGGGACCCCTGGAGGGGCAGAGAGGGTCCCAGAGGAAGCTGGATCCTGGAGGGGATGCTGGCCCACTTAGTGAGGCCAGAAGTCATTTCTCTGTGTTTCCCCCACACCTGCCAACTCCCCACCCTCTTGCTTTTCTCATCTCTTGCCAGGCATCAGCGGGCCCCAGAAAGACCCCATCCCCAAAGCCCCTGTGGCCACTGTGGCCATGAGAGGGGACCCCAGCACTCCTGCCCCCTCCACATCCACTGGGCAGGCCCCCATGGCCCCCAGCACCCCGCAGCCCACAGGTGGGTGCCCAGGTACAGCCCAGCTGCCCTGCTCTTCCCTACTTCCCACCAAGTCCCCGCCTCTGTTTGTGATGTGTGCTGCTGTAGGGGCATCAGCCCTGGGGCTTGGCTCTTAGAGTAGAGAACATTAGACCCTCGAGCCACGAGAATGTGGGGCTGAGGGGCCTCTAGGCTGTCTGGGCCCACCTGCCAGGAGATCTGGGGCTCACTTCAAGCCCCTGGATGCTTATTCCTCCCAAATCACCGCTCAGGAGGGTCAGCTGGGGAAGGGATCCACACTCAGCCTCTCCCCCCTTGGGACTCAGCCCTCTCCACGCTGGGTGAATGCTGTGGAAAAGTTGGCCTCATTCCTGGGCCATCTTGCTGAACCCCCCATAGGACCCGGAGGGTGACACAACCCAGCTCTTTGGATTTCTGCCCTCCACCCTTCTCCATAGAGGCATTTACAGGAGGCAGGGTCTAGTCAGGAGACTCAGGGATTTCAGGGGAGCCTCCTGGCCCAGGGATCCTCTTTGGGGTGAAAGACGTAAGCTGGCCCAGCCACCTGATCCTTGGCCAGTGCTTGTTTGTGCTAAGCCTGTGATGGGCAGAAAGGAGCCAAACTCTGCTATAGCAGGTGCCATGTCTGCGTGCAAACAGTGGCCTGTCTGGGTGGGAGACCAAATGCTCTATCACCACACACACACACACACACACACACACACACTGAGAAACCTTGAATCCATTTTCTGAGCTGCTTCTGATTTGGTGCAAGTGGTATAGGCAGCCTCACAGCTGGAAGCTAAGGAGAGAGTCCAGGGCCAGGGCAGCGAGTCAGGGCGAGGTGGGCTTGAATCGTGAGGGTCCCCAAGACCCAAGTGGCGAGAAAGGGCACTGCTCAAGCATTCAGTGGGTTGTAGTCAGCTTTGCATGCTAAGCCCAGTGCCAGGCAGCAGGGTGCTCAGGGGAGAAGGTGGCTCCAGCACCACAGCCAATGGCCCGAGCAGCCCATGTCTCCAGGGCCGTTGCTCCTCTTAGTAACTAAAGCCTGTGCCCTGGGCCCCACGTACCCGGACCCCTGCTAATAATGACAATCACTCCAGGTGTCAGAGCGTGGACCTCTCTTGGGCTCACAGCTCTCAGATAGGCAGTTCCTGGCCCCACAGGTGAGGATGCTAAGGCTTAGGAAGAAGCAGCTGGATTTCACAGTGTGTAAATTATACTTCAATAAAGCTGTTTAAAAAGAAAGAGGCAACTGCTGGAGGTAATAGGATTACAAAGGCGCCCAGACAGGTTTCGAACTCAGGGCTCACGGACTCCAGAGGCGAGGTGCCCCCTTGGCCACCCAGTGCTGCCACCCCGCAGCCTCAGAGGCCGTAGGCTGGTGCCTGTCTTTAAAACTCGGCTGGTATAGCTCCCCGATTCCAAAGGAACAGACGGGGCCTCCATCTGGCCTTGGCACACAACAGAGGCCGTTGCGAGACTGTTCCTCCTGCACACCTGAGCGTGCCCCAGAGAGCCCAGCCAGAGGTCTCTCTTGCCCCCAGATAGGTCCCAAGTCCCCCCTTTGCCTCCCAACAGGTGCTCCAAGCTCTTTGGCCAGAGTCCAGCTGGGCCTGTGAACCTCTGGCCCAGATGTTTCTCCCTCCAGCCAATGTCAAGCTGTCTGGAGGGCAGGGGCTGCCGGGCAGGAAAAGCTGCTCAAGACCACTAATCCTCCCCCACAGAGGGTGGTGGGAGAAAAGGCTCCAAAGCAAAAAGCCTTCGGGGCGGGTTTTATCGCGGCTCTAATTAAGCCCTTGCCAATTTGGGCCGTGTAGCCTGCTCTCCTCATTGAGCACCATATTAATGTCAATTTGATGTCCAAAGGCTCCCAGCTCCCAGCTGGAAAGTCTCCTGCATTTTTTAGCTGGTAGGTTTTCTTTTTCTCCCCACCAACCAGCATCGTGCGTAATCCCTTTAAGAAGCGGAAAGAATCTGATTTCTCCCCTGTCCCTCTGGGTTTGTCCTTTGAAATTCAGCGCAGAGCCATGCCTCGCCTTCGCCAGCCCAGCCTGCTTCCCCAGCTTTGTGTCCAGTGAGTCTAGGAGATAGGCACCCGGGGTTGACTCACACTGGGGTCCCGGGTGAGAACGGGTCCTGGCCGTGGGTTGGTGGAGGGGCTCTGGTCCCCACACTGGTGATGGACCAGAAGCCTTCGAGAACCCTTCTGGACATTTTGATGACTCATGTCCCCCTTTACAGTCACTAGCCAGGGACTTCAGCACAGAGAGGTCTGGGCCCAGACACGGGACCGGGTCCAACTCTACCCTCAGTAGGAATGGGGACAACACAGGGAGTTTGGAAGAGTCGGGTAAATCAGGTGTCCCACTGAAGGAAGGACTACCCAAAGCACGCAGATTCTCGGGCTCTCCCCACTCCCCTTATCTGGCTTCAAGTCCACGTGTGCCCTCCACAGGCTGTAGTTGTGTAGATGCTGCCTCTCCAGTAGATTTGGACCCACTCCCATTTGGCCAGTGTAGATAGAGCCGCTGCTTTCACTGCTGCTGCTGCTAAAGGCATGTGATGCCTCCGTGTGTCTCCAGGACCCCCCAGCCCCACCCAGTCACATAACTGGGTTTCTTCTCTTCTTTCCCCCAAGAGTGGATCGGGCCATCTACCGCTGCCCCCCTTGGGGAGAGCTACCCCTGGCCCCAGATGGCCTCCACTGCAGAAGGTATGGGGGGCAGGGCCTCCAGGGGCATTAGACAACCCCCCACCCCAGAAAGCTCCTTAGACCGCAGGCCCCTCCCTCTTTAGTGGAGGTAGCAGGTGCATGAGGTGGAACTGGGGTGGGAGGGGACCCTGTGGGAGCGGAGGGGGAGGGGCCTTGGAGCTCTACCTGCCCCCACCCCAACTCTCACCTTTCTAGAGATGCTCCCCCTCAAGGGCTTTGGAGCCAAGTGTAGAGTCTGCCCTGATAACAGGAATCCTGTCCTGCCACTGTCAGCCACAGGACACTGGGGACAGGGATGGAGCTCAGAGTCAGTGCAGGAGCCAGGTGATAGACCCAGACCGAGGGGCTGGCTATGGGTAGATGAAAGAAGATAGCGCATTCCAGGTGGCAGGGACAGCTAGGGCAAAGGCTTGGTGGGGGGATGGCAGTGAGCAGGGCAGGGGGTGTCTTAGAAGGCACTGGATACCTAGCGCAGAGCCTCAGTCTCCCATAGCGGTGGGAGGAGACACGCGTGGGCCTGTTGGTAGCCGCAGATGGACGTGCGCAGGAAGCACACAGGGCCTTGCTCGACTCTCTGAGAAGGGAGCCTGTACCCATCCCAGCTCACCTGTTCCCTGGCCATTAGGTCCTAATGCCTGTGTGGACCACCCCGGCCCCACACCTCCCGCCCCTCTGGGAGCAGCGAGCAGGGCTCTGAGCGCCCTCTGCTGGCAGGCAGTTCTGGAGCTGGAACCGCACTCAGGGGCTGCAGTTCCCAGCGACCAGCAGGCGCTGAGTGGGGTACCCTCCCCGGTGATGGAGCTCCTGGAACCATCACTTCTCTGCCCTGGACCGACCAGGGCACCGCAGGCTCCCAGAGGGAAGCCGAACTGACTTTGCTGCCAGGACAGCGTCATGCTCACTCACCAAGATAGGGCCGAGGCCCCAGTGGGTTCCACGCGGAAGGCAGGCCAGGTCTGTGCTCATGGCTCACAACCCCTGCAAGCAGGGAATCCGTGGATAGTAAAGGACGCACTTTGGCTGGAGCAGAGAGGTTGCTTCAGAAAGGTAGCTGCCAAAAAGCCTTGTGAGCCAGGTCCACACTCTTAATGCTCACGGGAGTTAGGACAGGAGAGGGGAGAGCAAAGTGATATCTGCATTCAGTCAAAAAAAAAAATCAGCTTCAGCAAAGCATCTTGCACGTTGTCAGGGGATGCTGGAGGTAGAGAAGTAATGTGGGAGAATTAATACATGAGTGTGTACGTGGTTTCCGGAGGGACACCAAAGGCAGGGCTGCTTCCACATACTCCTAGATGTGCCATGTCCCCTCAAATCTGAGCAGGTGACAAGGCTGCCCCAGCGCATGCCCAGGGCATGGTGGAAGACTTTGTCGGGCCTTCCCTGGGCCCTGACAGCCTGCCCTGGGCAGCTGGACCATGGCGACGAAGGAGGCTTATTTCTCATCTCTCCAAGCTGTGGGCACCTCGGCCGCCGCCCCTGCCCCTGCCCCAGCCTCCAAACCTTTCCAGCTCAAGCCCAAATCTGCTCAAGTGGTGCCCATTGAAGAGTTCCAAGGTAAGAGGAAGGTCCCCGGGCCAGACCAGCCCTCCTCCACCACCTCTCCCCTCGCCTCCATTGGAAAACAATGATGCAGGACGAAGGACCCAGGCCTGGCTCAGAAAACCCTCCTGGAGTAGCTGGGTCAAGGTGAAACCAAGCCTCTCTTCCCTCCGTCCTCCCTCCCCAAGGGAGCTGGGAGCAGGTATGAGTCAGAAGCACAGTGGGCAGGCACAGGGCAGGCAGAGCGACTACCAGAAATAGCCTGTCCTGGCTCCCCTGGGAGGTGTGGCCCAGGGGCTCGTCTCGGTTGAAGCAAGAGCTGGGACACAGGGGTCATTGACACTACTCCTTGAGACACCTGGATGCCTCACCGGCTTATTGTGCCTGGAGGGACAGGTGAGAAGGGGGCAGGTCCAGGAGGCCCAAGGTGTGGCATGCCCGCTGTCGCCTCCCGGGTATGGCTCTGAGGCTCGTTTCTCCAAGGTTTCCCCTGCCCTTGACCACCAAGGGACAGCCGCCTCCTTGGGCAGGGAGCAAAGCCCTGGGTCTTCACGATGCCTTGTCCGGGCAGTCATAGGACTCGCCCAGTCCCCAGAGCAGGGGGAGGGCTGGAGGAGACGGCAGGGTGGCACAGAGATCCCTGTCCTCATTTTGGAGCCGTGCACGGGCAGTAAGAGTCTGAAGCCAGGCCGAGATGACCAGGAGGCAAAACGAGATGCCCCGGGGCACGAACCCTAAGATGGCATTCATTCTCAGGGTTGTGCAAGAGGAGGCCCTCTGGTGCCAATCAGATTTGCAGAACAGCTCAGGCTAATAATAAAAGGTCTGGCAGGTGGGCGTTTTCCTTCCAACCATCTTCCAAAGCAGCATGTGGAGGAAGCTCCTGGCCCATTCCATCCTGCCTGGCTCGCGTGCATGCATCTGTCCCTCACTGAGTCCCGGGGTACGAGGCCATGAACCCAGGCACTGTCCTTCGAGCTCACGCTGGCCGCAGGACCCATCCTCCCTGCATGAATCACCTCCAGCCACCCCGGCATCTGTTGGGAATCCTTCTGGGAGCACCTCACCCTGGCGCCCCGCCAGGCAGGTGCTGGTCCCCTGGCCCTCCCTGGATTCCTGCCCCCAGGGCCAGGGGGGAACTGGTGGGTGGGGCCAACACTGGTCCTCGCTCTGGCCCAAAGCGGGACACGCCTGCCTCCTCCCAAATGGTACCGAAGTGCTGTTGGAGGCCCGTGACACCCTCCTGTGCCAGGTCCTGCCTCCCTGCATGTCGGGGGGCTGGTCTGTCCTCGCCCTGTGCCTCAGTTTCCCCTAATACACGGTGCAGGGGGTGGCAGGAAGGCACAGTCTCCCTTGGCTCACTGACCCGTGGTGTTTCTCACGCTCGGCCGGCCCAGACTGTGAGTGCTACGGCCACTCCAACCGCTGCAGCTACATCGACTTCCTAAACGTGGTGACCTGTGTCAGCTGCAAGCACAACACGCGAGGCCAGCACTGCCAGCACTGCCGTCTGGGCTACTACCGGAACGGCTCCGCCGAGCTGGACGACGAGAACGTGTGCATCGGTGAGCCCCCGGGCGGCGGCCGGGGAAGGGGCGCGGGGGGCGGGGACCGCGGGGGCGGAGCTAGCGGCGAAGGGCGGGGCGAGGGCGGGGTCCGGAGACCCTGGAGCCTGCCCCGGGGGAGCCCCGGGAGAATTTCATTTGGGGGAGGGGAGGCCCATTTCCGTTAGGCGTCTTCCAAGGACAGAGGCTTGCGGAATCGGCTTTGTTAGTAACCCACCCCTGCCGGTCATCCCCACAGGCACTGGAAATTCAGAACCACTAGTTAGAGTCAAAGACCGGTTCTGGAGCTTGCTGTGTGCCTCAGTTTCCCCGCTTGTAAAATGCGGAAGTGGATTAGACCAAAGGTTTTCAACTCCGTTTTTGGGGCCGAAGCTTTTCTTCCAATGAAGTTCTTCTAATGCTTTATAAGCAGAGGCCCAGCTTATAAGACCCAATGGGTACTCGGTCTGCTCTCTTCAGACTCTGCTGCAGGACTGGCCGGCCTTGGGATAGAGAAACAATCCCTGGGGGCCCGGGCAGGGGCAGGACAACCTGAAAGGCCAAACCCATGGCCTCGGCCGACACCCACCAGCCTGGAAGGGCTGCCCACCGCCCCTGCCTCTCTCTCCAGTGGAGGTCACTGCTCAGTCCTAGGTGCCCAGCCCCCTGGGCACCCCACTGCCTATCCTCCACCCACCACCAGGTCAGCTCTGACTTCACAGAGGAAGGGCTGCACGCAAGGCTGGAGCCCCTTGTCAGTCTGGATTATGGCACTGGCCTTCAGAGAATTCCATCAACTCTAAAGTTATCCAAAGAGAATTGTGCTGCCCGGGTCACACCGGCCAGCTGCAGGCACAGGGTGGGGCCTCTGGATCCCAGGAGAAGCGTTCCCCCCTCCCAATACCCTCCTCACCCGGGCCCAGCTCTGGGCTTCAAGGACTCCCCGAGTGGGGACATGTTTGCCCTCTCCCGCAGAGCAGATGCCCCAGGAAACCAACTGGGAAGGGGCTAGGGGGAGGCTGCAAGCCTCTGGGGCTGCTCCTCCATCCGTCCTGAAGAGGAGATGCAGGTGCGGCTACAGCCCCCAAACCCCTAATCGGATGCCCTGCCTCTGATGAGGCTCCTCCCACCTGTGAAGAATCTTACAGTCCTTTGGAGCTGGGAAGGATCAGCGCTCCCTCCAGTTACACGGACGGAGACGCAGGCCCAGAGAGGTGTTGGGGCTGCCCCAGCGCCAGAGCCAGGGAGAGGGCATGGGAAATGGAAGCTAGAGAAACAAGTCAGTACAGTCTTCCCTCAAGATCTGGACACTCGGGCAGCCGTGGGCTCACGTGGACATGGTGTGGGGTGCACCACCGGGGGAAGTGCGGGGAGCCGGCTGGAGGGATGCGGCCCTGGGCCAGGAGGGATGCGGCCCTGGGCCAGGTGGGGGTCCGTGCCCCGAGGACGCCCACGGGTTGTCCTGACCACACGCCATGCACGTGTCCGTCCAGAGTGTAACTGCAACCAGATCGGCTCCGTGCACGACCGGTGCAACGAGACCGGCTTCTGCGAGTGCCGCGAGGGCGCAGCGGGCCCCAAGTGCGACGACTGCCTCCCCACGCACTATTGGCGGCAGGGCTGCTACCGTGAGTGCAAGCTGGGCGGGCGGGGCTCGTGTTGTGGGTGGGGCTAGGGGCGTGGTCCAGGATGGAAGGAGGGGCCTGCTGTTTGGGGGCGGAGAGTGGGTTGTGGGTGGGGCCAGGGGCGGGGTCCGGGGCGGCGGGCGGGGCCTGATGCGACAGGAGAATGGGGTGGGTGTCAGGGAGGTCGGGGGTTGGCTGAGATGGGAGGTGGAGGCAAAGGTGGAGCTGGCGGTTGGTGGGACTTGGCTGGCCCGGACGAGTTTGTGGGGAGGGAGGAAGGGAGGCTGCCCGAGAAGATGATGGGCCGGCGCCTGGGGAGGGGGATGGAAGGGCCCTCCAGGCACAGGGAGCGGCAGGGGCAAAGCTCTGGAGGAGAGGGAGCAGGTGCGTCCCAAGGCCGGGGGCAGTGGCGGGAAAAAGAGCAGGGCCAGGCCTCGCCGGGGGCGTTTCGCACCAAGTGCGCCCTGAGCCTCCAACACCCGCTGGCCCGTCTCAGTCGCCGAAGCTCCAACGAGGTGGGTGGACGGGCCACCGCCCGCGTTAACTGCCCCTCCGCCCCGCAGCCAACGTGTGCGACGACGACCAGCTGCTCTGCCAGAACGGCGGCACCTGCCTGCAGAACCAGCGCTGCGCCTGCCCGCGCGGCTACACCGGCGTGCGCTGCGAGCAGCCCCGCTGCGACCCCGCCGCCGAGGACGGCGGCCTGGACTGCGACCGCGCGCCCGGGGCGGCCCCGCGCCCCGCCACCCTGCTCGGCTGCCTGCTGCTGCTGGGGCTGGCCGCCCGCCTGGGCTGCTGAGCCCGGCCCGGAGGACCCTGCGCCCGGGGAGCCGGGAGGGTGGTGCCCGGGGTGCGGAGGCAGGCGTCCGAGGCCGGGGCGGCGAGAAGGGTGCGGCCCGAGCCGCTCCCAGGTGCTACTCCGCAGAGTCCTCCCGCCTCCTCCCCCGCGGCCAGTGGCCCCGCCCCGGCCCGCCCCGCCCCGCCCCGCCCCGCCCCGGCACTGCCCTCCGCCGCCGCGGTGGGGCGCTGTGCGGCCCCGGCCCCAGCAGCCCGCGGCTTGGGTCTTAGTTTTTCTTTTGTATCACCCGCCGCCCCCACCCTTTTCTTCGCTGGCGGTGGGAAGCGGGTGGGGGGGGCGGGGAGAAACGCTGCTCACCTCCACGCCTCCAGGTCCCGCCTCCCAACACGCGCACACACGCGCACACACACGCACACACACACACACACACACACACACTCACACGCGCGCGACTGTTGCGGAGACCCCCTGCGCCCGTCCCTGGCTTACCGTCGGCCGGAGGACCTGGAGGTCCAGATGCCTACAACTCTTCTTTCTTTGTTTTCCTTTGCAACAACCCACCAGACTCCGTGAGGCCTGGTGACCAAGGAACTCACCGTCTGGGGGAGGGAGTTAGGAAGGAGGGTTGGGAGGGCTGCAAACTGTTTTGTAGAGAACTATTTTTGTTTGTATTGATCGTCCCGCGTCAGGAGGACATAAACCGCTGCAGGTGGTTGATGGTGTATAATCCGACGGAGTAAAGAGTCTGCTCACTGCTGCCTCCAGGGCCTGTTTTCTGTGTTCCTTTACACCCGGCAGGTTTGGAGCGTTAGGAAGCCCACAAAGTAGTCTTGGAGAACCCCTTCCCCTGTGAAGGCCACCACCTGCGCGGGCCTTCCTGTGCCTTAGACCGGGAGGGCCCCTCCCCGCAGGTGTGGTTAGCGGAGCCCCTTAACCCCAGCCGTGACCCACATTAGGAGCTTCCTCTCCGTCCTTTCCCTTTAAAAAAAAAAAAAAAATCCAAAGTTTATTGGCGCTTTTCCTCAGCTGTCCTTGAATTTTAAAGCACATGGTGGATGTTGGCATCATTGCTGAGAAATCCAAGGGAAGGGAACTAACTGGTGGTTTATAAATCAGGATGGATGTGTCTCTGAGACCCGTGGGACCCCCAGCCTCAGGCCTGCTGTCTGCTGCTTCAGCCTCCCTCCAGCACTCCATGCTGGAATCTTCATGGAGTCTGCAGCTGGCCACCCTCTCCTTCCCCTTCCCCTCCCAAAGATCACCCACGGGGAGGCCAAGGGGACGCAGGGGCAGCCTGGGAGTTGTGAGAGGACACTCTGAAGAATGGGGTCCGTTAGCTGAGGCCCTGTGCCATGGGAGGGTTCCTTGGGTCTCTCCTGCCCTTGGGTGCTTGTACTTTCCCCTTGCTGACTCTCAAGAAGGTCCAGATTTGTCCCAGAAGCTTCTCAGCACCATGGGTCAGTGCTGGCTCCTAGCTGCTCCTAGCTGCTCCTGCAGCACCCACCTGCAGTCACCTCCTGGCACCTGCAGCCACTCTACCCAGGCTGAGAAGTTTAGACCTGCCCCCCACCAACCCTGCTCAAATCCCCAAAGCAAGGTGAGCAAATCAGTTCAACAAAACTTGGCCTTGAGGACATCCTATCAATCCTGATATGAAACAGGATTCCAGGCCCCTCAAGGCCAGAGGCCAACCCTCCTACCCCTCTTGGCATCCATCCCCCACACCAGGTTGCAGAGCTCAGCTCCCAGCCCCTAAAGGAAGTGCCTTCCCTCAGGCCCCCCTGGTTTCTTCACCTTCTTCCTTACAGCACCCCAGGGAAAACCAGACATTCCAGGGCTCCTGGTGTACAGGGGTGGGCATGTGACACAGTTCAGGCCAATGAAATGTAACCAGGAGTGATGAGTGGGGCTTCTGGAAAGGTCCTTAGAAGCCCTGCTCCTCTCTACCCCCCACCAAGGTTTATTTGGCCCAGTATGGGGACCCGCCCTGCTCTCTTGCCCCTCCCCTGGTGCTCAGCCAGCAGGAGGGAGGGGCCCTCTGGCAACCCCGGTGCTGTGAGGGCATCCTTCTCAGGATGGTGGAGCCGAGGAACTCAGCAGAGCCAAGCTCACCAGGCCTGCCTGCCAACCTCTGCACTTCTTCATGTGTGAGAAAAAATAAATCTTGATGTGATTAAAACACTGGAATTGGGCTTTTCTGTTTCACGCAGACTTACCAGTTCCTAAGCTATCGGCTCTCCCCCCACCACCACCTACCCCCGCGCCCGCCACAATCCGCTGAGGCCAGAGACACTGACACCCTCTGTCTCTCGGCTGCAGCACCCCCAACACTGCCGCTGACGAGGACAACCCATTACAGCATTGGGCCAGGGTACCTGCTGGCTGCGATTTGCAAACAATGGCCCCTTCCTCCTCCTCCTCACAGGGTTAAACTACAAAGGCATCCCAGTAACATACCCCCAAACACACACACACACACACACACACACACACACACACACACGGTGGTTCCCATGTGAGAAGCAGAACTTGCGACAGGGGTTCAGGCGTGCATTTTCTGAGATGGTGAGAGAATTAGGATGTGAGGCGGGAGAAGGCCCAGCACCGATGTTTCTCCTCAGCCAGGTCCACTGAGGGGCTCTGGACCATGCACCACATCTGGGCAAGCGGCAGCTTCAAGTCATTGGTCTCATGCTGCTTTGGGGGGGCTGCAGTATCGCCCCCCCACCCCGTACAGGAGGTGGGAGGCCGTAAGGCCAACACAGCAAGGTGGAGGGCGCTCCCATAAAGGGGCTCTGGGCTGGGCACCAACACCTCTCCTGCACTTGCACACACGCAAGCACACTCTTCCCTTTGGGTCGCCCTGGGTGTGTGCCTGGAAGAGTCCCGGGGATCTAGGAGGAAGGGGCCTCTGTGGGCAGCACTCAGCCAAACCAGCACTGTGTCAGCCCCCCTGGGACTGCTCCCAGCAGAGGCAGGGAGGTGGAGAGCATCATAAATGAGAGCAGTGGCCCCAGTCCCTGACCTTGGCCGGAGGGTGGAGGAAGAGTTGCCAGCGACCATTTGGAAAACTCTGACATTTTCCAGGCAGCAGGGAGAAGGAGAAAACAAGGTTAGCCGGCCCGGAAGCCATAGCCCAGCCTCCCTTAAACAGCACATCCTGGCCCCGAGATCGGGTTTTGACACCTGCTTCTGAAAGGCCAAGGTATCCAAGGCTTGGATAGCAGCCGGCATCCTTGGGCACAGGGTACAGGAAATGCTCGTCTTCATCCTAGGACAGGTTTCTCAACCTCCGTGCCTTTGACATTAGGGCTGGCTACCCAGGGGCTCGGCAGGAGGCTGTCAGCATCCGGGGCCTTGGCCTCCAGCCACTAGATGCCAGTAGCACCTCCTCCTCTGTGCAAAAACTAAAAGTGCCTCCAGGCACCGGGGGTTGGGGGCAAAAATCGCCACCCCCCAGTTGAGAACCACTGCCCTAGGCAGAAGGGACTGTCATACCCATTTCACAGAAGGGAAAGGGAGGTCCAGCAAGGGAGGCAAGGGGAGAAGGAACTGGCCTGAAATCACACTTCTAAGCCCGGGGGGAGGAGCTGAGTCCAGAGCCCAGCATTTAACGCAGGGCCACAGGGGGCAGGGGGGCATCTGCCCTGGGTGGGAGGGGTCCCTCACTGCTCCCGCTCCTGCCTGTTTTGCCCTCCATCCCTGGGCCCCACGCAGCCCCTACAGCGGGCTCCAGAGAAGGCAGAGCAAGGAGCCCTGGGGAGCTGGGCTTCATCCGAATAGCTCTGCTGTCAGGGGCAACGTCTCCCCACCCGCTCCTCTGTGGCAGCCTCACCTCACCCCTGCCCCCACCCGCCCCCTCTAAATAAGCAGGACTGCTGTGTTAGCATTTCCTGCCTCCCCTGCCATACGTCACAGTTATGAGGCACTTACGGGTGCCTGGGGAACAGCCTTCAGCATCGCCAGGCCAGCCTCGGTGGCAGGGCTCAGAGGGGGCTCACCCCATGCCTGCACCCCTGCCCTGGGCCCTGCACTTGTGGCTGGACCCGTCTCCCCCAGTCCCAGAGGGACCCCCGCACGTCCCAGTACATCTCGGACCGGAAGAGTTAAGGGCAAAGGCCCAGGGAAGGGAAGCTCTACTTACTTCTCTTTCATTTCTAAAACACAAATCATACTGTAGGGAAGTTAGAAAATATAAAAAAGCGAAGTAATAATAATTCCAAAAATTAAAATCACCCACAATCCTCCATTCGGAGCTAATAACAGTTAATATTTTCTGATATACATTTCTAGTACTTTTCCATAAAGCAAACCCACACAGTTTTGGCCAGCATTTGTCAAGCCCAGTAGTAAGCACTGGGGTCAGGCTCGACATCCTTATTTTGAGAATCCCAGCAATAAAGCTGGGCCATGGCTGTATCAGTAGAGCCACTTTACAGCTGACAACACCGAGCTTCAGGAAACGTCCTGGTTAGAGAGCTTAGGCACAGCACAAAACCCAACTCTGGGTGACTTAAGCAGAAAAGATTATTTGAAGTCACATGTCAGGGGAGCTAGATGTACAAAGCCAGGAAGGCAGTTTCCAGCCCACGGTGGCCAGAGGGACCCTCGCCCCAAGCCTGCCTCCTGCTGGGTCCTCACCAGGTGCCCACAGCCTAGTGTCCAGGATTTCGCCCTCCACCAAGGGAGATGGCCTCTCTTCCCCAACCAGAGGAGGGGCACAAAGAAACAATGACTATCCAGCTACGGAGAGGGTGGGCAAGCCTCCCAGAGTCACACAGCCAGGAAGAAGCAAGGTCTGGGATCCAAATCCAGTCTCTCTGGCACAGGACCAAGCTTTTAACACGGAGCTGCACTCTGCCACCTTTTCTCTCTATTTTGTTTTATTTTTTAAGGCAATAATGGCCTCATCTTATACGCACCCTTCTTTGTACCTTGCTTTATACAATTTAGCAATATGTTCTGAATATCGACGGGGGTCTTTTGCAATGAAAAAGAAGTGTAAAAGCACATCCTTTCATTCTTTGCTTCCACCTAGTACATTCTTCCTCACCCAGAACCCGTACTCTGGGGGCAAGAAGGCTCCAGCTACTTGTTATAAGAGCAACTCTCTGCCAGGCCCCATGGGCTCCTCCTACCTGACAGGACCTGGCCAGCCCCCCAGAGTCTCTGTGACTGTGTTCCTGGTGGCACAGAAGACAGTGCCGTCTTGCAAGAGTGGCCCAAGTCCAGAAGACCAGGTGGAAGTACCTGCAGCAGCAGGGCTCCCAATGACTTCTGGCCAGGCGACACTTCCTTGGCTGTCCAAGCAGGTGGCCCTGGGAACCCAGCCAGGAGAGGTGTGTCACTCAGCTCTCCTCCCGCCCTCAACATATAGTTGAGTACCTCTGGTGTCAGGCCCCAAGGCCCATGGAGGCAGGTGGACACCCTGGCCCCAGCCCCTGCCCCTGCCTCTGCCCCTGCCCCAACCCGGGCACAGAGAGCACCCATCCTCATCACTGCCATGTCCAAGGCCAAGGCACCGGGCACATAGAGGAAGCTCCCACTCAGGGGCCCCAGTGTCTGGTCCCTAAAACAGTGGAATGTGGGAGCCAATGGGGCAGGCAAGGGCAGGAAGGGATCTGGAGATAAAGATGGGGACACTCTCGCATCCTGATTTCACCGCAGGACCAAGTAAGTCTGGGATGAGCCTGGAACCTCTTGTATCACAAGGTAAGGGGGTCCAGAGAGGAGAGGCTGCATCCACGGGAATCACTGGGGTGTAACAAGGATAGTGACAGAGATGGAGTTTCACAGTTTTTTTTAAAGATTTTATTTATTTATTCATCAGAGAAACAGAGAGAGAGGCAGAGACACAGGCAGAGGGAGAAGCAGGTTCTCTGCAGGGAGCCCGATGTGAGACTTGATCCCCGGTCTCCAGGATCACACCCCGAGTTGAAGACAGGTCAACTGCAGAGCCACCCGGGTGCCCCACAGTTTTGTTTTCAAAGAAAAGGAAATCCTGAGGCCACGGTGATATTCAGAAACAGGAGTGAAGGGGGCAAACAGTGAGAACTCTTCATAGAATCGTAGGATGATGACACATTGAGGAGTCGGCCAGTGGAAAATCACCATTTCGCAGCCACCAGTGCAACAGCCGATTTGGGCAGAGTCATCTGTGGACGCTAAGGGCAGCGGCTGGAAAGTTCGTGAGCAGCATTTCAACCCCCAAACTGTGGGTTAACTACAAACAATGGAGCTGTCGGCACCACCTTTCCCAAATGACCAAACTCAGCATCACCAACAATGAAGCAAATGAACACTTTGGTGCCTCCAGGTCTGATGCCGCAGAAGGGACACGCCACCACCTCCACTCTTGCCAGAAATAGTTAACCTGACTCTAATCACAAGGAAACAATCTGACAAATCCAGATTATGGGGCATTCTATAAGATTCCTGGCCTTTACTTTTCAAAAACGTCTATATTGGGGCGCCTGGGTGGCTCAGTTGGTGAAGCGTCTGCTTCTGGCTCAGGTTATGATCCTGGGGTCCCGGGATCGACTCCCACATTGGGCTCCCTGCTCAGAGGGGAGTCTGCTTCTCCCTCTCCCTCTGCCGCTCCCTACTGCTTGTTCTCTCTCTCTCTCAAATAAATTAATAAAAATCTTAAAATAAAAAAAGTGCAGATCATGGCAGACTGACACAAAATACAATTTTAAAAGGACTGGAATATTTTACACACAGGAGGTAGAAGAGACAGGGCAACTAAATGCAATATGTAATCCTTGATTGGACCCAGAATTAACATCTTAAAAAAAATACAGTAATGAAGGACGTTTTAGGATAATTGTTGAAATTTGAACACAAACTAGATAATTCTGTCAGTTTTCAATAACAGTATTACTATTATGTTTTATTCCTTGGAAATATGTTCTCTGGTATGTTCTCTGGTATTTAGGAGTGAGGGATCATGATATCACAATACACTTTGAAACTGTTCAGTGAGAACCAAAAGCATAAAGGGATGAATGGAGCAAGAAAGACAATGTAACATGGTGAGGTGTTAAGAACTGGTGAATCCAGGTACTTTAGGTCTTTATGAATTTAGGTCTCTTCACTGCACTATTTTAACTTTACATTAAAAAATTTCAAAACAAAAAGTTGGATGAAAACAGTAAGAGATTTAAAATAAACTCATTAATAATAGCGTTATTTGGCTGTATTTATGAGGAGCAGGGACTATACAATTGGATCCTTTCCTCTTGTCATACATAAAAATAAATTCAAGAGGTTAAAGGCAAAGTAATGCTTTGAAACCTTTAGAAGATGGATAAATTCAACCCCATTACAATAAAAATCTTCTCTACCATTAAAGCCCCCGGGAAAAAAATGCACAAGTCATGACTGAGACAAGATCTTGGAAATGCATGAAAGAGATAAAGGATTAATGTTAAAAATATATTAAGAATTTCTAAAAAAAAAAATCAGGGATGAAGACAGCTCAAGGCAACGATGAGTGAAGGATGAGAGCCAGCAAATCCTGGAGGAGGGAACCCAAATTGTCAACAAACCTAAGAGAAGATCAATCCAGTGGGAATCTGGGAAATACAAATTTTACCTGCATCAGATTGGCCAAGAAGCTTTTTGAAAAGTCTGGTAACACCTTGCGTTCGTGAGGACGTGAGGCGATGAGATTTCACATGGGCTGCTGGTGGGGAAATAAATATATGATATATAAATATATGATAAATATATGATCTCGTATAATGTGCCTCTGCCTGGTGACTCCACTCCTAGGTATACATTCTAGAGAAAACCCCACATGAGGAACAAGAGTATCCATACAAGAGTGATCCCTGAAGTATAGAACAGTGAGTGATATACAGGAACAGTCCAGATGCCTCTCCCCAAGAGGCTAGATGCGGGGGCATCCTGTGCTGAGGTAGCATCCAGAAGTGGCAGGGGATGACTGGGAGAGGGTCCCGCAGCTGCAGCATTGCTGGCGTTTGGGACCGGATCGTTGTGCAGCGGGGGGCCGTCCTTGTGCACCATGCCATGTTATGCAGCACCCCTGGCTTGTGATCGATGCTAGTAGCACCCACCCCCAAATTGCAACAACTGCCCCCCTCACTTGAGAACCACTAAATCAGAGCTATATGCCTCACCACGGGTTGTTCTTAAAATACAATGTTGAGCAGCAAATTCAAATCACAGGAGAGATGTAGTTAGTATCACATCCTCCATAAAAAGGCTAAAACATACAAAACGATTGCATCAGTTTGCCTAGAGTCCCGACTAGAGCCAGAGTGGGGCCAGAAGCCCCCCTGGTGGCACACGTTTGTGCCGTTTAAAGAAGTCAGCGCCTAAAGTTTATAGATTTTGTTTTTTTTTTTTTTTTTTTTTGCGCATGTTGGCGCATCTTCCCTGATGAAGCAATGCATCCAGTGCCAGCAGCAACGGCGCTAGATGCCTTTCTTTTGTCTCCCTCTGCCCCTCCTCCCCTGGGACTTGTGGGGACACTGGCAGAGGCCATCAGGGGCCCCAGGTCTAACTGACCTTGAGAGCAGCCAATGTAGATGGACAAAATTCACACCTTTTGACCAAGACCGCAGAACAAATTACATTTATCGTGGCGCACAACCGCGCGGGGGGTGTATCCGAAGGAAAATCTGCTCCCCTACCTGCCACCTCCTTTCAGCTCTGCCCTGCTCTTTGCCTCTTGCTCTTTGTACGTGGAGGCTGCAGGGCGGCAGCGCTGTTTGCTGTCACCATGGCCCACCTGGAACTGAGCAGGGGTGCAGATCCCCAGGCAGGTCCCCTCCATGTGCCCAGGGAGCTGGGGGCAGGCCAACAGCGCCCTGAGTTCCAGCACCGGCACACTTGGCCTGCACACCTGGCACTGTGGGGACCACCGGCATCCCTGGTGCAGCATCCAGCTGATGTGGACCCTGGGCAGCAAGGGAGGCTCGTGTCCCCTGCCGCGCAGCTGCCCCCCACCCAGCCATTCATCCTGTGAGCCCCTGCTGCACCCCTAGAACTGGAGGTCCTGAGAGGGAAGGCCAGGGGGCCTGGTGGCTGAGGCCGCAGGGGAGCCCAGGAGCCGGGGGGATGATGAGCACCTGCGCAGGGCGGCCACAGCCCAGGAGCCCACCGCGGGCAAGTGGATCATCAGGCAGGAGAAAGATTTGCTAACACAGCCTTTCTTTAGGTGCCAGGGCAACACTATTTGTAAAAGAGAACGACCAAAGGAACTGGTGTTTCCTTTAAAATACAATTATTTTTATTACAAAAATAATTCATGCTCACTGGACAACAAAGGGAAAAATGAAAAAAAGTATACAAAATAAACTTGCATTTACTCCCTGGAATAGTCAGGGCATGGAGGATTTCTCAGGCTTTGGAACTATCCTGGAGCTTGCTGCTCCTATGGGTGTCCTATGGGTGTCATCACAGGGCCATCCAGAACCATGGAAATCAGCGAGTGGACCCTAATGTAAATCATGGACTTTTGGTGATACCAACCTATTCAGTGTAGGCTCATGGACTGCAACAAATGTCTACACCCGGGACAGGGGTGTCGGCAGTTGGGGAGGCTGTGGATGAGTGTAGGGAGGAGGGTCTTTGGAGACTCTCTGTACCTTCCTCTCCTTTTGTGAACCTAAATGCTCTAAGAAATAAAAACTATTTTTAAAAACCCAACTATCTAACCCTTGTTAAACATGTTGGCAAATGTTCTTTTAGGTATTTTTTTTAAAGATTTTATTTATTTATTTGAGAGAGAGAATGAGTGAGCATGAGCAGGGGGAGGGGGGCAGGGGAGAAGCAGATTCCCCACACTGAGCAGGGAGCCCAACTTGGGGCTCAATCCCAGGACCCCAAGATCATTACCTGAGCTAAAGGTCGATGCTTAACCCATTGAGCCACCCAGGCTCCCCTAGGATTTTTTTTTATGACAAAAATCTGTGTGTTGTATGTACACACACACACACACACACACACACACCAAAAATATGACCACACCTTACCACAATATTGTGAACCTTTTCCAGGTCAATAAAAATAATTGAAAACTATATTGGGGGTCTGTCACTGTGCCCCAGAGAGGTACCATCATTCACCACTCCACTGCTGTTAGTTATAATGGCACACCAGGCAGTTGTAATGTGGCTGGTGCTGCAGGACCAGTCCCCATGCCCCATGAGACCTGGGAGGAGAGTGCCAGATATGAGGGTTCCAACCAAGGCATTTGAGTTGCTTTAAAACCTTCAAGGCCTCCCTATTGCCCTTTGGGTAACACCTGGGTGCTCACCAGCCAAAAAAGAACCTGCAGGAGCTGGCCTTCCTTAGCCAGTCCCCCCCGCCTCACTGCTGGCTCCTGCCGCTGGGTTCTCAGACCCAACCATGCTCTTCTTTCACTGGGGCTTCCCGCCTTTGTCTGCAATGCCAACTTCTACTCTACCTGTCACCTGTCAGTCAGCCTTCTCGCCTCCTCAGGTATGCAGCAGAACACTATCTCATTCTTCTTTCTATCTCATTCTTCATGGCATTCTGTGGGTCAGAAATTCTAATGCAGCTTAGCTTGGTGCTTCTGCTTCAGGGACTTTCTTGAGGCGGCAGTTGGGGTGTCAGCTAGGGCTGTACCATCTGAAGGCCTGACTGGGGCTGGAGGGTCCACTTCCAAGATGGCGCCCTCACCGCCCATGTTGACGCTGCTGGCTGTTGGCACAAGGCGGTTCCTCTGCACAAGGACCTCTCCCATGGAGATTCTTCAGTGTTCTCACAGCAAGGCAGCTGGCTTCCCCCACAGCAGGAGGTCTGAGAGAGGGAGAGAGAGAGAGAGAGAGGCTCGTACCTCTGCAGTCACACGTTTCCACAATGTCCAGCTGCGTCTCAGTACCAGAGGGGACTACCCACTCTGCTACTGGGAGGGACCAGAGGGTTCTAGTGACTGAGAGTTCAGTTAAGCAGAACCACTGTAAAGAATCAACGTCAGGTATTATCTCCTGGACTTGGCCTTATGCAGTTAGGAGCTGGTTGAACCATCCCAGTGAGACGGTTGTCCTCACGCCTCCTGCTAGAGCTTAAAGTCTACAGGCGGGCAGTCAGGGAAGGAAGGCGGACGTGAAGTGGGAAAGGAAAGGCAAGCTGCAATCTGCGAGGTGGACTGGAGCCTGCGTCGGTCTGCCCACTGTTTTGGAGACAGGGCGTCCCCCAGCAGAAGCTGGGGCCAAACAGCCACCTGGCCCAGGTAGTGGACAAGCTCAACGACCGTTGCAGGCCCCATGCCAATGAGCCAGCGGTGACAAGAGGCACGAGTTCCGACAGGGCCTCTGGCCTGTCCCAGCCTTCAGAGCCTGTGATGGTAGGGCTGCTGCTTTCCTGGCCTCACACGGTGTCCCCCTGCAGCCCCTCCTAAAGCAAACCTGCAGGGAATTCAGCCTGCCCAAGCTGATGACGTACAAACGTACAAACGGCCACGGCCACGGAAGGAATGTTCGTGTCTCCTCCTCCCCCACTCTGCCCCCCAAGGTGATGGGATCAGGAGGTGGTGCCTTTGGCAGGTGATTAGGTCACACAGTAGGAGCTCACAAGTGGCATTAGTGCCCTTACAAAAGAGGCAAAAGAGGCCCTGGAGAGCTTCCTTTTTTTTTTTTAATTGGAGTTCAATTTGCCAACACATAGCATAACACCCAGTGCTCCCTTGCGCCTCCTGAGGACACAGCAAGGCCAAGGCCATCACCAGACACTGTCCGCTGGTGCCGTGATCTTGGACTCCCAGCCTCTGCAGCTGAGAAATACATGTGGTTTATAAGGCATCTGATCTCTGGTAACTTGTTATGGCAGCCCAAATGGGCTAGGACAGAAATCCATCACCCTCTTGGGCTTTCTCCCCAGAACCTCATGGATCAGGGCCTAGAATTTTGGAACTTACTTATGAAAAGAATCAGAAAAAAGAACTCAAACGCCAATCTCCACTTTGGGAAAGAAAGCAAAGCCCACGGAGGCTGCTAGCTGTAGGAAGCTGGCGGCCAGGACAGAGCTAAGGTGGACCTGCCTCCCCGCAGCTAACACCAAGTCTCTCTGAGGCCTGTTGTGTGTACACAGGCCTGGGCTGGCATTTGGTCCTGCTGGCACCTTCTGTTGGGCTTGTAAACAAGCGCTGGTCACCAGAACTAGAGCTGTGCTGGTCCCTGGCTCTCTTGCCCCGGGCAACTCATTCCATCCATAGGAGCTTGAACTGGAAAACCTCCAGCAACAAGGTGGTCTGGACATCAGTGCTTGGAGGGAAGGCTCCAGGATCACGTGCGGCAGGGACACGGGCCTCGAGGACCCTGCTGTGTATGGTCTTGATTCAGCCTTCCTTGCTTACACAACCACAAGGGCTCCCTGGGGGGCGAGCACAGGCTGGTCGCCTTTTTGAGGACTCTGGCCACACGGACTCGCTGTGGATCTCCTCCCTTCTGATGGCACCAGGAGTCACCCGAGAGGTTTCCAGTTCTCTCCGCCTCCTGCTGTCCTTGGGGACCTCCTGAACACGCAAGCGAAGATGTCCAGATACCCTGTCCAGGGCTCCTGGGGGAGATGATGCGTTGAGGAAGCAGACAGGACCCCCATGGGCCTTCGGGCTACTCCTCTCTCTTCCCGAGCCCTAGGAGCCAGGCCTCAAGGCTGGCTGCTCAATGGAATTATCTGAGTGAGTTTAAGATAGTTTATAAAAAAGAATGAAAGAAAAAAAAAAAAAAAGGCAGCAAGCGCTGGGCTCTAAACCCATGACATCAGAAATTCTTGGGTAGAGCCCAGGAGAATTTTTCAAAAGCTCCCCAGGAGACTCGGAAGTGCGTCCCCAGGTTGAAAACTGCACATTAACACTTCTTGCAGGAATGTGTCTGAAATACAAAGGCCATCGCGTCAGCCAACGCAGCCGAGCTGGAGTGCCGGGCAGCAAGGCACACGGGGACTGCCTTGCGGGACTCCAGACACCCCATCTGTCTGTGGACACCGTGTATGCCACTTGATGTGGCCAATGCCTCCATAACAGTAGGACTGGGCGACAATAACTCAGGTCCCTTAAGGGTGATGGAGGGGTCCCTTGTGCACAGAAAGTGCTGCTGTGGCTCTGCACAACATGTAAATTCTATGTTAGCTGAAGCAAAATTTTGGTTTCCTCCCTGAATTATTTATTCCTCAAACAATGAATGGCGAAACCTGGGAGGTGGTGGGGACTGCGTGGGTGAGCTGAGCAGGAGGGACTTTAAAAATCACCACTACAGATGCTGCAGTAATGAATTCTGCAGACAAAATGGCCATCAGGACCCTGGTTTCTCACCAGGTCATTTGGCTAATTTAGGATGCCCCCCTTTCCCCCATCCGTCTTTTGGCCCTCTCCGGGACCTGTGTGCGCGACTCTGGAATGAGCAGGTGCCATCCCACAGGAGCGCGGTAGTCCCATGCCACGCTCTGGAGCTACTGCTCATAAGCAGTGTGGCCCACTTGTGGCCATCACCCTCCCCAGCCTCTGCCTAAAGGTGAGCAGGCTTCTGGGTCAGGGCCAAGTCTCCACACAGGACTGGCCACCACAGCTGTTGTGACACACCTTGTGACATCATGGAGCAGGTTTCACAGGAGGCCAGGAGGGGGCACTGGAGAAGAGACTTGAATAAAGCCAATCCGGGCCTCCAGCTTTTTGTAGAGGACACACCAACAGCAGGCTGAGTGCACCAGGAGCACACTGCCCCTGAACCCCACCTAACTCAGGTCAGTTTTCCAGTGTCCACTTTTAATTTCACCAGTTTCTCTTAAGTGGAGGTTTTTAAAGAGGTTTTAAAGAGGGCTACTGTTTACCAAATCCCAGCCGTGAACCAAAAACGTAGAGTCAAAGCTGCAGCAAAGAATTATCTACACAACTACTTTTAGAAAATAGTACATTTTTGTTATAAAATCCATTTACAGGAGGTTATTCACATGTACTTATCAAATTTGCTCCTGGAAATATATGAAAACAGAACCATGCATATAAATCCAAGGAAAATTATACACAGAGAAGCAAAACAAGTTTTTAAGCAGAATATATTCAGGTCGAAAAGAACAGAAACTGAAGACAGGACACTTCCTTGTAACGCCGTGGCTAGGACGAAGCAAACAGCTGTACTCTTCACTCTGTGAGAAGATTAACTACCAATCAACAACACAGCTATGACAGCCACATCAAGAAAGGCCATGTTGCATGTAGGAAATGTTTTATGCCAACAGTTTTTTTTTTTTTTTTACCAACTGGAATAACAAACGGTTTCAAATGCAGTGTCAGATAGGATGTGTTTGCAGGGAAGAGGCTGCCAGGACACCGGCTGCAGATGCTCCCCTGCTCAGGCAAGGAGAGTGTGGAGCCAGCCCATGGACACGGTGTGGTGAGAAGAGGGATCATGCTCAACAGGAAGGGGGAAGGAATGTGGCCCAGGTGTGGCAGCAAAGTCTTCAGGCTGGGAACCTTTCTTTCTTACTTCCCGGGCTGCACCAGCAGAGGGGGAACCTTCCTGACCCCAACTGTGGCTGTCACGCCTCCTTTCTCAGCCTAAAGAGTTGTAGACCTTTTAAATTGCTACCAAGAATCTGCTCAATCAAGCACTTTGCCAAGAGAGTAATAGGAGGTCAACTCAACGTTACAGTGACATTTCTTGCCAAAGGCACAAGCAGGAAGCTTACAGAGCCCTGGACCTGGACAGGGTGCGGCTCGTCCTGCACTTTCTTACACTGTGTAGCCAAGGACCAGCACTCTACAAACAGGGAGCAGGTACTCCCTGAGGGCCAAGAGCTTCCGCTCCACGTCAACAGACGTCTGGACCCCAGTGGGGGTAAGATGTGGGTAATGAAGAAGCAGAATGTTTGAACTTTTGGCAAACATTGTTTTAATGCTTTTAACAATCGGCTTGAGTAGAATTTCTGACACAAAGCCCTCTTTGCTTAAAGAACAGGTGGCAAAAGTTTGAATGGTGTGCACTAACCTTCAGGGGTCTGTTTCCCTCCTCAAATTAGCTAATGGGCTGCATGGCATTCCCCACCAACCACTAGTTCTGACAAGTGGCAAATATCGCTACCATATATTCTTATGTCTGTTTGGAAAACTGGACTTTGCAATGAGAGAGCCTCCCCTTGTGCAGGTACTCCAACATCAACTCACCATGGCACCCTGTTCCAGAGCACAACCCTCTCTAACCAGGTGACCCTACAACAGTGGTGTCTTTTCATCAGTTAACAGTCTCCAAAGATCACAGGAAACCTGTCAACTCTCTTCTTCTGGAGTCCCAACTTCAAGTATCTGCCCTTCCCTTCACCTTTCTCTTTTAAAAAGGTGTTTCTCCCCTGCCTCCAGTATTCTATCTGGCCTACCCTCCTGGATCCCAAGCTGCCGGGTCGGTGAGTGGAGTCCCCTGGGGAGAGGTCTAACATGAAGCTCCCCAGGCTCCCCCACAGAATGGACTGGATTCTCCAGGCAGCAGCAAGCTTGTGCACACAAGCATTGGGTTCTTCCAGGGCTGACCCAGCACCCGGTAACCACGGGACCCATAACCCACCAGTTACAGGACACTCACTATATGCTGGGGGCATCTGAGTGATGTGTCAAGAATTATTCTTTCATTTTGTATTTGTCTATTCCAAGAAGAGTAAGAATTTTAGCTAGAAATTCTAAGAATTTCTGAATTCTAAAATTCTAAGAATTTTAGCTAGAAAACTATGTGCTTCTGAAATAGGTGGATGGACTTATCAGAGAAATGAAACATCTTGTGCCAAGGAAACTCAGCTGCAAATTTCCAACAACAGCAGAACTTTACCTAACATGACTCTGCTTCCCAAAGTTTCCCCCAGGAGACTCCACTTGTTTTCTTAAAAAGAACCAGAGCCACCTGACCCACCAGCATTAACTCCGCTGCTTCCAGATGACCTGGGCTTCTGAAGAGGTCTGTCCTGCCCTGACAGTGTCTGAAAGGGCCTGCCCTGCCCTCCTCTTTTTTTTTTTTTAAATATACAGTTTGTTCTGTTGAAAATGATTTAACATTTTAAGCAGGGGAAAGAAAAGTGGTCTACTAGGTTAAATTTTAAAACAATTTTGTTATTTGCTATACAAATATACATTTCAACTTTTACAACATCCACTCCAGTCTGAGCCCTTATCTTAGAAGGACAAGAGACCAACATCTCAAGTCTCCCACTTTATGGACATTACAACACACAGAGGCCCTCGAAAGCTTTTACAACTGACAGAAACTATGGAAGATGACCAAGAGGCACAGGTGTTAGGATACATTTTCCATTTTTCCAACAGCACACCAACTCCTTTAAGGAAAACAAAATAATCTTATGTGAACAGTCCCGTTCACTGGTCACCTAAGTCTGCATGCTGCTGTGGCTGCAGCCCGTGTCACCAGGCTGTACTATAAAAGCTTTCTTTTCTTAGAGCCACTGTCATCCTTCTCGAGCCCTCTCCTGTCCCAGTCCAGGTTCCTCCTCGAGTGCTTGCTGTTGGGGCTCCAGCTCTCCTGGTCCCCTTCACTGAAGGCCCTGCTCTCTCTTCTGTGGCTCAGCCCTGCTTCCCAGTCACCTTTCCTCTTACTTGTGGGAACATCTGTGCCCGCCGCTGGAGGCTCGCCCTGCACGTGAGGTCTGTGGTTGTTTGGCGTGGCTCCTTGGGTGGTGGCCTGGGGCACACCCCCTGGGTCCTGGTGACTCATGGGGAAGCCTGGCTCTCCTGAGGGAGGTGTTGCTCCAAGATGCTGGGGGCTCAGGGGCTGCGGCTCCCGCAGGCACGTCCCTCTGGCCTCGGGGTCCATGCCCAACCTCCGAAGCAGTCGTGGGTCCCGCAGTCGGTCCTGAATGGGAGGCCTTTCGGGGTCCTTTGTAGTGACAGTCCCAGCAGATTCCTTGGAGTCAGATGCCGTGTGATACAGGGAAGACGTGAAAGAGGTCTTGGCAAACTCACTGTCTAGCTTGCCGCTGAGCAAGCCATCCTGGGGTCTGGATGCCTCCGGGGCTATGGCAGGAGGGTGAGTCAGACTTCTCTGCAGCACAGGCTTCAGCTTCAGAATCTTCGCCGCATCGTGCCTATAGTTCTTGTCACAGGTCTTGATGATGGCGCCCCGCTTCTGTGCATCCTGAATCAGGTGATTCCAGTGCTGATTTTCCTTGAAATAGAAAAAAGAGAAATAATTACACACCAAAGACACTCACATGCTTGGGAAGCATGAAGTTTGTTTTCATTCCTGAGTAACAAGAAATATACTTCATGAATAGATTCTCAAGAATCCATTAAAGGAAAAATAAGTCCAAGTACAGAGCGATGAAGCCACGTTAGCAGGAAAGAGCACCAGTCATCACCTTTAAGAAAAAACTTGCACCATTTTACTTTATGACTCATGCCATGTGGTAACCAACCAGCAGTTCTGCAGACTGTAGGGGCTGCCAGCAGACACAAGCAGCTATTTAAATTTCAACTACTGGGACGCCTGGATAACTCAGTGGTTGAGTGTCTACCTTCGGCTCAGGTTGTGATCCCGGGGTCCTGGGATCAAGGCCCACCATCTGGTTCCACATGGTGAGCCTGCTTCTCCCTCTGCTTGTATCTCTGCCTCTCTCTGTGTCTCTCATGAATAAATGAAATCTTTTAAAAAATATTTTTTAATCAAGTATATTTGCTGCATGTCCTTGGTCAACTCGTCCTCTCTGAGCCGGTTTCCTAATCTGTAAAATGGGCATGTCTTATTTAACTGATGCTAAAATACACGTTGTTTTCACATTTTATCATTTCTTAGTTTGGGTTACCTCCTGGCCAGGTGGTAGTTTCCAAGGACCTAATCCTGAAGAATTCATGGCTAGCCAACCACAAGTCCCTGACTTTTAATCAATAAACCATTTAAAGAAAGAATGAGGGCAGTCCGGGTGGCTCAGCGGTTTAGCACCACCTTCAGCCCAGGGCGTGATCCTGGAGTCCCAGGATCGAGTCTCACATCGGGCTCCCTGTGTGGAACCTGCTTCTCCCTCTGCCTGTGTCTCTGCCTCTCTCTCTCCTCTCTGTGTATTCTCATGAATAAATAAATCAGAAAGAAAAGAAAAGAAAAGAAAAGAAAAGAAAAGAAAAGAAAAGAAAAGAAAAGAAAAGAAAAGAGAAAAGAAAAAAGAAAAGAAGTCCCAGCTCTTGCATGAAAACTTATCCACTGATACCTTCTGATAAGAAAGTACAAGTGCGGGCAGCCCCGGTGGCGCAGCGGTTTAGCGCCGCCTGCAGCCCGGGGTGTGATCCTGGAGACCCGGGATCGAGTCCCACGTCAGGCTTTCTGCATGGAGCCTGCTTCTCCCTTTGCCTGTGTCTCTGCTTCTCTCTCGCTCTCTCTGAATAAATAAATCTTTTTAAAAAAAAAGAAGAAAAAGAAAGTACGAGTGCTAACACTTGGGAGAATGGAGACCAGGAGTTGGAAGAGAATCCTAAAGACCATGGCAAGGCACCCTTAGGAAGTGCGGAGTCCCCAACCCTCTTGACCACACAGAGGGGACAGTCTGTGCAGGAACAAGCCCACACGTGATTGTGACCTGGGAACTGATCCTGTAGTGCAAGACTCGGGAAGTGACATCCTTTCAGAAAGCCTATTTTTTTGTATTTTCTCTTTTATGAATGAACAAGGATGAGAGGATAAAAGTCTGTCTTGTTGAAACAAATCTAAAAGAATTCTTTTAATACAAAAACTCTAAGTGAAGATAAAGTGTCACAGTTTAATAGTAGTCCATGAAAATCATGATTCTTATCATAATGGCTTCTAGAATCTGACGAGCTGAGATTCTGTGAGGGCTAAAGGAAGTCTTGTACACACTCACGTGTATGGGACCAGCGTGCACTGGGCAGGCCCCAGGGCTCAAAGCCCTTCCTCACTTTGGAGCACTAGTCTAGAGATCCTCACCCTGAGTCTGAAACACAGATAGGACATAAAGCAGAGGGCCCTATTTTTTGCCAAGTTGACAACACCTCAACTTGGTATTTAATCTGATCCTAGGATCACAAAAACAGTTTTGAGAAGGGGCAACTCCTCTTGATTTCTCAAAGCAAACCAAGTGCTTTCCCTGTTGATTCTACTTCCATAAGGGAAACCATACTACTTTTAAAAATAAATAAATAAATAAATAAATAAAATAAATAAATAAATAATAAATAAATAAATAAGAAAGCTCCAAGGACCACAGAAGTCAGTTGGAAAGACCAGGTAGTAAATTGAAAGTTTTCCTTTTCTACTTCTTCTGTGTCCTTCTTCACCAGTGGCTCCTGTGAAGACACCCCAGCTCCCTGCATGCTCTTGGGACTCTCCCGCCCGACTCCATCCTTCATGGTCCCAGCTCGTCCACCCCAATGCTGACCACTCCAGGCACATGCAGAAGAGCCGAAGAGAGGGGGCAGTCAAGAGAGGGGTGCTTATGAAGGCTCCTTCAATCAGGGTGTCACTAGGAGACATGCAGCTCTAACATTTTACCTTTCAGGTTAAAACATTACCAAAACTCAACTGTGTAAAAATAATAATTCTTATAGATTAACCAGTTGATAAGAAATCATTTTTTAACACTTAGATCCTTATGATCCCAGGAAAAACAATTCTATAAAAAGTCTATTCTTTTGAGGTAAGTATAGGTTCATAGGAAGCTGTAGAAAAAGCAGAGAAGTTCTGTGTACTGTTCACAAAGCTTCCCCAAAATACTTATAAAATAAAAATATATATTTTTTTAACTTTCAATTTGTATATAAATTTTTGTGGTAGAGAAAGGTAATATATATAGTGAGATTTCAGGAAGGCTTTTAAATATGTATCTTCCTGAATTTTATCCCAAGCAAGTACAAATGGAAATTCAATTTCAAAGAACAAAATGACTCATATTGCTATCTGTCCCACTGGATTTAAGATTGAGGTAAATGATTTATCTGTAATAATTTTAGTTTTATTTTACATCAACATTTATAATACATTCAAAACAAAATCTTTAGCAATACTTCAACTTACAATAATAAATTTTCAGTATCAACTTAAAAATAGGCGGTATGGGGGCAGCCCCGGTGGCTCAGTGGTTTAGCGCCTGCCTTTGGCCCAGGGTGCAATCCTGGAGACCCGGGATCGAATCCCAGGTCGGGCTCCCGGTGCATGGAACCTGCTTCTCCCTCTGCCTGTGTCTCTGCCTCTCTCTCTCTCTCACTGTGTGCCTATCATAAAAAAAAAAAAAAAAAAAAAAAAGAACTAAATGAGAAAGACTGTATTTGAATGCCCTCTGGTGGTACTAACCAGGAAATAAGGGGAAAAGTGAAAAAAATCTCATGTGCTAGCTTCCTGTCCTAAGATAAACCAATGGTTTTGCGAAATACAGAAATTAGAAGAATTCAGGGTCCTGACCCCTAATGAGGCAAGCAGCAAACATCTGCTTTAAGAGCTGTGATGCCAGTGAATGAGGCCACACTCTCTCTTACTGGTGGAAACTTGCCATCTATGCTAGAGGAGCTCTGACACGGCTTCCCTCCTGCCAACTGACACAGAGCAAACAGTACTGCTTTAAGTGCCCAAACAGAAAAGAAGATCCAAGCTTCCTCTTGCAAACTCCCTCTACTGGCATTAAGCTGGGCCACATAGCTGAGTGCTAAGAGCCAACAATTGGTCTAGTACTTTACATGCATGGTTTATTTATCTCAATAATTCTATGATGGAGACATAAAAAAAAAAAAGTCATCTTGAGAACCTGTTGTGGATACTTGGCCTTGGATGGGAAAAGGGTTACAGGTTTACACGTGTAAAAGCTCCCAGGCAGGCACTGCTGAGAGACAGGACAACCAAGGGGAACAAAGTTCATGATTTTGTAATCCTGTAATCAATTCCATTTTGATGGAAAATAAAAACATAAACCCAGCATCAGTAACAATGGGCAAACTTTGGAGTACTCTGATCCCGAGAATGCACCTACCATCAGGGTCCTTAAATGTCCGAGGATGAAGAGACTGTACTTGGCTCGTGTGATGGTGACATTCAGTCTCTGCAAACTTGCCAGAAATCTAAGCAAAAAAAAAAAAAAAAAAAAAAAAAAAGTTCCTTCTTTCTGCAGAATGACTTAATATATTAAGTGCAGGTGAGACCCAGACACTACTTCAGACAGATTTCCTTGGCTCCTTCTCCTTCTTTAACGGTACATCATTGTCTCCCTCTTTCCAACAGAGTTCCCAGCACAAAAAAGCAATTCCCATTAAAAACAGCAAACAAAAGGCCTGGAGCTTTCCTTCAAAGTGATGCACCTGTCCGTCAATTTCCTATTCTGACTTGGATGAGATGCTGGGAATTTTAACACTGTCATTCTTAAGCTTTACAAACATCCTAAAAATATGTTCCTAGATCAGTTACTCTTAATTGAAATATATTTGAGGATCAGAAAAAGGTTGTGGGGCCGGAGCAGAAACAGAAAAATGCACCAACAGATCTGAGGAGAGCTCAGAAATAACAGAACTGCTGTATGGAAAAAGTAACTTTTCCAATCCACAGGACGCTCCAGAGATCCCACGCCTCCATTGGTCTATGCAGACTTGCTCCAAACAGGGCAGAGGTAACTCACAGAACTATTTTCTTTAAGAGCAAGTAAACATACTTAAAACCTGTAAATTTTACCTGCTGCTCAGCAGCAGTAAAAGACAGCTCACGCAAGAGTCTCAGGGTTCCGAGACTCAGGGGGTATTTCTGCCATTCATTATAGTGTTCTTGGCATCATTAGTGAGTAAACTGACAGTAGTTATTAAGGTTTACAAACTTAGCCAAAGCACAAAAACACAGAGAAGATGAAAAGCCACTCTGTGACAGATCATGGAGAGAACAGGCCCCCTGCAAACTGCCCCTGAGCCAGGGGTCAGGTCACTCAGAAGTAAAAGAACGGACTGTCCCTGGATGCAGGTTACATACCAGGTCCCAGAGAAACAGATCTGACAGGGCATCAACTTCACAAATGAAAAAGGAGACTCTCATGGTGTTATCCAAGTTTTTATAAAGGAAAATATAACAAATCGTGGTATTCTCCAACAGTGATCAAAAACAGATCTGACTCGAGATTACAGACAAGTAAAAAGCCAATGACACTCACCCAATTGAGCCCTGCATGGCATTTGCTCTGACACATGTAACAATAACACAATCCTTCTGCCGGCCCTGGAACCCATCCACGGTATCTACTTCTGCTGGCCTATTTACAAAAGACAAATATGCTTATTGGAATAAGTTAATTATTAAATATGCAGATTTATATAGTAGCACTTTTCAGTTTTTCATGGTATCTTTTATCAACATACAATTCATGTAACAAAATTCACCACTTTCAAGTACAGCATTCCATGGTTTTTAGTATATTCACTATGTTGTATAACCATCACCACTATGTACTTCAACATTTCCTTCACTTGTGCCTATTAGCAGTTAATCTCGATTCTTCCCTCTCTCCAGGCCAGGCAACCACGCATCAATCTACTTTCTGTCTGGAAATTTCATATAAATGGAATCATAACATGTAGGCCTTTCCTGCTTGGCTTCTTTCACCTAGAACATATTCACGGTCCATCCCTGCCATAGCGTGTAACAGCACTGCATCCCCTCTAGCACTGAATATTTGTAGATTCCCCATGACTTATTTATCCATTTACAACTGACGGACATCTGGGTTGTTTCCCCCTTTTGTCCATTATGGACAATGTTGCCATGAATGTTTACTACATGCTTTCGTGCTAACATTTTTTTCAGTTCTTTCAGGTATGAATCTAGGAGCGAAACTGCTGGGTTGTATGGGAATTCTATGCTTCACTTTTTTTTTTGAGAGAGAGAGAGAAAAAGAGAGAGTGCCCGCGTGAGCTCCTGCACATGAATGGTAGGAGAGGCAGAGGGAGAGACTCTCATAAAGGCTCCATGTCCAGCATGGAACCCAACTTGAGGCTCGATCCCACAACCCTGAGATCACCACCCAAGCTGAAATCAAGAGGACAAGTAACCGACAGAGCCACTCAGCCCCTATGTTTCACTTTTTGAGGAACTGCCAAACTGTTCTCCACAGTGATCTGCCATTTTACATTCTCACCAGGAGTCTGTTAGGGTTCCAACTTCCCAACATCCTTGCCCAAACTTGTTATTGTTAATGTTTTCTAGTCATTTAGGTGGGTGAAATGGGACCCTACTGTGGTTTTCATTTGCCTCTCCCTAATGACAAATGATGTGGAATGTCTTTTCATGTACTTGACCGTTTTGTTTACAACCTTTTAAGAAATGATACTCAAATCATTTGCCTATTAAAATTATTCAACTTTTTATTATTGAGTTGAGTTCTTTATATGATCCAGAGGACTCATCAGATACATGATTTGCAGGTACAGATTTTCCCGGACTTGGGATGGGGTTATATTCCAATAACCCATCAGAAGTGAAAAATATCCTAAGTCAAAAATGTAATTTACTACACTTAACCCACTGATAAACACTGTAGTTTAGCTTGGCCTACTTCCCAACAGGCTCTGAACACTTCTATCAGCCTACAGTTGGGCAGAATAATCTAATACAAAACCCCTTATAATAAAGCGATGGCCACTTCATAGAATTTATTTACTACACTGGAAGAGGTACAGAATGGTTGTCATCCTGGTCGTTTACCCTGGTGACTGAGGGGCTGACTGGGAACTGCAGCTGCTGATGGACCAGCATCGCAAGAGAGGCTCGTGCTGTATCACCAGCGCGGGAAAAGAGCCAGATTCAAAATTTGAAGTATAGCTTCTCCTGAAGGTGTACTATTTTCACACCATCGTAAAGATGAAAAATTCTAAGTCAAACCATGATAAGTTAGGAACTAGACATATAGTTTCCCATTCTGGAGGCTGTCTTCACCCTTTTTTGATGGTGTACTTGGACATACACAAATTTCTAATTTTTAGGAAGCCTAATTTACCTATTTTTTCCTTGGTAACCTGTGCTTGGGTGTTACGCTGAAAAATTATGGTCTAATGAGGTCACACAGATGTATACCTTTGTTTCGAGCTTTGTAATTTTAACTCTTAAATTCAGTGTTCTGATATACTTTTGAGTTCATTATACTCTATATGGTGTGAAACAAGAATCAAAATTTATTCTCACAGTGCCTGGGTGGCTCAGTCAGTTAAGTGTCCGACTCTTGATTTAGGCTCAGGTCATGATGTCCCAGTGGTGAGGTAGAGCCCCATGCTCAGCACTGGGCACAGAGCCTGCTCAAGATTCTCCCTCTCCCTTGGCCCGCCCCTCTCATACCCCCACTAGCGTACTATCAAAAAAAAAAAAAATTCTCTTGCATGTGGAGATCTAGTTGGCCCAGCACCATTTATATAAAGACTATTATTTACTGATTGAATGGCCTTGGCACCCTTGTTGAAAATCAACTGGCTAAGTGAATAGGTTTATTTCTGAAATCCCAATTCTATTCTACTGGTCTACAGGTCTATCCTTAGGACAGTATCAGTTCTGATAACCAGCTTTGCGGTAAGTTTGGAAATAGGAAAGGGCGAACCCTCTAACAATATTTTTTCAAGATATTTGGGGTATCTTGCATTTCCATGTGAATTTTAAGTTAAGACTGTCCATTTCTATAAAAGAGGCAGCTGGACTGTGACAGTCACTGAATCTGTAGATCACTCTGGGGGAGTACTGCCCCCTCAACAGCATGAAGTCTTCTGATCCACAGACATAAGACTGTCTTTCCATTTACCTTGGTATTCTTTAACTTCCTTCAACAATGTTTCGTACTTTTTAATGTTTAAGTTTTATACTTCTTCACGTTTTTTCCTATTTTGTTCTTTTTGATTCCATTATATACAGAATTAAGATTTCCTTTTCAGATTGCTCGTCGTTACTGTACAAATGCAACTAATTTTTGTATACTCATCTTGCATCCTACAAGTTGGCTGAACTCATTAGAATAGTTTATGTGGATTCTTTAGGGTTTTCTATCTCTAAGGTCCTGCTAACTATGAAAAAAGATGGTTTTATTTCTTTTATAATATGGAGTTTTACTTCTTTATAATATGGATGCCTTTAATTTCTTTTTCTTGCTCAATTATTCTGCTTAGAACCTCTGATACAGTGCTGCACAGAAGTGGTGGGAGCAGGTGTCCTTCCTGATCCTGGGAGGGGGGCAGCACTCTGTCTCACCATCAAGTATGATGTTAGCTGTGGGTTTTTCATAGATCCCTTTTATTAGGTTGAGGAAGTTCCTTTCTATTCCTAGTCTGTTGAGTGTTTTTATCAAGAAAGGGTGTCGGATTTAGTCCAATGCTCTTTTTATATCTACTCAGACGATCATGTGGGTTTTCTCCCTTTATTCTATTAATATGGTGCGTCACATTGATTTCTGTATGCTGAACCAACCTTGTATTCCAGATAATTCCACTAAGGTCTTGGTATATAATCCTTTTAATATGCTGCTGAATTCAGTTCCCATTATTCTGTTGAGGATTTTTACATCCATAATCATAATATGGGCCTGTAGTTTTTCTCTTCTTGTGATGTGTTTCTGTGGCTCTGGTACAGTAATATTGGCCCATGAAAGGAGTTAGAAAGTCTTCCCTCCTCTTCTATTTTTTTGGAAGAGTCTGAGAAGGATTAGTGTTAATTCTTATCTTAATGTTTGGTAGAATTCACCAGTGAAGGCTAGTCCTGGGTTTTCCTTTGCTGGGAAGTGTTTGATTACTAACTCCCATCTCTGTATTTTTTTACAGGCCTTGTTCAAATTTTCTATTTTTTCTAGAGCCAATTTTGGTAGCTTTGTATGTTCCTATGTTAAGAAATTTTTGAGTTAATGGATTTCCAATAATTAATCTTTAATTTATTGTTGACGAGTAAAAAAACATCATCTTCACCCTATACATAAAGGCACGGAAAGGATTAAAACACTTTATTCTAAGTGAAAGTGTTACTTCGCAAATCTTACTAGATGAGAATTCAGATTAACCAGCCCTGGCACTGAAGGAAAAGGCCTGGAGGGTTTCTCAGTTGGCTCCATGACCAATGGCGGTGGTGAGGACACTGCGACCAGCAGGAGGTACTCTGTCCAAGGCTGGTCTGTGGGGCTGGGAGTGTGAGCGTTCCCTACCCAGCATGACCAGAGCCTTGAGTCTCCTCCTGCTATACTACCACCGACTAAGACCATTTCCTAGAGTTAGATTTCCTTTTATCCCCTCTTTCTTCTTTTTTAATTCAACAGAAATACTGGAAATATCTGTAAAAATATAGATGCCTCACCCTTTTCTATCAAACTCTTTGTCCAAATCCTTCTGAATCATCGTCTTCTGAGCCTTGTAATGGGTTATTATGCCAATGTTCCGGAAAGTAACATCCCTTCTTTTGTCTTTAATAAGTTTAATTATTTCCATTACCAGTTTTATTTCTTGAACATTTACATATGAGCTAAATAAGATGAAAAAACAAACAAACAAACACATCAAAACTAGTAGCAGCCCAACTGCTAGCTTCTGTGCTACTTTGTTTCCGTTACAGCAAGAGCAGGCAGGGAGGTTTCACCTTTATTCAGTCATCTGTGCTCAAAGAAGCTGGTACAATGACCATTAATGTCCTAAACTTGAAGACCTATAACCACTCAGTGAAACAGGGAGTTGTAAGAAACAAAAGGCTCTGAAATCAACTGAAGTTTACTCACTGATCCCTGTTGTAACAGGGTTATTAGCAACAGAAAGAACAGAAGGTATTTATGATAACAAAGATATGAATAATAAAGAGCTAACACTAAGAACTATCTTCCACACACTGAGAAAAGTGCTTTAGCTGTATGATCGTCCTTCATCCCCAGCACCAGCTGTGCTGTGCGGCCAAAGGAGTGCTGTCCACACAGATTGTGCCGCAGCCCCTAGAGGTGAACAGCGTGGAATCTCACAGCGGGGTTGCATCCTTACTGGCCTCCCCACTGGCCACCTCCTGCACTCCCAGCTCATCTCCCAAACTACATGCACCCCCTCCCTTCCCTGCTGCTTTAAGAGCAACATGCACCACACCTGAGGCAACTTTAACAGCCTCAAATACAATCTTAACTTGCGACTCACTCCACAAAAAAGCCCCCTAGCCAACTATCTCTTCCATCCCTGAAGTCTAATTTACCTTCTTTAGTCACCTCTCATGTCAATGCTCCTCTGTGACCCCCACGATGCTCTATGGCAACTGCTTCATTCTGTATCCCTAATGTCCTCTCCCCCCACCTGGGTAGCTCACCTAATACCTAATTCTTACTGAGGATGCCACCTGTCCTACAGCACTCTCAGCAAAGAGGTGACATCTGTATTTCCCTGTGCTAATGTGAGGACCTATGTTAACAAATGCTGCCTCCAAACTGTTACTCCTTTGTTTTCTCCCGAGAAGCCCTGACTCCTCTGCAGTTTCTCCTATTAGCAGTCACAACTCCTTTCTGTCCTTCACAGACCACCTGCATGTGTTACCTTAATCACAATCCCACACATCAGGTACTGCCCCCTCTGTCTCCCACCTTAATTCAAATGGATCTATACTGAGACTCACACCGCTTACCCCAGCTGGAATAAGTAATTTTCTTGGTGATAGCTTGATGATTACCCAGGTATGTCTGTCTCGCCTCTTAGATCACAAAAGCCATGCACTGGGGCCATGTCTGTCTTACTCACAGCTGTGATCTTAGCATGTACTTACTCAAGTGCTTACCATGCTAGGGATTACGATTCTCGTTATACAGTTAAGAAGAACTAAAAGGCCGAATTGTACAGAGAAAGAGATTAATAATTTGCAATAAAAAAAAAGGAAAAGCTAGTAGCCTAGGTACAGAAGAATGTGCACTAGCATTGGGCAGAGAGATGTAGAAAAAATGTTTTCCGTGTAAATATGAACAAAAATAACTGTGGGACTATCACCAGGGATTAGAGAGAGGAGAACATACTCATTATCCCGTCTTTCTGAACCGTCTCCGACATCAAACACCAGGTAAGGTTGAAATGGCCAGTCTGATGAACACCGATTGGTTTCAGTCTGTCTACAAAAAAGCAGCCACCATTCAGAAGATAAGTTATAAGAAAATGTTTTCTTTTTCTTACTAATTTTTTGTTAGGGAGGGAGTTGGGAATAAGAAATACTTTATTTGACCAAAATGTGTTTTAGCGAAAGGTAAAAAACAAATTTTATTTCTGTTCTAGGTGAGGGAGAGTGATCTCCCTGTAATTAAAGATAACTGCAATTAAAATGTCACTCCCGATATAGTTAAGTGAGAAAAAAGCAAGACAGTCCCCAACTTAGGGGACTTAACAATTTTTCAACTTTACTATGGTACAAAGGCAATATACATTTTGGTGGAAACTGTACTTGGAATTTTGAATTTGGATCTTGCCCAGGACTAGCAACACGCAGTACCATCCTCTCACGAGATGCTGGGCAGCAGAGAGCTACTACTCCCAGTCAGCCCCACAGTCACAATGGCAACCAACCTCTACGCTGACAACTGTTCTGTCACCAACAGTACAGTACTCAATAAATTATACAAGATACCCAACACTTTATTACAAAATAGGCTTTGTATTAAATGATTTTTGCCTAACTGTAGGCTAATATAAGTGTTCTGAGCACATCTGAGTAGACGAGACTATGTTTGGTAGCTTAGGTGTATTAAATGCAATTCTGACTTATGATACGTTTAGTGGGACATAACTCCACCGTTAAGTCAAAAAAGATCTGTACTATGCAGAGTATGGTGTGATGCTTTTTTTCAAAAATTTAGAAAGTGAAAAAGTAAAAAAAGATATGCATAGTACAAGGACTGGAAATAGATATACCAAGATGTTACCAGTGATTATTTCTGGGTAGCATAAATAAGGGCAATGTTCTCTTCTTTTTTATCTACATTTGCTAAAATCAACATGGCTTTTGTAATTAGGAAAAATTATTAAACCTTTGATTTATGCTTTTTATGACAAAACATAAGAACACAGTAAAATAACTATTCTTCCCAAGCACCTAAGCCTACAAATCAAATAAGCTAATGAGCAATGAATGGAACTCACCTATTTGTTTTCAAGCTTCTGTTATAAACATAATTAGAGGGGAAGAGACATATGTCTGGATGCATCCTGTACTGAACAGTCAACTGTAAAACAGGCAGCCTGCCGATCATATTGTGCTCCACATTGTCTTCTAGCAGCTTGTAGAAGCGTGCCATCATTGAT